>NC_137094.1:14932332-15281946 GCF_951640355.1 Cnephaeus nilssonii
CGTTTTTCGAACCCTCTGCAGACATCGACGAGTGCTCAGAGCAGCCCTCGGTGTGTGGGAGCCACGCCGTCTGCAATAACCACCCCGGGACCTTCCGCTGCGAGTGTGAGCAGGGGTACCGGTTTTCCGACGAGGGGACGTGCGTGGGTGAGTTCCGTGGGTCTGGGACTTTCAGAATCGTGATGCGTGAGGGGTACGTTAGTGCCGGTGGAAAGGTGTTGCCACCGGTAACCATCCCGGCCGAAGGGGAAGGCGCTGGGTTCTGGAGTTGGCGGGGTGGGGGTGGGGGGCAGTTTACGAAGCAGAATCCGACTCTGTCCCTTTCCTGCCACTTCCTGGGGGCCACCTGTCCACGGATCAACGCTCTTACTGTTCACCCCAGTAACACCATCGCCTTATCTGTTGGAAGCTTTGTATTACTCTCCATTCTTACAAAACGATGTTTCATTCTTTTCTTTTTTTTTTTTAAAGATTTTAAAAATATTTTTATTGATTTCAGAGAGGAAGCAAGAGAGAGAGAAATATAAGTGATGAGGGAGAATCATTGATCGGCTGCCTCCTGCACGTCCTCTACTGGGGATCGAGCCTGCAACCCGGGCATGTGCCCTTGACCAGAATCGAACCCAGGACCCTTCAATCTGCAGGCTGACGCTCTATCCACTGAGCCAAACTGGCTAGGGCTCTTTTTTTTTTTTTTTTTTTAAACCTGTGCAACATTTATTCAGCTCGTTAAATTAATGAAGATACCAGTAGAACATAAATTTGTTTCAGAAAGACACATTGGCCTGGCCGGCGTGGCTCAGTGGTTGAGCATCGACCTGTGAACCGGGAGGTCACCGTTCAATTCCCGGTCAGGGCACAGGCCCGGGTTGTAGGCCGGATGGATCCCCAGTGTGGGGCGTGCAGGGAGGCAGCCGACCCATGATGCTTTCTCATTATTGACGTTTCTAACTCTCTCTCTCCCTCTCGCTTCCTCTCTGATATCGATAAAAATATATATATATATAAAAAATAAAAACACAAAACCAAAAAGTCACTCGGAGGAGCTCTTTATAGGCAGCTTGAAAAAGGAAAAGGCATGTCAGACTCAGAAAGCCTGACAGCCCTGAAGAAGGGTTCTTGGAACATGTGTTTGTCGTTAGCGGCCGTGCCGGGCCCCGCGTGTGCTTTCTCACGGAAGAGAAATAGGAAACCCATTCCGCCAGAAGTATTTGCTGAAGGACCCATCTGCCAGGTCGGTCAGGCAGCGAGGCTCATTGGACTGCGGCCCTCAGGGAAGGCCACAGAGACAGAACATCTGAGAAAGAAAAAAAAAAATCAGGAACCGAGCCCGATACGGATCATGAGAAGTCAGAGGTTGGGAAACATTTAGAAGTGAGGATCCAGGAGCCTTCAGGGCTGGGAAGCCAGAAAGCAAAGCTGGAGGCTGCAGTCAGTCCTGTGTCCGTAGCCAAGGTCTTCAGGGGCCAGCAGGCCTCCGGGCCCTGACAGATGAGCTAGTCAGACGGACTAGACGCAGGGCACAACCTAGGAAGTGGGGGAGCTTTGACCTTCAACTGCACTTGACACCCTTCACCCACCTGCATTAAAATGAAGCCAATACCTCCAGAAACCAGTAACTGATTCTTTTTTTTAATTAGTATCTTTTTATTGATTTCAGAGAGGAAGGGAGAGAGAGAGATAGAAACATCCATGATGAGAGAGAATCATGGATCGGCTGCTTCCTGCACACCCCACACTGGGGATGGAGCCCACAACCCGGGCATGTGCCCTGACCGGGAATCGAACTCTGACCTCCGGGTTCATATATAGGTCGAGGCTCAACCAACTGAGTTACGCCAGCCAGGCATTCCTCCATTAATCTTTTTCCTTATTCCTTTAAAAGCTATTAAGACAATTAGACTTGTTTTTCCCTTAAATCGATGGCTTTGGGGTTCACGTGGAGGGACCCACCTTGTAGGCACGCGTGTCATTACCTGCTTTGGGTTGACTTCTTCCTGATTGAGGTCTACAATTTTATTTGGGGCCCTTCTGCTTGGGGGTTTCAATTTTACAAGCCACACGTAGGAACATGGCTTCGCGGCCTTATCCGAGGACATGAGTTCACGCTATGAATGAGGCTAATTGTTGCTTGAGGCTGATGGTGATGATGGTGGTGGTGGGCCAGTCACAAAGGAACAGATTGAATTTTTCTGCTTTCCCCCAACTGCTGCACTTTGAACTGCTGGCTCCAAGAATGTAAAGTTCAGAGATTCTTGGATAATTCCAATCTGGAGGGCAGCGTGCTCAATGGGCCGTATGAACTCAACATTTCTCCCCAATTTAAAACAGACTTCTCTTTTACTGCCTCCCTGACCCATGTCCTTGCCCTTTGCTGTTTACTAAGCCCTAGCCTGCTTTCTGTTTGCTCTGTCTTTTTTTTTTTTTTTTTAATATATTTTTATTGAGAGGAAGGGAGATGGAGAGAGAGAAACAGCAATGATGAGAGAGAATCATGGATCGGCTGCCTCCTGTACATCCCCTGCTGGGGATGGAGCCTGCAACCTGGGCATGTGCCCTGATGGGGAATCGAGCCGTGACCTCCTGGTTCGTAGGTCCATGCTCAACCACGGAGCCACGCTCGCCAGACTGTTTGATCCGTCTTGAAGCTCGGACGAGGCTGCCAAGGTCGCAGGGGGAGGTGGAGGCCCGAGGGCTGGAGGGAACAGGCAGTTCTCATAGTTTGAGGATGACCCAACATCTGTGAGTGGAAAGAGGCCAGTCCCCTTTGCACAGAGGGGAGAGTTCAGCTCTGCTAAAGTTACTTCTTTTTCTTTTTTTTTTTTAACTAGAGAACAACAGTTCCTGTGTATTTGAATTTGGCCTGATTTCCCTCTCTGCTTTTTGAGATGGAGATTCAAAGATTACAGTCTAGCCCTCGCTGGTGTGGCTCAGTGGATAGAGCATCAGCCTGCGGACCCAAGGGTCCCGGGTTCGATTCCGGTCAAGGGCACGTACTTAGGTTGCAGGCTCCTCCCCGGCCCGGGCCCTGGTCAGGGTGCGTGCAGGAGGCAACCAATCGACGTGTTTCTCTCACATCGATGTTCCTCTCCGTCTTTCCCTCTCTCTCCCTCTCTCCCTAAAAATCAATGGGAAAATATCCTCGGGGGAGGATTAACAAAAACACAACAGAAAAGATTACAGTCTAATTGTAATTGATTTTTCATTCCCATTTGGAGCCCAATTTTCTCTCCTTTTGAAATCTTTCCCCCCCTCCCCCCCCCATCCCACCTTGCAGCATCCCATTGGGTGAACGGCCGGAAATGGCCGTCCTGGGAGGTCAGGAGCCTTGGGGAAGCACAGCTGGGAGCATGGGTGTCCCCTCTGGCGGATCAGGGCTCCCTCCGTGGCTGGTAGACACCCAAGGCCGCCTCCCCCAAAAGCCCATCATCTTTCTCGCACACCTGCTCCCTTCCCTGGACGTTCATGTCCCCTTCCTTGGTGGGAAATGGGTGACCTTGACCTCAGCCTTCATGGTCACTGGCCACCTGCCCAGTGAGCCACCGGTGGAGACCCCGAGCGGACAGAGTCTCAGGTCCTCAGCTCCAAACACTCCACCCGCAGGGCCGCCCTGGGAAGTGGGGGCCCCTGGGATGTCCCACCTCCACATCCCGGTGAAGGGGACGTGGATGTGGAGAGGGGCCCGGGACGGAGCCCTGGGGGGAACGAAGGTCAAAAGCCAGGCTGAGTCCGGCCGGCGTGGCCCAGTGGTTGAGCTTCCACCTATGAGCCAGGAGGTCACGGTTCGATTCCCGGTCAAGGACACATGCCCAGGTGGCGGGCTCGATCCCCAGTGTGGGGCGTGCAGGAGGCAGCCGATCCATGATTCTCTCTCATCAGCGATGCTTCTCTCTCTCTCTCTCTCCCTCTCCCCTCCTCTCTGAAATCAATGAAACTATATTTGGAAAAAAGGAAAAGAAAGCCAGGCAGAGCGGCCAACCCAGGTGTCCTTCTGGGAGGCCCGATCGAAGGCCGAGTCCAGGTGGGAGGAGAGAGGAGAGTCAGGGGCACCAGCCGAGTGGGGAGAAGGGGGTGAAGCCCGTGAGATGCCCGGAGGTCTGAGGTCCGAGGGGACTAAACCACTGGCGTGGGGGGATCTGGGAGGGCACGGGGACTCCTCGGGGGCCTCCCTTCCGAACGTCGTGTCCACCTTGTGTTTGAAGCTGCCGTGGACGAGCGCCCCATCAACCACTGCGCCACGGGCCTGCACGACTGTGACATCCCCCAGCGGGCCCAGTGCGTCTACACGGGCGGCTCCTCCTACACCTGCTCCTGTCTGCCCGGCTTCTCCGGGGACGGCCGGGCCTGCCAAGGTGGGTGCGTGGGGACTCTGATGTTCTCTCTGTATAAGCCGGGAGAATGCCCTGCGGCAGTGGTCGGCAAACTCATGAGTCCACAGAGCCAAATATCCACAGGACAATGATTGAAATTTCTTTGGAGAGCCACATTTTTTCAACTTAAACTTCTTCTAACGCCACTTCTTCAAAACAGACGCGCCCAGGCCGTGGTATTTTGTGGAAGAGCCACACTCAAGGGGCCAAAGAGCCGCACGTGGCTCGCGAGCCGCAGTTTGCCGGCCACGGCCCTACGGGGTCGTGATCATATGTGGATGGCCGTCTTACCTCGAGTTTAGTAAGAGTTATTCTTTCGGCTCTGTTGGTAATGTGGGCTCCGTGTTATTTTTATGGAGGCATTTGAACTACTCGTTTTGTATTTTATTTATGTTTTGTTAAATATATTTTTAATTGATTTTAGAGAGGAAGGGAGAGGGAGAGAGAGATAGAAGCATCACTGATGAGAGAGAATCATGGATCGGCTGCCTCCTGCACGCCCCACACTGGGGATGGAGCCCAGACCCAAGGCATGTGCCCTGACCGGGAATCGAACCGTGACCTCCTGGTTCATAGGTCGATGCTCAACCACTGAGCCACACTGGCCGGGCCATGCATTTTCTCTCTGTGGTAGTTTGAACTACGCATTTTCTTTTGGGAGCTGTTCTCCTTGGGGAAAACACTTGTCCTTCCCCTGAGATTTTGTTCTGCCTGACTTGCTCCTTCAGACAACAATTAGACACTTGCTGTCTGCTAGGGACAGGGTAGAGGGGGCAATTATCTGTTTTTTAGGAAAAGAAAAACCACCTTTGAATTCATGGAGCTTCAAGTCCAGCCATTTATTATTTTGTAAATTATTTTAAAAAATATTTTATATATTTTTTTATTGATTTCAGAGAAGAAGCGAGAGGGAGAGAGAGATAGAAACATCCATGATGAGAGAGAATCATTGATCGGCTGCCTCCTGCACGCCCCCTACTGGGGATCGAGCCCGCAACCCGGGCCTGTGCCCTGACCCAGGAATTGAACCCGGGACGCTCTAGCCACTGGGCCACACCACACCGGCTAGGGCAAGATGACTTCACTTTACTCCACAAAGTATTTCTGGAAAGTCCAAGCTTTTCCCAGGTAGATTATAATCTCAGAGAGACTGCCTCTTCATTACTCACCTTGTGAACTTCCTCTAGTCGCTGAGGGTTTCCGTCCAGCAGCCGGTAACTGTCTGCACACCCGTAGGCATTTTTGAAGCTCTCATTTATGATGAAAAGAAGCATTTTATTTATTTATTTTTTTAAATAATTCATTATTGTTGAAAGTATTACATATGTCCACTTTTCCTCCCCCCCCCCATTGACCCCTTCCAGCCCCTCCCCCCACCAGGCCTTCAGCACCCACTGTCTGTGCCCATGGGTTATGCACATGTGCATACAAGGGGTGCGTGCAGGAGGCAACCAATCGACGTGTTTCTCTCACATCGATGTTCCTCTCCGTCTTTCCCTCTCTCTCCCTCTCTCCCTAAAAATCAATGGGAAAATATCCTCGGGGGAGGATTAACAATAACACAACAGAAAAGATTACAGTCTAATTGTAATTGATTTTTCATTCCCATTTGGAGCCCAATTTTCTCTCCTTTTGAAATCTTTCTCCCCCCCCCCCCCCATCCCACCTTGCAGCATCCCATTGGGTGAACGGCCGGATGCTGCAAGGTGGGATGGGGGGGGGAGGGGGAGAAAGATTTGGTTGATCACCTCCCACCCACCCACCCTCCCCTGCCTTCCCTCCGAGATTCCCCACTCAGTTCCAAGCTGAGAAGCAGCAGTTTATAATACAAAAGAACCCTCCCTTTTTTCCATTTCTTAGGAAAAGGGAAACAACACATTTGTAAATGCACAAGATAGAAATTGGGGCCCTGGCCAGTTTGGCTCAGTGGATAAAGCATCAGCCTGTGGACTGAAGGGCCCCAGGTTCGATTCCGGCCAAGGGCACATGCCTGGGTTGTGGGCTCGATCCCCAGGAGGGGGCGTGCAGGAGGCAGCTGATCAATGATTCTCTCTCATCATGGATATTTCTATCTCTCCCTCTATCCCTCTCCCTTCCTCTCTAAAATCAATAAAAATAATTTAAAAAAAAAGTAATTGGGGACTTGTTTTGATAACTATTGTGATAATTAATGTTGAGTGAGTGATTGTTGTGATCATTAGTGTTGAGTGATTGTTGTGATCGTTAGTGTTGAGTGATTGTTGTGATCGTTAACGTTGAGTGATTGTTTCGATCATTCAGGTTCAGTGTCCCCAGAGCAGAAACAGGCCCCCGTAGTGTTGAGCTAGTGGCTTAGGTGATTGTGTAAACCACGGATTCCGGAGGGAACGTTGTCCTGGGGCTGTTTTGCAGACGTGGATGAATGCCACCCGAGCCGATGCCACCCCGATGCCTTCTGCTACAACACCCCGGGCTCCTTCTCGTGCCAATGCAAGCCTGGGTACCGGGGCGACGGCTTCCGCTGCGTGCCTGGAGGTGAGGTGTCGGGACGCCGGGAGACGGTAGGCCGGTGCCCTGTCCCTGAGTCTGAGGACAGGGCCCCGGGAGGGGAGGGGACGTGGGAATGAGTGAGCTCCATGCGAGTCCTGAGGGTCGTTGAGGTAGAACAGAGCGTGGCCGCCGTGAACAGGCATGCAGGCTGCGCACTGCTCAACCGCGGGGGCGCCGAAGGTGGACCAGGACTCCTGGCAGCCTGGAGTCTGGTCGTCCTGGCAACCGGAGCAAGCAGTGCAGGGGAGAGCGGGTCTGTAGCAGTCAGGGTTCGCAGAGAAACAGAAACAGTAACAGTGTGGGGGGGGGGGTGCAAATACGTACATTCACATTAAAGAGAGGCAGTGTAGCCCTAACCGGTTTGGCTCAGTGGATAGAGTGTCAGCCTGCAGACTGAAGGGTCCCAGGTTCGATTCCGGCCAAGGGCATGTACCGTGGTTGCGGGCACATCCCCAGTGGGGAGTGTGTAGGAGGCAGCTGAATTGATGTTTCTCTCATTGATGTTTCTAACTCTATCCCTTTCCCTCTCCATTCCTCTCTAAAAAAATCAATAAAACATATTTTTTTTTTTAAAAAAAGAGAGATGCAGTGTAAGAAATTGGCTCACACGATCAGATGAACGTTGACATTTTGACAAATAATACTGCATGTCGCTGGTCTGCATTGTTTTCCGCTGAGGACAGTGGTCAGCAAACTGCTCCTCATGGGACTAATCCCACCCACCTCCTGTTTTTGCAAATAGAGTTTTATTGGAACACAGCTGTGTTCGTCAGTTTGTGTACAGTCTGTGGCCCCCTTACCCACGTGCGTGTCCAAGGAGAGGTCCGTTTGTGGCAGAATCTATAAACGCCTGCAAAGCCTGAAATATTTGCCACCTGGCCGGAGGTTTGCCGACCCCTGGCGTAGGGGAAACCGGGCAGGGCACCCTTTTGTGCCTGAAGCGATGGGTGAAGGCTGGAGTGTTACCCGTAGACTCCCATAGGCAAGTCACTCAGAGAGGAGTGGAGACATTCTAGCAGCTGTTAAAAACGACTAGCCTTCAGCCCTGGCCAGTGTGGCTCCGTGGATAGAGCATCAGCCTGTGGACTGAAGGGTCCCGGGTTCGATTCCGGTCAAGGGCACGTATCTCGGTTGCAGGCTCGATCCCCGGCCCTGGTCAGGGCACATTCGGGAAGCAACCAATCCATGTGCCTTTCTCACATCTCTCTCTCTCTCTCTCCATCCTTTCCTTCCACTCTCTCTAAAACAGTCAATAGAAAAATATCCTTGGGTGAGGATTAACAAAAACAAAATATTTTTTAAAACCATCAAAAAACAAAACATTATCATTGCACCTTGAAGAATGGCGGAGCGGGCAGGGGGCGGGGTGGGGGAAGGGGAGAGACTAACATTCATTACTTCCCGAGGCTTCCTTCTCATCTCCAGTTCAAAAGGAAGTAGGTGCTTTATTTTCTGTTTTGTTGTTTGAAGTCTGACGCCTTGTCCCCTTCGTTAAGGCTCTGCTGACGGAACACACGAACCAGGCCCGCAGGCTGGCATCTAAAGATAAAGCCGGGGCCGGCTGCTTGCCGGGGCTGTTTACACAGTTAATCCTGTTCTTTTCCGAAAGTCAGCATCTGGCCGCGTCCCCCGAGAGAGAACGTGCACCGGAGATAGAGCTTTGTCTGCAACCGAAAACCATCTGAGTGACTGTCAATGGGAGGGACGGGCAGATGAGCTTGGGTACCATTCAGACGGTGGAATAATGCACAGCCGTTAAAATGGGTGACCTGGAATGAATGGGGAAATCTCAAAAACTCGTTGAGCAAAAGCAAGTCCCAAAGGGGTGTATGCGGCGAGGTCCCGTTGGTGTACACAGGACCCTGTAAGGAAATACACCTGTGTGTGGGCTGCTGTCCCCGTTTTCTTTGAACGGGATGGGACGAAGCAAAACAAGAAAATGTCAGGGCAGGTCGAGAACGTGGAGTAGGAACAAGTATTGTGCTATGAAACGATGCTTGTACATATGCTGTGGAAGCGTGAGTGCAAGACATGTCACAGCAGACGTGAGTGCAGGACTGAACGTACACCCTTGCGCAGACACGTCTCGGTGCATGTGCATGCAGGACTGCAAGTTCCATCCATGCGCAGACACGTCACAGTGCACGTGCGTGCGGGACCAAATGTCCCATCCATGCGCACACACGTCACGGTGCATGTGCATGCAGGACTGAAAGTTCCATCCGTGCACAGACATGTCATGGTGCACATGCGTGCAGGACTGAAAGTTCCATCCGTGCGCAGACACGCAGGGTGCACATGCGTGCAGGACTGAAAGTTCCATCCGTGCGCAGACTCGTCAGGGTGCACATGCGTGCAGGACTGAAAGTCCCATCCATGTGCAGACACATCACGGTGCATGTAGGCACATCACGGTTAAATGAGTGCAGCATTGAGCATGCAGCTTGTGCAGACAGGTCCGGCTGGACTCGGCGGCCGGTCTCCCTCCGTGCAGAACCCGCTCCGTCCTGCCGGGCCCTGGGCCTGAGTGTCCCGGGCCCTGACTGTCCTGCCGGGCCCTGGGCCTGAGTGTCCCGGGCCCTGACTGTCCTGCCGGGCCCTGGGCCTGAGTGTCCCGGGCCCTGACTGTCCTGCCGGGCCCTGGGCCTGAGTGTCCCGGGCCCTGACTGTCCTGCCGGGCCCCTCAGACTCAGGCATTTCCTGTGGGGTCTGAGCGGCCCCGTTCAGAGGCCCCGCTTCGTGCCAGACCCGAGGGCGTCACTACAGGGAGACAGGCACGTGGGTGAGGGGCCCTGCCTGCGACTTTGGTCCCCAGAGCCCGGACCCAATGTGCGTGGGTGGCAAGAAGCTTGAATAATAATAATAAAAAGACACGTAAGCGGCTCTGAGCTTTGCCAATAATAGCCCAACTCACCCTTTCTTTGTGTCCGGCTTCACCAGCGGCTGGAGACAGCCGGGGCTGGAGGTCATGTTTTGCCAGGGCCTTCTGAATAGCACGGTCCCAGCGAAGGGCTAGATATTAGTGACGTAAGAATGAGCTTTTTCTTTTTTTAACAATAATATCCTTTCAGGAATTTCTAACTACTTTGTAACGGCGTGGTGTAAGCTGGTGATAAAAGCAGTTATTAAAAGTCAACCTTTTCAAAAAAAAAAAAAAGGCATTTAAGAAAAACTGTAAACAAATAAACGTAAAACAAATGTCAGTGCTGTCCATCAGCTCATGCGGGGACACACGGACTGTGGTGCAGCTCATGATAGACTGTTATTCAGCCCCAGAGAGGAAGGAAGTGCTGATAACAGGGCTACGTCTTTTTTTTTATTTTTAATACTAGAGGCCCGGTGCATGAAATTCGTTCACAGGTAGGGTCCCTAGGCCTGGCCAGCGATCAGGGCTGATCGGGGCCTTCCGGCTGCCGGCCAGGGCCTTCCTTCATTCCGTGCCGTCCCCTGGTGGTCAGCGCATGTCAGAGCGAGCAGTCGAACTCCCGAGGAGGCAATTTGCATATTAGCCTTTTATTATATAGGATTTTTTTTTTTATTGATTACAGAGAGGAAGGAAGTGCTGATGACAGGGCTACGTCTTTTTATTTTTAATATATATATATATATATATATATATATATATATATATATATTTTATTGATTACAGAGAGGAAGAGAGAGATAGAAACATCAGTGATGAGAAAGAATCATGAATCAAACCGGGACCTCCTGGTTCATAGGTCCACCCTCAACCGCTGAGCCATGCCGGCTGGGCAGGATGATTAAAATTTTTAAAAACGAGTAAAACACAACCCAGGGGTGACCAGGCAGCTCGGCGGTTCTGAGTTGGGAGCGGGGACGCGTGCGGCACGGCGCGGCGGGATCCCCGGGGACGCCATGGCTGACGTGTCCCCTTCGCTTGTCTCCCCGACAGAAGCAGAGAAAACCCGCTGCCAGCTCCAGCGAGAACACATCCTCGGGGCGGCGGGGGTGGGGGACCAGCGCCCTCTGCCCCCGGGGATGTTTGTCCCCGAGTGCGACGAGCACGGGCACTACGTGCCCACCCAGTGCCACGGCAGCACCGGCTACTGCTGGTGCGTGGACCGCGACGGCCGTGAGCTGGAGGGCACCAGGACCAGGCCCGGGATGAGGCCCCCCTGTAAGTCGGGGGTGGCGCGTGCTGGGGCTTGGGTGTCAAAAAGGCCTGAGGACCAGGGTCCCCAGCACCTGTGAGCATCATTGGGGGGCCCTGCTGAAGACACGGCGGGTGCTTTCTGCTGCCCTGAATCCTGAAAGCTCCCCTGGCTTGAACCCCATTCCCTCCCTCCTCTCCTCCCCTCTGCACCCCTCTTCTCTGTCTCCCTTGGCATTCCCACGTCTCTCTCTCTCTCTCTCTCTCCGCTTCTCCTCTTGGCAGATGGCTCGTGGCCCGCTGCAGCCCTGCTGTGGTTGGTATCAGAGAGGGCACATGTCCCGTAGGTGAGCTCCCCGAGGCGGGCAGCCTGGCATTGCAGGGATGGCAGGAACCCCGGGGCCCTGCCCACTCCGGTGGCAGGAAGGCCTCCACCCGGGGACACGGCTCCTGCCCGGTTGTGCCCTGGCCCTTTAGATCCGAGGTCCCTTAGGACGCAGAGAGCGTCCGAGGTTTCTGCAGCTGGTTCTGCGGCAGCCGTGGCACCCGTTCCCTGCCCCCTACCCTGCGGCACAGGCTGCCTCGGGGGAGCCCGGGAGCCGAGGCCACGGCAAGGCCAGCAGTGAGGAGGCAAGGCTGAACCCCAGACAGTCGGCCCCCGGGCGTCCTGAGCTCTGGGGAGCCCAGAGGGCCGCGTTGCTGCTGTGGGTCTGGGCACGGAGGCGAGGCCACGGGGACAGTGTCTACCTTACAGAGCTCAGCGGCCTGGGGCAGAGCCTCAGGGCGCCCGTGTGCCGCTGTTTGGGTCACTGTGGCCACAGCCAAAGCCGGCGTGCACGGCGAGGCGACTTCTCTCTCTAGTAAACTGGCGGGGGGGGGGGGGGGGGGCGGTGAGGCCTTCAGTCACTAGACCTTTAGTGTTTCACTCAGCCCGGCATGTCTTCTTCACCAGCGCCCTTTGAGGTCTTTTTGTTCCCGCGCTTTCCGATAAAAAACGGTCATTGTGTGCCTATGGTCTGTGGTGCCACGAAGGTGACCTGGCATGTGGGTGTGTGTGCAGGTGTGCGTGCATGGGCGTGTGCAGGTGTGTGTGCAGGTGTGTGTGCATGGGCACGTGCAGGTGTGTGTGCGTGGACGTGTGCAGGTGTGTGTGCACATGCATGTTCAGGTGTGTATGCAGGTGTGCGTGCATGGGCATGTGCAGGTGTGTGTGCACGGGCATGTGCAGGGGCGTGTACAGGTGTGCTTGCAGGTGTGTGTGCACAGGCATGTTCAGGTGTGCATGGGTGTGTGCAGGTGTGTGTGCATGGGCGTGTGCATGCAGGTGTGTGCACGGGCGTGTTCAGGTGTGCATGGGTGTGTGCAGGTGTGTGTGCACGGGCGTGTTCAAGTGTGCATGGGTGTGTTCAGGTGTGTGTGCACGGGCGTGTGCAGGTGTGCATGGGCGTGTGCAGGCGTGATCCCTGCCGCCCTCAGCCTCGCTCATGGACCTCTCCTGCCCCCAGGTCTGAGTACGGTGGCTCCCCCGATTCACCCCGGACCCTCGGTTCCTCCCGCCGTGATCCCTCTGCCCCCCGGGACCCACTTGCTCTTTGCCCAGACGGGGAAGATAGAGCGCCTCCCGCTGGAGGGCAGCACCATGAAGAAGACGGAGGCCAAGGCGCTGCTGCACGCCCCGGTGAGTGCTGGCGCGTCGCCCCCGAGGACGCGGGGTGACCTGGAGGACCCGGCAGAGCGTGGCCAGCCCACCGCTTGGAGGACCCTGGCCCGGCCGCGCACTGGCTTCCTGGCTCCTCGTCCAGTTTGTTGCGTCGACTTGTCAGTGCGTGTGTCTGCACCCGGCGTGTGCCTTCCCACCGGGGACACAAACCCATGCGGCTGGTTTGTGCAGGTGCCTGGTCCACAGTGGGTCCCAGCACGGGGCTGGGCGCTCACGGTGTTGGCTAACGCCTGTGAGTGGTGGAGACGTTCCCCTCGGCCTCCTGGAACAGGCCCGGGGTCACTGCCCTCCCTGGGTGGCCGCCAGCACACCCTCCAGTGGGAACAGGTTAGTTCTCGGGAAAGTCCTTTTCCCCCAAGACCAAGACCAAGGGCAGAGGCCGCGTGTCCCTGCGGCTCCGAAAAGCAGAAGGTGAGGTGGGAGGGTGCTGACGCACAGGGTGCAGAGCCACCGTGTCCTTCGTATTTATCTCTTTATCACCACTTCGACCATTTTTTAAAAATGATTTTTATTGATTTTTTTTTTTTTTTTTTTTTTTTTTGCAGAGAGAGGAAGGGAGAGGGGTAGAGAGATGGAAACATTGATGAGAGAGAAACATCATCGATCGGCTGCCTCCTGCACACCCCACCCTGGGGATCAAGCCTGCAACCCAGGCATGTGCCCTGACTGGGAATCGAACCGTGACCTCCTGCCTCATAGGTCGACCCTCAACCCCTGAACCACACCACAGGGGAAGAACTCAATAGTACGTTTAAGAATCATTAGGGCCCTACCCGGTTTGGCTCAGTGGATAGAGCGTCTGCCTGCGGACTGAAGGGTCCCGTGTTCGATTCCCGGTCAGGGCACATGCCCGAGTTGCGGGCTTAATTCCCTGGTAGGAGGTGTGCAGGAGGCAGCCGATCAATGATTCTCTCTCATCATTGATGCTTCTCTCGCTCCCTCTCCTTTCCTCTTTAAAATCAAGAAAATACACACACACACACCATTAAGAAAATGGAAAAGTAAGCTATATATTGAGAAAATATACAAAGCGCATATGTAGATGATAGAAAATTTTTATCTGAAATATATAAAGAACTCCTGCCTGGCCAGTGTGGCTCAGTGGTTGAGCATCGACCTTTGAACCCGTAGGTCACAGTTCAATTCCCGGTCAGAGCCCATGCCTGGGTTGCAGGCTCGATTCCCAGTAGGGGGCGTGCAAGAGGCAGCCGATCCATGGTTCTCTCTCATCATTCATGTTTTCTCTCTCTCTCTCTCCATCTCCCTTCCTCTCTGAAATCATTAAAAATATATTTAAAAAAATAATAGCCCCTACAACTCAATAAGACACGTTTAAAAATAGACCCACGTCTTGCGGACACTTTGTAACACAAGAGCACATGACGGGGCCCCACCATCGCGGGCCCCTCGGGTGCTGGTGGGTGGACCCCTCTGACCCGGGTCTGCGCTTCCAGGATAAAGTCATCATTGGCCTGGCCTTCGACTGCGTGGACAAGATGGTCTACTGGACCGACATCAGCGAGCCTTCCATCGGGAGAGCCAGCCTGCACGGCGGGGAGCCGACCACCATCATTCGACAAGGTGGGCGCTCTTCCTTCTGGGTGTGGCTCCTGGCAACGG
Source organism: Cnephaeus nilssonii (assembly GCF_951640355.1). Lineage (NCBI taxonomy): Eukaryota > Metazoa > Chordata > Mammalia > Chiroptera > Vespertilionidae > Cnephaeus > Cnephaeus nilssonii. The sequence continues at coordinate 14,946,686 of NC_137094.1, forward strand.
TTAAACGAAATTCCTTAACTCACAGATGCCGATGTAGACCAGGGACTGTATGCGTCATCGAGGCTATCTTACATGGTTGTGTTTTACCAACATCGAACACAATTGGCCCGGCCCGCGTGGCTCAGTGGTTGAGCATCGACCTGTGAACCAGGAGGTCACGGTTCGATTCCCGGTCAGGGCACAGGCCCGGGTTGCGGGCTCGATCCCCAGTGCGGGGCGTGCAGGAGGCAGCTGATTCATGATTCTCTCTCCTTACTGATGTTTCTCTCTCTCTCCCTCTCCCTCCCTTCTTCTCTGAAATCAACAAAAGCATATATTTTTTAAAAGTGAGGATTACAGCCCTAACTGGTTTGGCTCCGTGGATAGAGCGTCGGCCTGTGGACTCAAGGGTCCCAGGTTCGATTCCGGTCAAGGGCATGTACCTTGGTTGCGGGCACATCCCCAGTGGGGAGTGTGCAGGAGGCAGCTGATGGATGTCTCTCTCTCATCGATGTTTCTGGCTCTCTGTCCCTCTCCCTTCCTCTCTGTAAAAAATCAATAAAGTATATATTTTTTAAAATGATGATTACAACAAAAATGCAACGACTCTAAAAGTCTCCGTACCTGGGAGGGCAGCTGACTCCCAAATACTTTCAGTCCAGGAAAGCGGTCCGACTGGTGGTGCCTGCTGTGTAAGACCCTCTCGCTTCCTCCGCAGAACGCTCAACTCAAAGACGGGCCTTTATTTTTATTTTTTTAATATATTTTATTGATTTTTTTACAGAGAGGAAGGGAGAGGGATAGAGAGCTAGAAACATCGATGAGAGAGAAACATCGATCAGCTGCCTCCTGCACACCTCCTACTGGGGATGTGCCCGCAACCAAGGTACATGCCCTTGATCGGAATCGAACCCGGGACCCCCCCAGTCCGCAGGCCGACGCTCTGCCCACTGAGCCAAACGGGTCAGGCTCAAAGACGGGCCTTGAATAGCTACGCGCTCCTGAGGAGTTCTCTTTACTTGGGGCCCAATGTCGCTCTGCCAGGTTCCCGTTGAACGTTTCCCTCCTAATTGCCGTTCCGGGGGGGGGGGGGGGGGCCCTCTGCCTGTGGGACAGCCCCCGGGGCACGTTCCCTTCTCTGGCTCCCTCGGCAGCGAGGCTGCCCGGGAATTCAGCGGAGGCCGAGATGGATGAGCTCCTTGAACAACACGTGCTCGTTCTCCTGGCTTGGTTTAAGGAACAGAAGTTGGAAGGCGTCCTTCTGCATCCTGTCTCTCTCTCTCTCTCTCAAACATGTGGCTGTTCTCTGTGATGTGACTTCAAAACCCAGCGGGAGGGGGCAGGTCACCGCTGCTATTTCCTGTTGCCCCTGGGACTGGGGATCCGCCAAGAACGCAGCGAGCACAGCGAGCCGCCCCGGCCAGAAGCCCCCTGTGCGAACACAAGGAAACCAGAATGTGATCTCCACGGAGGAAGGGAGTGGGTCTCTTTATTTCAAGAGAGAGAAAGGCACTCGCTGAAGTCGGCATCGGGGTCCCGGTCGGCACCTCCCTAGAGAGTGAGCGTGGTGGCGGCTTCTCTTCTTTTTCTTTTTTAAAACGTATTTTTATTGGTTTCAGAGAGGAAGGGAGAGGGAGAGGGAGATAGAAACATCCATGATGAGCCGAAACCGGTTTGGCTCAGTGGATAGAGCATCGGCCTGCGGACTCAAGGGTCCCAGGTTCGATTACGGTCAGGGGCATGTACCTTGGTTGCGGGCACATCCCCAGTGGGGTGTGTGCAAGAGGCAGCTGATCGATGTTTCTAACTCTCTATCCCTCTCTCTTCCTCTCTGTAAAAAATCAATAAAATATATTTAAAAAGAAAAAAAAAGAAAAGAAACATCCATGATGACAGCATCATGGATCGGCTGCCTCCTGCACGCCCCACACTAGGGACTGAGCCCGCAACCCGGGCATGTGCCCTCGACCGGGAATCGAACCCTGACCTCCTGGTTCCTAGGTCAGTGCTCAGCCGCTAAGCCACGCCGGCCGGGCCCGTCTTCCTTTAGACCTCTAAAGACAACGTCACGTGCCTGTCACCTCCCTCGGGAATCCTGGCCTGGTCTCCCCGGCCGAGTCCCTCCCCACGCTCCCCAGGAACCCAGGACGCTGGCCCAGTTGGCTGTGGGCTCCTTGTTGGTGGGGCCAAAGCTTCGGGCCTGGATGCCCACCCAGGGAACGCGAGGCATTTATTACCGTGTTGCACGTCACATTCCTGTTGGTTGTCCCCACGTGCAAGGATCGGACGCGTGGGAAACAGCCCCACGGGGCCAGGAATCCCGATGCTCACCTGCTCCCCCAGTCAGACGTGCCCCGCCTTCGCCCCCAGGTCTCGGAAGCCCCGAAGGCATCGCCGTGGACCATCTGGGCCGCAACCTCTTCTGGACGGACTCCCGCCTGGACCGCATAGAAGTGGCGAAGCTGGACGGCACCCAGCGCCGGGTGCTGTTCGACACGGACCTGGTGAACCCCAGAGGCATCGCGACGGACGCTGTGAGAGGGTAGGGTGTTCCCGTCTGCGTGTGCGTCTGCTTTGCTCGCGTCTGTCCTTCGGGGTGCTCTCCGTGTGGGGTTCCAAGGCCGGCCCGCTCTCCTGCAATGCACACCTCCAGCTGGTGGCGATGGGTGTCCACGGGGAAACGCCAGCCCCTGTGACAGTCGTGGATCTGGTGCCACGTCCCACTTTCCAATCTTTTTTATTTAACAGATATTTCAGAGGAAGGGAGAGGGGGAGAGAGAGGAACATCAATGAGGAGAGAGAATCATTGAGCAGCTGCCTCCTGCATCCCCCACACTGTGGACCAAGCCCGCCACCTGGGCATGTGCCCTGACCGGGAATCGAACCTTGACCTCCTGGATCGTAGGTCAATGTTCAACCCCTGAGCCCCGCCGGCCGGGCGCGTCTGCACTGTCCTCATCAGAGGCTCTTTCTAAGTGGGTTCCATGAAACGTTCTCTCGTGCCTCTTCCTCACGTCTCTTCCTCGCCCCCCTCCGTGCCCCGCCCGCTCAGGAACCTCTACTGGACGGACTGGAACCGGGACAGCCCCAAGATCGAGACCTCCTACCTGGACGGCACCCACCGCAGGGTCCTCGTGCACGACGACCTGGGCCTGCCCAACGGGCTGACCTTCGACGCCTACTCGTCGCAGCTGTGCTGGGTGGATGCAGGTGAGGCCTGGGCGGGGGCGGTGGGCCCACCGAGAGCCGGCCCGTCGGGGCATCCAGAGGATCTGTCCCGGGAAGAGGGCGTGAGAGGACTTCTTCTTTCCCTGCACACAAATAGCTGCATTTTCTTGCTCGGAAAGTCATGGTTTCTCGGGGCCTGACGCTGTCTGGGGAGGCATTTCCATCACTGAAGTCGGGGGTCAGCAAACTCCAGCCCGTGGCGTCCAGCCTGCCCCCCGCTCAGGAGTCACCCGGGACCTGGGATTGTGACATTTTATTTTATTATTTTTTAAAAATATATTTTATTGATTTTTTACAGAGAGGAAGGGAGAGGGATAGAGAACTAGAAACATCGATGAGAGAGAAACATCGATCAGTTGCCCCCTGCACACCTCCTACTGGGGATGTGCCCGCAACCAAGGTACATGCCCTTGACCGGGATTGAACCTGGGACCTTTCAGTTCGCAGGCTGACGCTCTAAACACTGAGCCACACCGGTCAGGGCGGATCGTGACATTTTAAATGGTTACGTAAATGCCCACTCATATCCATGCTGTTGCCTCTTGGCCCATAGAACCTAAAATTCAATCTGGCCCTTTAAGAGATCTGGTATCGCCGAAACCGGTTTGGCTCAGTGGATAGAGCGTGGGCCTGCAGACTGAAAGGTCCCAGGTTCGATTCCGGTCAAGGGCATGTACCTTGGTGGCGGGCACATCCCCAGTAGGGAGTGTGCAGGAGGCAGCTGATCGGTGTTTCTCTATCATCAATGTTTCTAACTCTCTATCCCTCTCTCTTCCTCTCTGTAAAAAATCAATAAAAATATATTTAAAAAAAAAGAGAGAGATCTGATATCTGTTCATCAAGTCACAGCGTACAAACCTGTAGCTCCCTCTGCGCCATGGGCCCGGGCAGGACGTGGAGCCTCAGGAGAGAAAGCCATGCCCTCCTGCCCTGGGCCCTGCCCGGGCTGACCTGGGGATCCCTCGGGCGCGGGCTGTGGGCAGCAACGCCCGTCACCGCCCGTCTCTGTTGAGAACTGCTCTGGTGCGGGCTGCCCGGTGCCACGGGGGAGCCGGGGCTACGTCTTGCTCTTGGGGGCGCACGAGGGGTGAGGTGCCCACGGTTATGGGAACGCACCTCAGTCGCCACGTGGGCACCGGCCTGAGGCTTGCACAGTTGCTGCCCAGCGGTGCCCTGTCGTTTGCAGGCCCTGAATTCAAGGGGGGTCTGGGCGGGGGGAACGTGAGCAAGAGCTAGGAGGTGGCCCGTTCCTCCTGAGCCCCTGCTCCGGGCACAGGCTCTGCTCTGCTCCTACTGCCCCGCAGAGCCCGGCGTGGGTACCCCGCAGGGGGATGCTGACCGACCAGGGCGAGAGGGGCTGAAGGGCCTGCTCTCCAGGTTTGAGGAGCACCCCCGTGCATTCTCTGGGACCCACCCTGGGAGGACTCCACTCTCCCGGGCTGGGTCAGGCTCGCCAGAGCTAGGCTCTGCTCTTGGGGGTCAGCTCGGCTTTTGGGGGGCTACGCGCGGCTGTTCAGGGCTCGGCTCGGCTCTTGAGAGCTGGGGCCTGGCGGGCTCCCTCGCCCCCTCTCCTTGCTCGGTGACACCAAGGGGCCCTTTCCTGGGCGGGGACCACGAAGGACTTGTTCTCGCTCCCCAGGCACCGGCCGGGCCGAGTGCCTCCGGCCCGAGCAGCCCGTCCGTCGCCGGGTCCTCGAAGGGCTCCAGTACCCTTTCTCGGTGACCAGCTTCGGGAAGCACCTGTATTACACGGACTGGAAGACGTGAGTCAGCGGCCGGCCTGGCCCCCCTCCCCCTCCCTTGGGGCGGCCAAGCCCTGCCCTTCTGCCCCCGGGCCTGACCTCCGGCCTCCTAGATCCCCCGAGATGCCCCCCACCCACCCACCGGCTGGCCTTCCGGTGGCCAGGAGAAGGCGAGGCTCCTGGGAGAGCAGGCACCGTGGGTCCCATGGACGCAGCAGGGTGGGCGGCGGCCTCCAGTCCGTCCCCTGGGGCTTGCTGAGCCCTGAGCACGCCTGCTCTTTCCCCGGGAGCTGGCCTGGGGGTCCCTCGGCTGGTGGGCTCCCTGCCCACTCCGTGCCCCCGCTCCCCACTTCCTCATTGTTCTCAAGCTGCATGTGCCACTGGCCCTCGACCTCCCCTCCCGGCAAAGGGGAGGTGAAGCCGAGCAAGCGCTGTGGCTGGGCCGTGTGCACAGAGAGCAGGTTCCCCAGCTGGGAGTGGGTGCCGGAGGGGAACCCCAGCGGCTCCTGACCTTTATTTTTAATGTATTTTTTATTGATTTCAGAGAGGAAGGGAGAGGGATAAAGAGATAGAAGCATCCATGAGGAGAGGGAATCATCGGTCGGCTGCCTCCTGCACGCCCCACACTGGGGATCGAGCCTTAACCCCGGCACGTGCCCTTGACCGGAACCGAACCCAGGGCCCTTCAGTCTGCAGGCCAACGCTCTATCCACCGAGCCACACCGGCTAGGGCTCTGTCCTTTTTTAAGAAGACAGGGAAGCCCAGCCAGTGTGGCTCAGTGGTTGAGTACTGACCTGTGAACCAGGAAGTCACGATTCTATTCTGGTCAGGGCACATGCCTGAGTGGGGGGCATACAGGAGGCAGCGGATCGGTGATTCTCCCTCATCATTTTTTTTAAAAAGTATATTTCTTTATTGATTTCAGAGAGGAAGGGAGAGGGAGAGAGAGATGGAAACATCAATGATGAGAGAGAATCATTGACGGGCTGCCTCCTGCACAGCCCCTACTGGGGATCGAGCCTGCAACCCAGGCATGTGCCTTTGGCTGGAATCGAACCCGGGACCCTTGAGTCTGCAGGCTGATGCTCTATCCACTGAACCAAACCAGCTAGGGCTCTCCCTCATCTTTGACATTTCTATCTCTCTCCCTCTCTCCCTCCCTCTCTGAAATCAATAAAAGCATACACACACACACACACACACACACACACACACACACACACTAGAGGCCCGTTGCACGAAATTCGTGCACGGAGAGGGGGGTATCCCTCAGCCCAGCCTGTACCCTCTCCAATCTGGGACCCCTCGAGGGATGTCTGACTGCCCGTTTAAGCCCGATCCAAACGGGCAGTCGGACATCCCTCTCACAATCCGGGACTGCTGGTGGCTCCCAACTGCTCGCCTGCCTGCCTTCCTGATTGCCCCTAACCGCTTCTGCCTGCCAGCCTGATCACCCCCTAACCACTCCGCTGCCAGCCTGATTGATGCCTAACTGCTCCCCTGCCAGCCTGTTTGCCCCCAACTTCCCTCCTCTGCCGGCCTGGTCACCCCTAACTGCCCTCCCCTGCAGGGTTGATCGCCTCCAACTTTTCTCCCTTGCAGGCCTGGTGCCTCCCAACTGCCCTCCCCTGCTGGCCATCTTATGGTGGCCATCTTGTGTCCACATGGGGGCAGGATCTTTGACCACATGGGGGCATCCATATTGTGTGTTGGAGTGATGGTCAATTTGCATATTACTCTTTTATTAGATAGGATATATAGATATATATATATATATACATATATACATATATATATATATATATATATATATATATGTATATGTACATATCTATATATGTGTGTGTGTGTGTGTGTGTGTGTATAAAAGACAGGGAAATGCAGGCTTGACCACCCCCATGGGGGAAGGGCTGGCTAGAGGGCAAGGCCAGGGGATCTGTGTACGCTCCATAGCCTCCTGCGTCTCCCCAAAACCACGGGAGAGGCCGCTCTGTCGAGAAAAGTAGGAGCCGCCGGGTGTGTGTTACCTCCCGCCTCTGGGTTCTTGTAGGAATTCCGTGGCTGCCGTGGATGTCGCCGTTGCCAAGGAGACGGACACCTTCCACCCCCACAAGCAGACCCGGCTGTACGGCATCACCACCGCCCTGTCTCAGTGTCCCCAAGGTAACCCACCTGGGCTCCCCGGGGGCGCCGCCCCCACGCTCAGCCGGTGCCCTGACCACCGGGCGGGTGGTGCGCAGTCCCCCCCACCCCCCCCCCCCCACCCTGTGCAGAGTCTGCCTTGCTTTTGTGGCTGAGCCAGAGGAGTAGGACGTGGCCTGAAGGGACCAGGGGAGGAAGAGCACCGGGGCTGGGGCTGGGTCCAGGAGTGGCCGCCTTCTAGAAGGTTCCAACCGGGAGCGTCAGTGCTAGGAGTTCTGTTGCTTTGAACGTCCATTTATTTGGCCGAACAGCCATGGCCATAATGAATAATAAAAATAATTCCAGACACGGAGCGGGCCCTTCCGGCGAGCTGGGTGCTTTGCACAGATGGGTTCCCTCGGCATCCCAAGTGCTTTGTGTTCATTCGTTCATTCAATCCTCACAGCAATGCAGTGAGGTAGCTACGATTATTATGCTCATTTGAAACTATTTTTATTGATTTCAGAGAGAGGCGGGGAGAGAGAGAGAGAGAGAGAAACATCCATGATGAGAGAGTCATTGATCGGCTGCCTCCTGCACGCCCCACACGAGATCAAGCCCGCAACCCGGGCATGTGCCCTGACCGGGAATCGAACCATGACCTCCTGGTTCATAGGTCGACACTCAACCACTGAGCCACACCAGCCGGGCTATTACGCTCATTTTATAAATAAGGAAGCTGAAGCCACTTGCCCAGAGTCGCACAACTGACCGTGGCAGAACCACAGGCATCGAGGCAGCCCGGCCCCGGAGTCGGTGCTGCCTCTTCAAGACCCCTCCCCCGGACAGACTCTCGTCCCTGCCCCCCTCCTCCCCGCAGTCAGGTGCAAAGCCACGTGGGCCAGCTAGGTAGAGGGTACTTTGTGCTTTACAATCCCAACTCCGTGTTGTAATCGGAGCAAGTCTGCTCTCCCTGATGCCCGCGTGGCCCCCCGGGGTCAGGAATCGGGCTTCCGGGCTCTCTGGCAGAAACAGCCAGGAGCTGAGCTTAGCTGAGTGCCTGGAACAGCCCCCTCCCCGCCCCCCCCGAGCCCCGGAGCCCCCACAGGCGTGGCCTCCCTGTGCTTAGAGGCTGTCGAGCTGATTTCTGCCTCCTCCAGGCCACAACTACTGCTCCGTGAACAACGGTGGCTGCACCCACCTCTGCTTGGCCACCCCAGGAAGCAGGACCTGCCGTTGCCCTGACAACACGCTGGGAGTTGACTGTATCGAGCGGAAATGAAGACAAGAGTGCCTTGTTTCCTCACCGAGTGTTTCGCAGCAGCACCCTACCGCAAAGGGTCCAGACTGTCTGACCTGGTGGCTGAGCAGCCGCCAGCCTGAGCCTTAACAACGTCCCCCTCCCCATTCCCCCCAAACATAAGCCCTGAGCTTCTGGAATGGGGAAGTTCCTACCCCTACACAGAGAGAGGACCCCCCTGCCCCCCCCCAAACCCTTAGACAAATGAATACAGCCCCGAGGGAGGGTTGTGTGTGTTCCCCAACTTAGCACCCTAGTGGTGAGCAGACCCTCCCAGGCCTGAGCCATCCCCTGTGGCCTTACAAGCTCAACCACACACTGACACACCCACTACTTTGTCAGCACCTCGACGCCTGCCAAGGCTACGGCCCATTGGAACCTAAATCAGGAGAGAGCCTTACCCTGAATAATTGGAGTTTGTTTTCAGAGGCAAGGTTCCTCCCCCCCCCCCCCCCCCAAGAATCACCGCGTTTGGGGAACACATAGGTTGTTTAGATAGCCCGACTCATACATTAGTTTCACCTTCTTTTTTATATTTATCATTCATTCTATATCAAGCCGTCTATATCAAATGTCTGTCATGATTTTTGTATAATTTTTATAAGTGTTTTTTAAATGGTAAATTCTTGAACTGTGGAAACCATTGAAGGTGCTTATTAACTGTTCCCCCAGTTTATACAAGTGTTGGACGATTCCTTGAGTTTACAGCTATATAAATAGTAGTGTAGGCAATAAAGACATTTTTGGTAATAAGTCTTCCTCTGTCTTGCTTGAATGAAGACATGAATGCCAGGAGGTTGGTTCACGATGAAAAGACAACCGTGTGATCATTTTCGACCCTGGAGTTACGGGGGCAGTTTTTTTCCCAGGTGAGTCCACGGAAGACTGACGGGCGTGGGGTTGACTTAAACACGAACTCAGCCACACACCACCCTGTTGTTAATCCTCACCCGAGGATATTCCTCCATTGATTTTTTAGGGAGAGTGGAAGAGAGAAGGAAAGACAGAAACATCGATGTGAGAGAAACACATTGACTGGTTGCCTCCTGCACAAGCCCTGACCAGGGCCCAGGCTGGGGAGGAGCCTGCAAGCAAGGTACCCTTGACTGGCATCGAACCCGGGACCCTGTGGTCCACAGGCCGATGCTCTATCCACTGAGCCACACCAGCTAGGGCCACCACTGAGCCACACCAGCTAGGGCCACACCACCCTTTTGGACATTGTGTTCACTTTTTAGAAAATGTCCATTTTCTGACTCTGCAGGAAAGAGTCACTCCTACCTCTTTAAACCACAATGGTAGATGTGAAGCCACTGTGGCGTCTGGGTTCCGCTGGACATATTTGTAAGGGTGATGTCATAGCCTTATTATTTTAAAAAATATTTTCATTGATTCCAGAGAGGAAGGGAGAGGGAGAGAGAGAAACATCCATGATGAGAGAGAATCATGGACTGGCTGCCTCCTGCACGCCCCCACACTGGGGATCAAGCCCGCAACCTGGGCATGTGCCCTGACCGGGAATTGGGAATCGAACCGGTGACCTCCTGATTCCTGGGTCCATGCTCAGCTGCTGAGCCACGCCCAGCTGCTGAGCCACGCCCAGACTCATTTACTAAATGCCAGCATGGGCTTAACACCTGGCGTGACATCTCTTTGCAACGAGGCAAACCTGCAGTGAACAGCGTTCCCAAGACCATAAAAAGGTAGGGGCAGCGTGGTTTTTGCAAACTTCTTTTCGAGGGCGCTCAAGCTCACACGTTCGCAGATGTGAACGGAGGGGGAGAGAGGGCCCAGAGCCCTTCCTGGCAGGATTGTCCCTGCCTGGCTGTGGCTCTAGGATGGGCTTCCTGGTTGCCTGAGGCGCTGGTGGAGCCAGGTGAGCCCAGCAGGTGTGACCGGTTGTACTGGACGTTCTTCTCGGATGCAGTTCCAGCAGAGGCCACTAGAGGGCAGGAGAGACCACTTAATGCCTGCCTGATAGAGTAGGTGTGGGGCTGGGGCGTGGGAAGGGGCTAGGTTTTGGGGGATTAGGGGACGGGATGGGGTGGGGCGCAGGGTGGAGGCTCCAGGAGGCCCCGATAACTTCCCCCAAAGCAGCAGGGCGCAGCCTTTCTTATCTTCCTACTCAAGAACTTGCTTAATATTGGTGGGTTGCCTAACCTGTAACCAGAGGGAAGTGCCCCTGTCCGTTTCCCAAAAGTCTTCAAGCCTCTTCACTTCAATGCGGATTTCCCCCAGAGAGCCCCGCACGTTCCTTCCGAAGTTACCCAATAGGCATTTAGGGCGTCGGGGGGCCCGGGGGCCACAGCCTTCCTTCCTGGGCCCGCCTGTGTGCACCCCAGTGCCTTCCTCTCTGTAGGGGCAGGAGCTTCCAGCAGAGCCTCCTCGCAGCCTCAGAAGGAACCTGCGGACACCTTGATCTGGGACTGGTGGCCTCCAGAGCCGAGACCCTGCGGCTCTGTTCAAGCCTCTCGGCCTCAATCTGTGGGGTCGGTTACAACAGCCCAAGAAACTGATCCACACGAGACATGTTCACTGATACGCAGGCTCCATCTCGGTTCTTGCCGATCTGAGGTTGCTTGGGATTATAACGTGGGTTTTTTCAGAAGGAAACGAACATTAGCTGCAAGGGTGTGGGACCCCCACCCGGGAGGGAGCCTGCACGTCGTGGTAGTCAGGACTCAGAGCTGGCCTGTGAGCCGGGCAGTGTGTGGCGTGCAGGAGGCAGCCGGTCAATTCTCTCTCATCATGGATGTTTCTCTCTCTCGCCCTCTCCCTTCCTCTCTGATATCAATAAAAATATATTTTTTAAAAATTTCAGGTTGAGCCCTAACCGGTATGGCTCAGTGGATAGAGCGTCGGCCTGCGGACTGAAGGATCCCAGGTTCAATTCTGGTCAAGGGCATGTATCTTGGTTGCGGGCACATCCCCAGTAGGGGGTGTGCAGGAGGCAGCTGATCGATATTTCTCTTTCATCGATGCTTCTAACTCTCTATCCCTCTCCCTTCCTCTCTGTAAAAAAAAAAAAAAAATTCAGGTTGAGAGGGAGATGGGGAAAGATCCCTCCCGCCCCATATTGCCGATGGCAGAGCCTTGCAGATGGGAATTCCCTTGCTTCCCAGTCACAGCTGTGGTGACTGGAGTCATCCCCCTTCCAGGGTCACTGCACACGCTGGCACCTGGCGGGGGGCGGGCTGGGCAGGCAGGTGCACACACTGAAGGGACAGGCCTGCCCTGGCCGCGCCCCAGGCCCTCTGCTAGGCTGGCCGGGAGGGGTAGGGGAGGGGAGACACTGTGGCCTGTCCCTGGGGCCTGCAGGTCCCCGGTGGCTCCACCCATGGGCTCTGCAACAGTTCCTGTTTGGGGATCAAGGCACCCAGTGAAAGTGGCAAAGAGGAAGCTGTGGCTGGGCTGGGAGAGTGGGGTGGGGGCAGGGCCGCCTTCCCGTTGCCCTCTGGGGATGGGATGCTCCCGGGTTCACCTTCGAAGGCTCAGTGGGACGTGGGCCACTCCCAGGGGCTGCTGTGAGGTCCCCTGGAGACCACAGAATAGGGGAGACCCTCACTCAGACTCTCCTTCCTCTGCCATCACCCCCCCACCCACCGCCACCCCCACCCCCACTCACCCACCCTTCCCTCAGTGGGTACTTCTCACACTGCCCTGAAATGACCTCCTTTTAAAAATATATATTTTTATTGATTTCAGAGAGGGAAGGAGAGGAAGAGGGAGATAGAAACATCCATGATGATGCCCTAGACGGTTTGGCTCAGTGGATAGAGCGTCAGCCTGCGGACTCAAGGGTCCCAGGTTCGATTCCGGTCAAGGGCATGTACCTTGGTTGCGGGCACATCCCCAGTAGGGGGTGTGCAGGAGGCAGCTGATGGATGTTTCTCTCTCATCCATGTTTCTAACTCTCTATCCCTCTCCCTTCCTCTCTGTAAAAAAGTCAATAACATTTAAAAAAGAAAAGAAAAAAGAAACATCAATGATGAGAGAGTATCACTGATCTGCTGCCTCCTGCACGCCCCACACTGGGGGATCCAGCCTGCAACCCGGGCATGTGTCCCGACCAGAATCGAACCGTGACCTCCTGGTTCATAGGTTGACGCTCAACCACTGAGCCAGCTGGGATCAGAGGCCCCACTTTTTTCAGAAGACACTTCGAGGCTTTCTCTCTGGTTGAGCTTGTTCCTTCGCAGCGCAGGGCTGTTTGTGGGCTCGCGGGATGTGGCAACCGCCGCTGTGGCGTCCGAAAGGCGTTTTCCCTCTGGGATGGATGTTACCCCACAGGCCTCTCCTCGGGAACTGAGCAAGTCACCCTGATGCAATCGCAACCGCTGGCTGTTCTCGGGAAGCGGGACAACGTTTGCTGCGGGTGCGGCACCCGCAGGAGAAGGGGCCTGGGGCCCAGCCGGCGGGGCTCAGCGGTTGAGCATCGACCTAGGAACCAGGGTTCGATTCCCGGTCAGGGCGCGTGCCCGGGTTGCGGGAGGCACTCAGCCACAGAGCCACACCGGCCGGGGCAGGTGTCCACGTTTAAGGGCCACGTGTCGCGTCAGCCGCCCCGGGCCGTGTCCTCCGTGGGGATCAGGCAGCGTCTGGAGAACGCCTCTCGCTGGGCCTGTCTGATCTGCTCCTCGTGACCAGCTCCGATGATGCGCTCGGGGCTGACATGTTACATAAGTGATAACCTCGGAGTGAGTCACGCAGGAGGCACATGATGTTGGTGTTCATCTGTGGGGAGATACTGCGGGGCGAGAAATATCTGGTTCCTCCCCAACGGGTCCCCAGCAGTTTCTAAACATGCCACACCCTCCCCAGGTGGCGGGTTCCTCCCGTGCACCCCTTCCCTGCTCTCAGGACAGAGGTGTGCACTGAACGAGGACCCCACAAGTGCTTGTCGGATCGACCTCTGAACCAGGAGGTCAGGGTGCGATGCCCGGGTAGGGTCAGGTTGTGGGCTCGATTCCCAGTGGGGGGTGCGAGGAGGCAGCAGATGGATGATTCTCTCTCATCATTGATGTTTCTATCTCTCTCTCCCTCTCCCGTCCTCTCTGAAATCAACCAAAAATATATTTTAAAATGAATCAATGAATGAATGAATGAATGCTTGAGGTCCTGGGTATCTTGCAGCAATAAACACCTCCACAGGAGTACCTCTCAGGAAGGTCTCTACAGCTAGCAGGTATATGTATGTACACACATACATACATATACACGTGTGTACAGACAGATAGCTAAAAGACCTCTGAACTAGACCTACTAAACTTAATACTTCAGATCATTTTTTCCCTCCAGGAAAAGGGATAAATTGCTTGCTCAGACTCTTGAGATTTTTGGTTTGTTTTTTTAAAAATATATTCTTATTAATTTTAGAGAGGAAGGGAGAGAGAGATAGAAACATCAGTGATGAGAGAGAATGATTGATTGGCTGCCTCCTGCACGCCCCCTACTGGAGACTGAGCCCACAACCCCAGGCACGTGCCCTTGACCGGAATCGAACCTGGGACCCTTTGGTCCGCAGGCCGACGCTCTATCCACTGAGCCAAACCAGCTAGGGCTCAGACTCTTGAGTTTAATTTTTTGTTGTTGTTGTTAACCCTCCCCCGAGGACATTTTCCCATTGATTTTTAGAGAGAGGGAAAGGGAGAGGGAGAGGCAGAGAGAAACATCGATGTGAGAGAGACACACCAATTGTTGCCTCCTGCACGTGCCTCGGGGAGGAGCCTGCAACCGAGGTGCATGCCCTGGACCGGAATCGAACCCGGGAACCTTCAGTGTGCAGGGCGACACTCTATCCACTGAGCCACACCGGCCAGGGCGGGTTTAATTGAAGAATGCCTTTTCCCCAAGATCTGTTCTCAGGCAGGCATGTTACAGCGTCCGAGGGCGAATCTCATTCCCAAGGTGTCTCTCTTCCCGCCTGTCAGGGCTGCTGTCCGTGATTGAAGGAAAACAGACCCATAACACAGGCAGGAGGCCTCAGATCCCCGGCCCAGGACGCATAGGAAACCTCAGAAACATCACGAAGGCGGTGAGCTGCGCCCCGCCTGCCGGCCGGATGGCCGTACCCGTGCAGCTGAGCTTGCTCTCCGGTTGATTGACAGCAGAATGGAGTCTCGGACCGACGGGCTGCAGAATCTGATACGCGTGTCCCTGTAATGGGATTGTCAGACATGGGCCCGGAGGGACCTTGGCTCCGGCTCTTTGTCCGGATCTTATTACACCAGGGGCAGGATGCCAGGGGGTTGTTCGCTGATAAAACGAGAGGCTCTCGGCTTTGGGGTGCCTTTCCTGGGCCTCTGCCGGGCTGGGCACCGCCACGGGGCCCAGGAGACCCTGCCCTCACACCAACAGCACTTCTGACAGGGGCCGGAGTAGCTCATCGGGGGACCAGCTAGGATGGTAAGAAATATTCGTCATGCTCTGTTCACTGTGATGGCTTTAGTCTGATGACAGAAGAAGGCACAGCCTCGCCCGGCTGGGAGCTCCCGCGGAAATGCGGCCCATCCTGCTCGTCAGGTGGCTGCGAATCCAGGATCACCAGCCCTCGGAAGACCCCCCAGCCCTCTGCTTACCTGGAAACGGCCCAGTGGGCCTACCCTTTTGCCTGCCTCCCCAAGTGCTCTTTGTCCTCCACCCAATATAAGCAGCTGGCTTAGGGTGGGGGGCCGAGCAGAGGTTTGTGGGTGACCTGCCGCTCCCCCACGCTGCCCTCAGGACTGGAATACACGCTCAGATGTAGCATCCCCAACGCACAGCGCCTGTTCAGAGGCAAAGCACACAGCTTCCCTTGAATTCCTGTATTGTTATTTTCTTCTATTATTTTTTTAAAATATATTTTATTGGTTTTTTACAGAGAAGACGGGAGAGGGAGAGAGAGTTAGAAACATCGATGAGAGAGAAACATTGATCAGCTGCCTCCTGCACACCTCCTACTGGGGATGTGCCCGCAACCAAGGCACATGCCCTTGACCGGAATCGAACCTGGGACCCTTCAGTCCGAAGGCCGATGCTCTATCCACTGAGCCACACTGGTTAGGGCTTCTATTATTTGTTGTTGTTGTTGTTGTTAATCCTCACTCGAGGATGTTTTTCCACTGAGTTTTAGAGAGAGTGGAAGGGAGGAGGAGACACAGAGAGAGAAACATCGATGTGAGAGAGACACATGCAATGGTTGCCTCCCACATGCTCTCCCCCCCGCCCCCCCAAAGCCTGGGATTGAGCCGGCACCTGAGGTAAGTGCCCTTGGCGGGAATTGAACCTGGAACCGTTCAGTCTGCGGGCTGACGCACTAACCACTGAGCAAAACCAGCGAGGGCAATTTTCCTCTTATTTGGGTGTTTTGATCCATGACTCCCTTGTTCTTCAGCCTAAGACTTTTGTTTAAAGCATATTAAACCAGAGACTTTCCATCAAATAATGAAAATGCAATACAAATTTTCATTTGTATGTAAGCATGTGCATTGCATTTAAAATGGAAGGAAAATGGAGTAGCAGTCGCTTAAGAAAAAGAAATGCAGCCTTAACTGGTTTGGCTCAGTGGATAGAGCGTCGGCCTGCGGACTCAAGGGTCCCAGGTTCGATTCCGGTCAAGGGCATGTACCTTGGTTGCGGACACATCCCCAGTGGGGGGTGTGCAGGAGGCAGCTGATGGATGTTTCTCTCTCATCGATGTTTCTGGCTCTCTCTCCCTCTCCCTTCCTCTCTGTGGGAAACCAATAAAATATATTTTATTGCCGGGAGCCTGGACCCCTGAGCCACTGTTCCCCGGGAAACGCGAATCCGCCCGGAATGGCCTGTGCGCCCCCACCGCGGATTCTGGAAACATCGATGTGAGAGAGACACATCCATTGCTTGCCTCCGGGGCTGAGCTTCCCGCCTCCATCACGGGGTGCGGCCACTCGTGCTTCTTAATCAGAGCATCGGCTGACTTAGCCCAGGCGGCCCTGCTTTTATTTGTACCAAGCGTCTTCCCGGCGAGGCCTGCTCGGCGCCGCTGGGTCTCTCCTTGGCTCCTCTCCAACCCCCTGACTAATTTCCTGTGCGCAGGGCCCTCAGGCCAAGACTCCGCTTCGGAGCCGCCACATCAGAGCCTGGGCCACGGGCTCAGAGTGTTCCCCGGAGGGGCGCCTGCCACAGGTGGCGCGGGTGCTGGCCCAGAAGCACAGAGGCGCCCTGGCTGGCGTAGTCCAGTGGTTAGGCGTTGGCCTGCTGCAGCCCTGTGAGGCCCAGTCTAGTCTTCTCCCCATTTTATTTTATTTTATTGTTTAAAAAATACACTGAGCCGAGGCCGGTTTGGCTCAGTGGATGGAGCGTCGCCCTGCGGACTGGAGGGTCCCAGGTTCGATTCCGGTCAGGGGCATGTACCTTGGTTGTGGGCACATCCCCAGTGGGGGGTGTGCAGGAGGCAGCTGGTCGATGTTTCTCTATCATCGATGTTTCTGACTCTCTATCCCTCTCTCTTCCTCTCTGTAATCAAGTCAATAAAATATATATTTAAAAAAAAAATACACTGAGTGGCCAGATTATGATGATCTCTGAACCCATAATAATCTGGCCACTCAGTGTATTTGTATCTCAAACGGGTACCAAAAGTATTCTAGACTTCTGCTGGAGATCAACCACCTGTTTGCCCTGAGCTTTCTATCAGCCAGTGCAAAGAGGAACACTGATCAGGTGCACGATTTATAGTATCTTTGATATCAAATAAATGAGGTACTCAAGAGAAGGACACTGAGTGGCCAGATTAATTATGTGTTCAGAGATCGTCATAATCTGGCCACTCAGTGTATATTTTTTTTGATCGCAGAGAGGAAGGGAGAGGGAGTGAGCGATAGAAACATCCACGATGAGAGAGAATCATGGATGGGCTGCCTCTTGCAGGTCCCCCACTGGGGATGGAGCTGCACCCCAGGCATGTGCCCTGACCGGGAATTGAACCCTGACCTCTTGGTTCATAGGTCAATGCTCAACCACTGAGCCACACCGGCCGGGCGATAATCAATACGCGTTCTGAGAGTTCCTGGCATCTGCAGTGCAGAAAGCAGAGACATGCTGAGGAGGCGCTCTGGGTCCCACGAGCAGCATTCGCAGAATTGCGCCCGAGACCACTCCGCACGGCGGAGGGGGGATTGGGCTGCGGTTCCCACGCATCAGAGCTGCAAAGCTGTGACATGTTCCGTTCGATCATAAAGGTCGCCTGAGGCCCACAGGGTGTCACACTAGCATTGCCGCAGCCTCAGGCTGACACACTGGCATTTGGGGTGAACACGTCATCGGAAACAGCCTTGACTCTCGTGGGCTGGGGCCCCTGAGATCATTCGCCAAAGATTCGAGATCGTATTTCCAGCTCCTCTTTCAGGCTCTGGCACTGGATAACACGGAGCGTTTCCAGGATCGGCAAGAGTCATTGTTCATCCTGAACCATTCAAATACTATTTCACGGCCCGGCTGGTGTGGCTCAGTGGTTGCGCATTGACCGATGAACCACATGCGGCTCTTTGGCCCCTTGAGTGTGGCTCTTCCACAAAATACCACGGCCTGGGCGAGTCTATGTTGAAGAAGTGGCGTTAGAAGAAGTTTACGTTTAAAAAATTTGGCTCTCAAAAGAAATTTCAATGGTTGTACTGTTGATATTTGGCTCTGTTGACTAATGAGTTTGCCGACCACTGAACCAGGAGATCGGGGTTTGATTCTCAGTCAGGGCACATGTCCGGGTTGCAGGCTCCATCCCCAGTGTGTGCGTGTGTTGCGGGGTAGGGGGGTGGTGTGCAGGAGGCAGCCGATCAATGATGCTCTCTCACCATGGATGTTTCTATCTCTCTTCTCCTCTCCCTTCCTCTCTGAAACAAATAAAAACATCGTTAAGATAATAATAGTACTTTTGCACAATAACAGAATTTACAAACCAAGATTACTCTCTTCCACGTTGCCCATTGCTAATTAGTTTTCCAGCTCTCCCAGCAGAGTGTCTGAAACTCAGGGAATTTAAGATGACCCCCGCCGCTAAGCCTGGAAGAGGAGAGGGTTCTTTTCCGCGATTAAATAATAAATGAACTGGCATCCGAGTGGCTAAGACCGAACTCCCAGTAGGGGCTTCGTGGCTTCACAGAGCGTGTGCTGGGGAGGAGGGACGGGACATACTGGTCATCTTGAGAAACTAAAATGTCACTCCTAAAGGAACATCAGACCATTCGCTCCAGCCCTGTCCTGGCCGATGAGCAAAATGAGCCCCAGGCATGTGGCAGGGTTTGCTCGGAGTCTCAGAGCTAGTGAGTCCCAGCACGTGAGGACCAGAGCCTGGGTCTCTTGACTGGAATCTGTCCTCTTTTCACTCTGCTATCCAAAACATAAGCCCGGCCGGCGTGGCTCAGTGGTTGAGCGTTGACCTATGAACCAGGTGGTCACGGTTCAATTCCCGGTCAGGGCACAGGCCTGGGTTGTGGGCTCGATCCCCAGTGTGGGGCGTGCAGGAGGCAGCAGATGGGTGATTCTCTCTCATCATGGATGTTTCTATCTCTCACTCCCTCTTCCTTCTCTGAAATCAATAAAAATGTATTTTTAAAAGGAGGAGGAGGAGGAGGAGGAGGAGGAGGAGGAGAGTTTCCCAGAGGGACAGGTCACAAAGACTGGGCAGCTCCCAAGTCACCAAACCAGAGGAAAAGTGAAATAAGTGGTTATTCACTTATTCAGCCCATTTTTGTTGAGCATCTACTAAGGAGGAGGTTCTGGGGATAGAGCAATGACCCCAAAAGGTGCGTTGTCTCTGTTCCCATGATCCTCCCGGGGGGCAGGAAGACAGAAAGTACCAAAGGAAGCAAAGAACCATGCAATCACTCGCCGTAATGAGCACTGTGGTGGGGACTCAGCAGGATGCTGGGAGAGAAGATAGAGGCGGGGCAGGGAAGGGCTCCTAAGGATGTGGTTTTTCAGCTCAAGTGGGCAAAGACAGGAAGGCGTGGAGGCGGAGCATCCAGGGCCCAGACCTGGAGCTGTGCCCACGCAGGCTCCAGAGCAGAGGGGGGGGAAGAGAGAGAGCAAGGCCGGGAGCATTGGCTGGGGAGGCAGGCAGAGGCCGGGCAGGTGGACTCAGGTGAGACAGGTTGGCAATTAGAATCTGCCCTAGCCCGGCCGGCCGTTGTGGCTCAGGGGTTGACTGTCAGTCTATGAACCAGGAGGTTCGATTCCCGGTCAAGGGCACATGCCTGGGTTGTGGGCTCCATCCCCAGTGGGGGGCGTGCAGGAGGCAGCCGATCCATGATTCTCTCTCATCATGGATGTTTCTCTCTCTCTCCCTCTCCCTTCCTCTCTGAAATCAATATAAATATATATTTTTTAAATAAATAAATGTAAGATGACAATAGTGTTTAAGCAAATGTTTCACAAGAACGATAGCATCAAGAAAAGGAAAGAGGCGGAGGCCAGCACAGAGGGAGGGCCCAAAACTAGGGGTTTGGTGCACGTTTGCACCAGGTGGTTAGTGGCAGAGGTGGGGCTCAGGGCTCACACGCTGGTGTTTAGTTTAGTTCTGTGTCCTCCAAGGACTGCGGGATTCTCAAACCAAGGATACTGATGTTAGCCTGGCTGGCGTGGCTCAGGAGTTGAGCGTTGACCTATGAACCAGGAGGTCATGGTTTGATTCCCGGTCAGGGCACATACCGGGGATGTGGGCTCGATCCCCAGTAGTGGGTGTGCAGGAGGCAGCCGATCCATGATTCTCTCTCATCATGGATGTCTCTATCTCTCCCTCCCTCTCCCTTCCTCTCTGAAATGAATAATAATTTAAAAAAAAAATAGTACCGCCGATGCTCACGGGGACCAACGTGCCCCTCCCCCTCTGCGGGAGAATCAGGGCACCATGACTCACAGGAGCCACCTCAAAATCACTGACTGGAAACCCCGACTGCAGCTACCCGGCAGAGGGATCGGACTGGCTTTGCCAAACTCCCCATGTGACCCAAGCGTGGCCACCCGCCAAAGAGCCGGAGGCAGGGAGAGAAGGCCACTCGCCTTCCTGGCAACACAGAGATTCCCAAGCCCCGTCCCTGAATGAAAGAGGCAGCTCAGGCTTCGGCGGAGCCTTTTCCAGGGAGGATTTGGCTTTGAGGAGAGCGGCTGTGGAGCCAGGGCGCTGGGTGCATCGCCTCTCTGGGTGGCTCCCCGATCCTTCCGTGGGGGGGGGGGGGAGCTGTGCCCTGAGGCCCTTGTTTGTGGTGCATGAAGCTACTGCCTTCGCCATCTGCTCCTGCATCTTCCTCGGGGGACCTCAGGGAGTGCTGGGGGGTCTGCCTTGGCCATCTGATGGAGGCCCGGCTGTGTGAGTCAACTGTGCGTGTCCTCTAACGCCGGGACAGGGATCCTGCCCGAACTCAGCTGAACGGAAGCCAGGATCAAACTGCAGACGAGCGGTCCAGGGTGTGGAGACCCGTTTCTCTGCAGGGAACAGAGTATGTGGCCGATAGCGACGGTGCAGTGAACATCCCTACAGAGTGACTACCGCAGAGAGAAGGGCTCCTTGCTCTCCGGAAGAAGGTAACACCCTGCCCTAACCGGTTTGGCTCAGTGGATAGAGCATTGGCCTGCGGACTCAAGGGTCCCAGGTTCGATTCCAGTCAAGGGCATGTACCTTGGTTGTGGGCACATCCCCAGTGGGGGGTGTGCAGGAGGCAGCTGATCGATGTTTCTCTCTCATCGATGTTTCTAACTCTCTATCCCTCTCCCTTCCTCTCTGTAAAAAAATCAATAAAACGTTTTTTAAAAAAAAAAAAGAAGGTAACACCCGTGGAGGCAGGTTCACGTGTTTGTGAGACTTCCCGGTGCCAGCCGAGAGCGTGGCGGCTTGGGTGGGCAGGCTGGGTGCCCGGCTGAACCCCCGGAGGAAAGGGGATCAGCAGGCGGGCTCCGGGCAGCCCTGAGCTCTCGGGAGCCGGCTCCTGCAGGAGGCTTGCTCAGAAAGGAAGGAGAATGAAGCTCCTACGCTGGAGACGGGGAGCCCAGGTCCCTCATTGGAGAGATTCCAGCTTGCAGGCTTGGATGCCAGGGAACCGGGATTATTAGTCTGGGGCGTGGCCTAATTACAAGGTCTCACTCAATAAGTGGGTGCAGATGGGCTCAGGGGGGATGGAGCATTTGATCATTCCCACTTGGATGAAAAGTGTCTTTGAGTAAGAAGTGGAATTTCAGGGACCTCGAAGAGTGGTAGGCAAGCTGCTGATGGGACTTTAAAACATGGCACTGGAGCCCGGCCGGTGTGGCTCAGTGGTTGAGTGTCCACCTCTGAATCAGGAGGTCACGGTTCAATTCCCGATCAGGGCACATGCCCGGGTTGCAGGCTTGATCCCCAGTGTGGGGCATGCAGGAGGCAGCCGATCCACGATTCTCTCTCATCATGGATGTTTCTCTCTCTCTCTCCCTTTCTGAAATCAATAAAAATATATTTTAAAAAACCACACATTTAAAATATATTTTTTAAAAACCACACATTTAAAATATGTTTATCTGCCCCCAAACATCGGTGGGCATATGTCACGTGTGGTTATTTCTGAATTGAGACCACAGAACACTTCCATTTTCCATACTATATACTTGTCTTAACACTTGAATTTATTACTACATCATATATTTTCTGTTCTGGGCAGAAAAACAATCTCGAATTTAAAAGGTAAACAAAAAAAAGAAGAAGAAGCTTTTATAAGAATTAATGACAGTTTCCCACAAATACAGTCTTTCCCACTTACTTAAAGTAGGACAGGAAAACACACTCTGTATGGTTTCCCCAGCAAAGAAGGGAAATTTAGGTTCTTCTAGCACTTTTTTAGCTGTTGAAAAGATCATCCCACAAAATAGGATGGTTACAAATTTTTTAATGCAATGACATGGGTTTTTGTTTTGTTTTTTGGTTAATCCTCACCCGAGGATATTTTTCCATTGATCTTTTAGAGAGAGTGGGAGAGAGAGGGAAAGACAGAGAGAAACATTGATGTGAGAGAGACCTACTACGTGAGCACCTACTGTGTGCTAGGTACTAAATTTCCATGAACTCAAAGAGGAAGGAAAGTCAAACTTAACCTAGGGCCGGAGAGCAGCCTGCAACCAAGGTATGTGCCCTTGACCGGAAATGAATCAGGACTCTTTGGTCTGTAGGCCGACGCTCTGTTCACGGAGCCAAACCGGCTAGGGCACGACATGGGTTTTTAAAGCAAAGTATACATACTTTGGGGGATTTAAAATGCTATCGGCGATTTAGTAGAGAAAATTACGTTAAAGAATCTTATTAAAATCTAACCTGATACATTTTGCAATAAAGAGTGGATGTTGCTGAACAACTTAATGGAGGCATGAATTATGAATTGTGCTCTTCACTAAAGTTGCAAGGTACCTATTTAAAAAAAGCAACTTTTAAAAGATTCATAGGCTTTCTAATAAAGTAAAGCACTCCAAAACTAATATGTACACTTAATATCTATGTTGTAGGATATTCTTGAACAAACTCAGTACTGTGGTAGCTTGGTTAAAATACTTTATAACTCAGATAATCAGAGAAAAGTCACAATGACATTACTTTGTGCCTTTAACAAATACGGAATATTTTGAGGGCCAATTGTGTACCATTGTCAGATAAACTCTGTTTCATTCTCATCTCTTCATGATCACCTATGGTCTTCCACGCAAGAGAAACAGAAACTTAACATTTTTATGACTTCTTTAGTCCGTTAAAAAAAGGAGGGGGGGGCATTTTGAGATTAGTAGTAGTGGTTGAAATTTGATGTGTAAGTAAGAGTAGGTTTCGTTCTTGGTAAAACTGTAAAAATAGGTCAAGTTTGACTTTCCTTCCTCTTTGAGTTCACGGACATTCAGTACCTAGCACATGATAGGTGCTCATGATATACAGCTGACCCTTGAACAACAGGGTTTGAACTGTGTGGGTCCTCATATATGCACATTTTTTTTCAATAAATAGACAGTTAGCCTTCCCTATCCTCAGGTTTTGCGTCTGAGAATTCAACCAACGGCGGATGGCAAACAGTATTTTCCCTCCATTGTTGGGAATCCGAGGATGCAGAGAGCCAACTGTGCGGATTGTACGACACCATTTTATATCAGGGACTTGAGCATCCGTGAATTCTTATATCGATGGGGGACAATTCTGGAACCAATTCTCTACAGATACCAAGGGATGACTATAGTTAAGTTTTGGGGGAGTCAAAAGTTTCATAAGGGGTTTTGATTATGAGGGGGTGGCGGGGTTGGGATTCCTCACCCCAACTTGTTGGAGAGTCAACTATATTTGTTAAACAACTGACAATTTCCCTGATGCGTCTCTTTCACTAACTTGTTAGGGATTTCGTATCGAAGGGGTGGAAATTTTTTCCTTTCTTCCTTTTGGCTGGTCTGCTATTTAAATTGACATAAGACTGCAAGGCCGGTGTAGCTCAGTGATTGAGCATCTACCTATGAACCAGCAGGTCACGGGTTCGATTCCTGGTCAGGGCACATGCCTGGGTTGCAGGCTCGATCTCCAGTGCGGGGTGTGCGCAGGAGACAGCAGATCGATGATCCTCTCATCATTGATGTTTCTCTCTCTCTCTCTCCTTCTCCCTTCCTCTCTGAAATAAATAATATATATATTGACATAAGACAGATGAACAGGAGAAAAAAACAAATTTAATTTCAGATGTATTGGAATCTTACGAAAATATGAGCCCCAAAGGCAGTCAGCCAAATTAACTGAGCTGAGGAATGGATTAGGGGCCCGGGGCTTCAAAGGGGGAGCAGGCCAATTGAAAGGAAGACAAGGAGAGCAGATATTTGGACATCAGATGTTTGCCCAGCCAGGCAGGGGAGTCTTTCAGATAAAACGCTTATCTGTGGTCATGGCGCTCTTCCTAGCGTAGGCTCCCTATCGAAAATCTTTCAGGCAGTTAAAGGGGCGGTCCAAGTTTTTCCTACGTAGGCTGGGTCTTGATTGCCTTCAGCTCAAAATAAGCCACACGCCAAAGCGGCACATTTTGGGGTGGCATATTCTGCTCCCCTTTAGGCTGTTGCCCATCCCTGGAGTATTTGCATTTTGAAAATTTATTGATTGATTTGAGAGGAAGACACACACACACACACACACACACACACACACACACACACACCCTGATGGGCCACCTCCTGTACATGCCCCCACCAGGGATCAAACCCGAATCGTAGGTATATGCCCTGACCAGGAATGGAACCCGAAACCTTTTGGCGCGTGGGGTGATGCTCCAACCAACCGAGCCACACTCTCTAGGACCACATGTTTGCATTTTTAAAGATTCCCAGAGGAAGTGGGCAACCTGTGCCCAAAGTATGAGCTGCTAATGGCTGAACTTCAGATCTGGTTCAGGGGGAGATGTGTCAAGGTGTGGGATTTCACTGGAGAACCCCTTCAAACCACCTCCCCGGGCAATTAGTACTTTGCTTGAGTCAGAGAGGAGTGGGAGCTATTCAAAGTTGCATTTGGTATACAGCTTAAAGGTAAATTATTTCTCTTTCTTTTTTTTTTAAATAAGAGAAAAAGTGTATTTAGAAAGCCACAGAGGTAGAAGTGAGCTGTAGAAGGAATGGGCTTGGGAAACAAGTGACAGAGGCAAAACCTGGGGGCCCTTGGCAAAACCCGCCTGGGCTGGGGAAGGAGGGGGAGGGGAAAGGCGTGGCCCACGCTCTGGGCCCTTCATCCTGAGAGCTTTTAGGAACTAAGCGTGGGCATTTTGGAGGAGGTCCCAGAGGAGGATCTCAAAATTACTGGAATGGTCGATTCCAAAGCAATTCCTGTCCATTTGTAGACCATGCACTTAGCGTTTGCATGGCTAGGTAGAACTTGAACCCTTGACCCTCAGACCTCAGAGTTCTGGCTCTGTCTCCAGGACCTCGGACTAAAGCCTCAAGGCTCGTCACAGTGACTGGGGGGTGAGGAACGGTGTCCTCTAAAAACCCCAAATGGCCCCGGCAGCCACTGTCAGCGATGCAGCCCCAACACGCTTGCATTGAGCCCAGGGCTGCCCCGCTCTGCAGGCGCCGCTATTTTAAGGCGCAGAACGTTGACCACGCGCCGTCCACTAACTACCGTGTTGGAAGGAGGCTGGGTTGAAAAATGCATCTTTGCGCTGCACTCATTTCACAGCGGCTCCGGCTCCGTTAGCCTCTTCGCGTTTTTAAAAAAAATGTTTATTGATTTCAGAGAGGAAGGGAGAGGGAGCGAGAGATAGAGACATCACCCCTTCCCCTGTTTCCTGGACCCCCCCTCCAACCTCGGAACCCCTGCAGTTTGCCTGTCGCTTTCCCGGCTCTGATGCAACTCATTTAGCCCAGCCCTAGCAGGGGGAGGGCGCGGGGTCAACCTCCCTCGGCCCCGCCCCGCCCTGCGCCTCGGCCCCGCCCCTCCCCGCGCCTCGGCCCGCCCCCTTCCTTCCCCATTGGCTCACCGCCTCCTACGTCACGCCTGCGACGGCGGAGTTGCCCTACCAGCGAGGGGCGGGCGCGGGCGGAGCCAGCGCGCAGGCGCACGCGGGCGGGCGGGTCGGGCCCGGATGCGGGGGAGGGCGGTGTTCCCGGTTTCCTGGGTTACCTGAGGGGCGGGGGTGGGAGCGGGCAGCGGCCCCGGCGAGGACGCGGGATCCGCGGTGTGAGGGGAGCGCGCGGCGGCGGCGGCGGCGGCGGCGGCGGGGGCCGGACCGGAGGTAAAGCGGCGAGAGGAGCCGACAGCCCCGGGAGCGGGCTCCTGCCCGCGGCCTGGAGGGAAGGCGGGGTGGGGGGGGGTGGCTGTCAGCCGGGTGTGGGGTCGCGGCCCGTCGCCCCGGCGGTACCTCCTCTCCCTCTTGGGGCTCGGGGCGCCTCCCGCAGCCTTTTTGCAGCCGCGCGCTGCGGCGGGAGCTCGGCGGCGGCCGCGCGGCGCCGGCACGAACTTTCTTTCCCGGCGCGGGGTCGGAGGTCCAGTCCGCCGCTCCCTGGACTGTCGGGGCCCTCGGGTGCCGCCGCTCCCCTGCCCGGGGTGACAGTTTCCCGCGCCACCACCCCGCCGAGCGCTCCTGGCGCCCCGGCCCCGCGGCTGCTCGCCCCCTGCCCTCTCCCGTATCCTCTCCCCCGTGCGCTCCCGCCTCTGACATCCTTTGCCCAGGCTACAGGGTCCTCGGAGACGCCCGCCGTCTGACCCGGGCATCCCTGGACCCTTGGCTGGGATGCAATTACTTTCCTCTCCGCCACCTGTGGGATGAAACGGCATGGGACACCCCGGCCCGCCTGGGGCTCAGGGGTTGAGCGTGGACCTATGAACCAGGAGGTCACGGTTCCATTCCCAGTCGGGGCACATGCCCGGGTTGTGGGCTCCATCCCCAGTGTGGGGCGTGCAGGAGGCAGCCCATCCATGATTCTGTGTCATCATTGATGTTTCTCTCCTCCCCCCAACTCTCTCCCCTCCCCCCTTCCTCTCCCTCTCCCTTCCTCTCTGAAATCAGCTTCCCAGCCTGGCCGGTTAAACCAAAAACAAACCCTTCCCCGCGTGCTCTGCAGACGGTACACACCCAGGTCTGCACCGGTAGTTACGGAGGTTTGCCTGCAGCAGGTAGAAAATGGGGAGGGAGTGGAACACGTTGGTGTTGACTTTGGACTGATGTTTCCTTTGCGATTGACTTCAGCTTGCATTTCCCCAGGCGCCCGTCACAGGTGGGTAGGACGCACCGACCGGGGCTTTTCTCCCTGGCGAGTCTTGGTCATCCTGCCCAGTTACTCTGCACGTCCACACCCAGACACCCTTAGGCTAATAAAGATGCTGACTCCGAGCGTGCGTTTTATAGGTGTCGTTCATGAAGACGGAGTGGCTGTTTTATAGAGCGTTGCCAGTAGCTGGCAACTTTTTTTTTCTTCTTCTGATAATTCTTTTTTTTTTTATTTTATTGATTTTTTACAGAGAGGAAGAGAGAGGGATAGAGAGTTAGAAACATTGATCAGCCGCCTCCTGCACACCCCCCACTGGGGATGTGCCCGCAACCAAGGCACATGCCCCTGACCGGAATCGAACCCGGGACCCTTGAGTCCACAGGCCGACGCTCTATCCACTGAGCCAAACCGGTTTCGGCTTCTTCTGATAATTCTTGCCGTCATTCATTCATATTGTTACTACAAAGATTGGAGAATTTGGACAAGAGGAAGCATAAGGAGAAAATGAGTTACTATATAATTTATTTTTTAAATATGTATTGTATTTATTTCAGAGAGGAAGGGAGAGAGAGAGAAACATCAATGATGAGAATCATGGGTCGGCTGCCTCCTCCACGCCCCCTACTGGGGATCAAGCCCCACAACCTGGGCATGTGCCCTTGACTGGAATCAAACCCGGGACCCTTCAGTCCTGAGGCCAACGCTCTCACTACTGAGCCAAACCAGCTAGGGCTATAATTTAATTTACATGAAAGCAATTTATAAACTATACAATTATATATAAACTCAGTATTTATTGAGCACCTATGTGTGCCCCAGTTTTCTAAACAAATACTCCCCGTCCCCTTCACAGAGCTTACATTCTGCTGGGGGTGTCTCAGGTAATAAACAAATAAGATGTGTGCTATGTCAAATGGTGTGAAGGACTGAAGAGGAAAAACAGGGGAGAGGGAGGATAGGGAATGAGAAGAGGGTTTTAACATATTTTTTTTTAAATCATTGTGTTTGGTGGTTTAAACATTTTTTATTTATTTTTTGTTAATCCTCACCTGAGGATATTTTTCCATTGATTTTTAGAGAGAGTAGGAGGGAGGGGGAGAGCCAGAGAGAGAGAAACATCGCTGTGAGAGAGACACATGGATTGTTTGCCTCCCCCACATGCCTAACCAGGGCCTGGGATGGAGCCTGAAACCTAGGTATGTGCCTTTGACCAGAATCGAACCCGGGACCCTTCTGTCCGCAGGCCAATGCTCTAGCCACTGAGCCAAACTGGCTAGGGCGAGGGTTGCAATTTTAAGCAGAGGTCGCCAGGGAAGAAAGACTTCTTGGAAAAGATGACATTGCAGCATGAGACTGGAAGGAAGTGAGGGGTAATTCGTCCACCCCTGGAGGGGAGGAGTGTGGGAGGGAAGGGCACGTGCAGGAGCCTGCAGGCGGAGTGTGTGGGCATGTTGGGGGAACAGAGGCTGGGCTGGCTTGGTGGAGGGAGTGATGGGAGAGGAGTAGAAACGAGTCCGGGATTAGGTGGAAATGGGCAATCAGAGTGTAAGGCCTGCAGGCCTTTGTGAGGACTCGGCTTCCACTCTGAGTGAGACTCATCGCTTTGCATGGAGACGGGATAGAATCAGACTTGCTTTCTAAAGAGGTCACTCTGGTGGTTGGATGGAGAATAGACTTTGGGGGGCGGGGGCGGGGTTGGGCTGTGGCAGAAGCAGGGACATCAGTTCCGGGATTCTTGCCATGATCCAGGCCAGCGATGATGCCACTTGGGCCCAAGGACCATTGGTTTCTGGATACATTGAGGGTCATAGAGTCCACAGGAGACTTCCAGAACACCAGATTTTATCCTGAGCAAGTGGAAAGATAGAGTAGGCGCGTACTGAAGACAATAAATCAGGCATCCAAGCGGTTATAGGGTTACAGTGCCGATCTGCGGACCCAAGGGTTCAATTCCCAGTCAGGGGCATGTGCCTGGGCTGCAGGTTCACTGGCCTCTGGTAGGAACGCATGCAGGAGGCAGCCAATCTGTGTGTCTCACACCAGTGTTTCTCTCCCCACCCCCTTCCACTCCCTCTAAAAATCAACTGGAAAAATATCCAAGGTGAGGATTTACAACAAAAAAAGATTCTTATTAACAAACTGACCCTCCAATCAGATACAGGGAGTAGAACATAGATTCTGGAGATTTTAGTGAACTTGATCATGGTGAATGATTTTTTTAACATATTGCTCAATTTGGTTTTCTAATATTTTGTTGAGGATTTTTGCATCTATTTTCTTTTTTAAAATATATATTTTTATTAATTTCAGAGAGGAAGGGAGAGGGAGAGAGAGAGAAACATCAATGATGAGATAGAATCATTGATCAGCTGCCTCCTGCACACCCTCTACTGGGGATCGAGCCCGAAACCCGGGCATGTGCCCTGACCAGAATAGAACCGTGACCTCCTGGTTACTAGGTTAACGCTCAACCACTGAGCCACGCCGGCTGGCCTGTATCTTGTGTTCATCAGGGATGCTGGCCTATAATTTTCTTTCTTTGTAATGTCTTCGTCTGGTTTGGGAATCAGGGTAAATGGTGACCTTGTAAAATGAGCGTGGGAGCTTCCTCCTCTTGAATTTTTTGGGAAGGACAGGTTTTAATTCTTCCTTGAATGTTTGGTAAAATGCACTGGTAAAGCCATCCTGTCAGGCCCAGTCTTCCCTTTTAACAGGGATGCCTCGTGTGCAGGTTAGGAGGGGGCTGCCGCTGTGAGAGACCTAGCTTCTCATCTGAAATGATCCTTTCTCATGGGTCTCTGACGTCACCTGTGCTAGATCTTATTCTTGGGGACCGGATGGAGAAGTGGACTATAGGGCGGGCAGTTAGTGAGCAACAGCTCTCAATCTTAGGTACCTGTGAGCAGCCCCACAGGAAACCGTTTCTGACCCTGTTCCCACCTGTCAGCTAGCACCTCCTCCCCCCTGACGATGACCTTGCAGCTTATTTCACGGAGGAAATAGAAACACCCCCATCTTGGTCCTCCCCCCGCCAGACACACTCATCTCCTGCAATTGTGCTCGCGGGCTCTGCCGTCCTTATTGCATTAGGTGACCATCCCTGTTCCTCTCATTTGGACATTGGCTCCTTTTCATCCTGCTTACTCACCGTTCCTGAAGTGATCCTTTCTCATTCCAGTCTTTCATCTATTTTCATTTCTCATGCCATACAAACGTGCTATAACATTTCAGCTTACAAATACTCCATAATATCTTTCTTTTTAAAAAATAACCCCCTCGGGGGTGAGGCTCTGCCCTTCGGGACTGGGTTCGGCTGTTAGGGCGAGGCTGGGCGATTTGGGACGAGGCTCGGCGCTTAGGCACAAGGATCATCCCTTCAGGACCAGCTTCAGCTGTTAGTGCTAGACTGGACAAAAAAAGGAAAAAAAAAAAAAAACAACCCTCTCCTATTCTGGGTCCCCTTAAAGCAACCACCCGTTTTGTTGCCATTCTTTAGGACATATTCAGGGATGCTAAACACGGGGCTCAGCCCTAGGACCTCATCTCTGTCCCCTTTCCCCTCTCTCTGCGCCCCCACTGTTGAGTATGCCACCACTAGCCCCAGGCCTGTCAGTGCGGAGAGCTCTATTGGACGGCACTGCTCTGGGCTCCCTCACCCATCCAGTCCCTTTAAAATGCCTCTGCACGTGATGACTGCCAGGTTGAGTCACCCGTGCCAGCCTCTCCCCGGGAACTCCAGCTGCTGCACCCACCTGCCCGCGTGACATCTTTCCTTGGTGTCTGAGAGATTGTCCGACTGAACACGGCTAAACGGGATGTGGTTGTCCCTCTCCTCCTGCCCCGTCAGCCTGACCTGTCCGCAGGGCTACTCCTAACACAGGTTAAGAGACCTTGTCGCCTTTTTGGGGGGCCAGGGGCTCTGAGGACAGGCGGGAAGGAGACTTCCATGCTTCGGGAGAGACTGTTCCAGGGGACACCTCTGTTTCCCCTTTCCACACCTCTCTTCAGTCCCTGAAAGCAGGGCTGGGTGGCTTTCCTCACTCAGTAGTAATTTTTACCTTTTCCTCTCGTACTCGGCATCCGATGCATCAGACACTCATCTCAGTGCCCTGGAGTGCTCTTTGCCCAGGTCCCTCCTGGCCCCCTTCCTTCCTTTCTTCACATTTTGGCTCAGATATCACCTCCTCAGACAGTCCTGTGCACCTGTCTAAGAAAGCCCGGATCTGCCTTCACAGCCGCCACTCACAAGTTAGTGCCCCTGGTTAGTGTTTGCACCTTCCCATGCGTGGTTACGCTCAGGCATTTCACACCTGGGACTCATTTCTGCCAGGCATGAATATTTTTTAAAATATATTTTCATTAATTTCAGAGAGGAAGGGAGATGGAGAGAGAGAAACATCAGTGATGAAAGAGAATCATGGATTGGCTGCCTCCTGCACGCCCCCTACTGGTGATAGGCCCGCAACCTGGGCATGTGCCCTTGACTGGAATCGAACCTGGAACTCTTCAGTCCACAGGCCAACGCTTTATCCACTGAGCCAAACCAGCTAGGGCCAGGCATGAATATTTAAGGAGCACCTGACTAGGTCAGAGCCATGTCTGGAAGTATTACAGGGTTAAGTACCAGAACCTAGTCATTTCAAGTGAATCTTTAGATAAAAACAAGCAATGAAACCTCATAGTTTTAAATGTAAATTTTTGTGTTTCTGATCTTTTCTATAATATTTATCTTACAGCTTGGTCATGAGCACCGACAGTAACTCTTTGGCACGTGAATTTCTGACCGATGTCAACCGGCTTTGCAATGCGGTGGTCCAGCAGGTGGAGGCCCGGGAGGAGGAGGAGGAGGAAGAGGAGGAGGAGGAGACGCATATGGCAGCCCTCGGACAATACCTTGTCCACGGCCGCGGATTCCTTTTACTTACCAAGCTGAACGCCACCATTGACCAGGTAACGTTTCCATGTCAAATAGTTTCCTCCTTCACTATATTGTCCTTAATTCTGGGTACATAGTTTCTGGGTTACATAGTTTCTGAGAGTCTCTAGATAAAGTCCTGCCTCTCACATCACTCCAACAAAGACAAGAAGCCCCATTTAAGGACACATGTTTATTTGGATACTTTCCAAAATGTCTGCAAAATTTTAGAATTGTAAATGGCCTTTCTTCTATAGTGGTTTCATATATGCTATGTTTGCATCCTAATATCAGTGCAAGATAACTGTGATTATTAATAAAGTTACAAGATTACAATAGAGGAACATAGGAATTTGCACTTGCAATAAACATCAGCCATGTGTTTGATAAATTTCGTGCAAACTATGTTTAGGCAGCTTGCCAGCTGTGGGGTGAAAGTAGAGAACCCTTTGTGTGAACTAATAATTACTGATCCTCTAGCTGGTATTCATGTACGTTAGTACATTATGTGTTTGCTGAAAGGATTGTACGATGGTGGTATTGTGCTGATTCCTTCTTCTAGAATGAACATTTTAAAGCCAGTAGGAACTACAGACATGTTTTCATCCAACCTCCATTTGTAGATGAAAAACTGAGATGCAGAAACATTTAAGTAACTCAGGTTAACCTGAAGCCCAAATGTGATTTGTATCTTAATTAAATTTTAGGAGAAAACAAATATTTATTTTATGAAAGAAAAACTCCACCACCTGCTTCCTGGGAATGAATTTCTTAGTCAGAGAGTATTTCAGTTAACTTGAATTGGCAAGATTATAAGGTCTCCGTAGCACCAGTTTGACGGGCATGTCTAACCACTTTAAATGTCACTGGCGTTAGATGTACACTTATCCATTGTTAAATTTCTGTGATCTGACAGCACATTTCTAATAAATACATTTGTTGGATAAATACAGAGACTAAAACTGAACACCGCCTCTGTTTTCACTGTAAGCTCAGGAACCTAACAAATATGAGGAAGTATTTGTTCACTGTGGTGCTCACCTATCATGGATCATTCCTGAATATTTGCAGGTTTATGTAATTTTATTCTTTTTCATGAATGTGGTTTATTAAATGTGTCACTAAACGTAATTTAAGTTTTATATATTTGTGTGACCAGGAAAAATTATTTGTTAGACCACATGTGGTGCTTTTTTTATTTTGAAATCTTGATGATTTCATATTCATCTCATGCTCTGTTCGTCTTTCCCCACATTAGAACAATTCAGTGCTTTCTCTTTTTAAAAGATACTATATAAATAACATCATAAATATTGAGGAGCAAATGCTGAGAGAAACTAAAAAAGACCCAAATAAATTCAGAACTATGGAATTTTTATATAGTATTGGAAAAATCAGTATTGTAAAGATACTGTTTTCTCCAAATTGATCTATAGATTCCAGTGCAATCTCAGTGAAAGTCTCAATGGCTTTTTTTTAATCCTCACCTGAGGATGTGCTTAGAGAGAGAAAGGGAGTGAGAGAGAGAGAATCATTTATATGAGAAACATCGACTGGTTGCTTTCTGTACATGCCTTGACTGGGGATCGAGCCACAGCCCAGGCATGTGCCGTGACCAGGGCCTGAACTGGCAACCTTTTAGTGCACAGGATGATGTTCAACCCACTGAGCCACCTGGTCAGGCACAAAGGCTTTTTCTTAATGACAGCATTATTGAGATATATTTCACATATGATGGAATTCATCTATTTCACATGTACAAAATTCAGTGTTCTTTAGTATAGTCACAGCCAGACAATTTTAGACTATTTCCATCACCTCGAATAGAACCCCTACACCTTTTTCCTGTCACTCCTATTCCTTCCACTTCCCTAAGTCCTAAGCAAACACTAATCTACTTTGGATCGCTATAGATTTTCTGCTTTCTCTTTTAAGTCATGAGATAACTTTTAATATATTATTCAGTGACTCCAATCATTCAAGTCATAATTGAATAATACGTTTTCCTATGCTGATATTTTTTAAACCCTTCTTTTCCCCTTCACTTACTTTTTGGAATATCTGTAGCAGTGATAGTAGGAACAGTAGAAGTAGAGTGAAATTAATAGCCTATGAAAAACAGGGCTTATCAATATTTAATTGCTTAAGCCAGGGAATGAAGCATGATCATTTGGATCCTTGAGGGGAATTTAATTGCACAAGATTTAATCATTTAAGGCGGAATCAGAACGCTGGGTCCCAGGCTGCACGTCTCAGGAGGAACTTGAGCTCTTACGCCCCCTTCTCCCTCACTGCGTGTAGTAAATGCACAGATGTTAAGTGTACATTGGGATGTTTTAACCAATATATTCACCTGTGTGGCCACCACCCCATCAACGTGTAGGACTTTCCACCCTTTAGAGGGGTTGCCCGGCTCCTTTTCAGTCTGTCACTCCTGGCCCCTTGCAAGATGCCACTGCTTTGTCGTGTAACCTCTGAGGTCCTCCTGTCCGTCCGTCCGTCCGAGTGAGTCAGCAGCTCTGCTTTCTGTTTCTGATGGGCGTCTGCTTGTCTGGAGGCCACGGTTTGTTTATGTTCCCCCGCTGTTTAACCGTTTGGGTCAGAGCCATCTGGCTATTCTGAGGAGACCTGCTGTGAATTAACATTTTAAAAACAATTTCTCAGAGACACTGACCATTGTACTACACAAGAATATTAATTATGCCGTGGGGAATCACATGGCTATGTTTACATTAACCCCCAAAATTAAATATAAATTTGCTGTGCTTATGTTATGCATGACTTTCCTTCTTCCCCTCTTTCTCTCTCTCTTTCTCTTTCTTACGTTTGGGTTGTGCCCGTTCAGCTGTGTTAGTTCTGGAAACAGTCCAAGTTTCTTGGCATGTCATCCTGACGTCCTCGAACCCACTGCTCCAGGGCCCGCCTTCCTTTGTGGCTTCAGAGATGGTGGTCTGGTTTGGGATCTCAGCCCTTGCTTCTCCCGACTCCCTCGCCTTTCCTCTCCCGTCGTGCCTCCACCCCTTGGGTGGCTAGGCGAGGCAGCTAATATAACATCCAGTCTAAACAATAGCGTCGTGAAAGGGATCGTGCCTGACACCTGGTCGGCACGTAAAATACGTTTCCTGAATAGAACTGAAAAATTACCAGCCAATGAGGCTTCTTTTACTGGGTATTATGCTACAGGGAATTTAAAAAGGAATGACAGTCATTTCCCTGCATAGGGGAAGCATAAAGTGTCAGTGCTGCATGAGGAGTGGGATGATTCCTATAGACGGACAGTCTAGGCTAGCCAGCGACAGGGTCTGGCTAGGGCACGTTTTGCCTCCATGGCACGGTGAGAACTTTCCACTTGGATGGGAAGAGGTAACGCCCACTATTCCTCTGGACGCTGAGGTGTGAAACAGAGGGCTGTCCACAAATAAGAGGAAAAGCTCTTATTACTTGCAAAAGGATTAGAATTACGCGTGCGGCTTCTTCAGGACTGGGAAGGATAAATACCTGGGAGTGTACGATGCCTAAAAGGCACTCGGTCTGGAAGGTTCGCCAGAGCGCCCCATGGCGAACGGTTAGAAACGGTGGTGATGGTGGAAGGAGAGAACCGCTCCCCTATTGCACCGGGCAGTGGGGTGACAGTGTCCTCAGGGCAGCCGTGCCCGCAGAGGGGCCAACCCCAGACCTGCACCTGCTTCCCTCTCCCTCTTGGGGTTCCCAAGCACTAGTGCACTGGGTGGAGTGGGGGCCACGGGCATGGTCCTGAGTGGGGAGGACAGGAATCCTGGGTGGGCGTGGGATGAAGGCTTCACAGGGAGATATGGGGGGGGGGGGCTGGGGCTGGGCCTGGAAGGCAGTGAGCCAGCGCGCCCTTAGCTCTGTGGGAAGGAGGAGAGAAGTCCCGGCAGCGTCCTGCAGAGCCAGGAGCAGGAGCCTGTGCACGGGGCAGGGCCGATTTGCCAGTGTCCTGTTGGGGACCCAGGGCTCAGTGACAAGGACAGCGTGTCCGGGGCACTTCACACATCCTTGATGTTTCTGCAAGCTCCCTTGGAATGTTGCAATCTCGTCTGCTCAAGGGAAAGGGCCAGAATTGGTGTGAAGGTTTTAAGGGTAATTGTGCCGGATACATTTTGCGGCACCCTAAAAAAGGTTGAGGTTCATACTGAGCCTGCGCTATGCATGGAGGGCATCTTGTTATTTTTTAAGTAGAGAATACAGAAGTGGGGCCCCTTGACACAATTTTACTTTGAATCCAGAATTTAAAGTCTTCCATGCAGAGAGTGTTTATAAAAACCCAACTATGGCCTAGGCGTTGGGTGCAGAGGGCATGATGGCTAAGCACTGAGGCCTGCACCCGGGAGTCCAGACTTGGAGGGGGGCTGGGAAGTGTGTTTGAGAAGCTTCCCGTGGTGTTTGGAGGTAAATTCAACCTCCTGCGCGGCATGGCCCGCAAGGCCGCAGTAGGTCTGGCCCTGCCTGCCTCGCTGAGCTGTGCCCTCCAGCCTCATCCCATGCTCTCCCCGGGCCGCCCTTTCTATACTTAAATGCTTCCTAGGAGCTGTTGCCTCCACATCTTTGCATGGATTCCTTCTTCTCACCAATTAAGTATCTGCTCCAGTGGCGCCTCCTGAATAGGCTGCAAATGCCCCCCTTATCCCTCTGTCACCCCCCCTTTATTCATTGTCTTCATTGTATTTGAAACTGTCACCAGGCGGATCTGACCGGTCACCCGGGCCCCTCCTCACGCATGATGGTGAGGAATTACACTTGACTTGTCATTACTTCCGGGGCCACCATGGCCCAGGGGGGAGTCCCGCTCCAGTTCTGTAGCTCCAGTCCACGCCTCTGACTGACATGCTCGCTCCTCTCTGTGCCTCCTGTCTGAGCACCTGTGCCACACCTGGGTCCCGACTCACGCCACGTGCCTTCTGTTCTCTAACTGTGTGTGTGTGTCTTATGGACCAAACGGGGACCTTCTTCGGGGCTCGGACATCTCCTGCAGGAAGGGTAAGACAGTAAGTGCTGTGGACGGAGCGTGCCGACCGTCAACACTGGATTACCTTCACTAATCCGGCTTTCTTTTTACGTCTTACTTATTAATGTGTTTCTCTTTTTAAAATGGTGTTCTCTGAGTCTTACATTTAACTGCATGAAGATGTTTTTCTAATAACTTGATATTATTGGTTTGCTAATTAATAGGACTTAGCTTTTCATCTTCACCTGGCAAATTGGTTTTTCGTAGGTGAGGAATTCTTGCAATGTGCATGGTGCTGTGGCAGCTATTTTTTTTTTTTTTAAATCAGCAAGAACATGCTAAATACCATCAGCTACTCTTACATTCTTCTGTCTTTGGAAAGGTTTATAAATTGAAGAGTACCACAGCTTTCACTGGATGTGAGATGAGTTCGTTTGGATCTTAGCTTCCCAAATGCAGTCTTTCAGGGGGAAGGGTTTTTTGGTTGAACGTGAGACAAGGTCTCAGGAATGAACGCGCCTCCTGCCCTCGGAATGTGAAGGGGTTTTTCTTCTCTGATCCAGGCGCTGACCTGCAGGGAGGAGCTGCTCACGCTCCTCCTGTCCCTCCTCCCGCTGGTGTGGAAGCTTCCTGTTCAGGAAGAACGGGCAGCAGGTAGGTTTCTTCTCTTTCTTTTTTGACTGCAGACAGGCACTACCTCTAAACATGTCACTCGTGTTATCAAAATTCCACTGGGAAAATGCGCCCCTGAAAAGTTGCTTCTGTACAGGTTGGCAGGAACAGAACAGTCACAGGGATGTAAAGGACAGCACGGGGAATACAGGCAATAAGATTGCAACAGCTAGGTTCAGCGCATGGCACTCTCCGGGAATATTGTGCGTGATGGTCGCTTTTAACGTCAGTCTTGGAGAATATTGGGTGTCCGTTGTATGATTTTGAAATAATTTTGGGAAATCTTAAAGTTCTTAAGTTACATCAGGGCTGTAACCTAAATACTGGACTGTGTTGGAGAATATAATAAACCCCTATATCTTAATTGACTGCACTGTTGCAGGAGGCTTGTAAAATGGCGTGAACAGTGGTACTGTATAGCTAGAGTCTCTTACGGTAATGGAAGAATACAGTAATTTATGGTTTTAAATTAGATTAATTTTTCCAATTCTGTTCTCCTTTGTTGTTTCCGGATCAGTTCGTACCCTTTGAACTAATGGAATCTGGTACTTATCATGAGAAAGATAAGTGGGGGGTGGGGTGCGGGGGGAGTGACCGAGGGACGGAACAATAGCTAAAGGACAACAGGCCAGGGCCAGGGGCTGAGGTGAAACTCCTAAAATGAGTGCTGAGTACAAATTGAGTTTGAAAACATGTTAAGGCATTCTAAAATTTCCTTTTTCGTGTCCTTAGATTTTAATCTACCGTTCTCAGTTGATATAATCCTGACCAAAGAAAAGAACTCAAGTTCACAAAGATCTACTCAGGAAAAATTATACTT
Organism: Cnephaeus nilssonii; assembly: GCF_951640355.1. NCBI lineage: Eukaryota > Metazoa > Chordata > Mammalia > Chiroptera > Vespertilionidae > Cnephaeus > Cnephaeus nilssonii. Next base: position 14,985,114 of record NC_137094.1, read on the forward strand.
AGAAGGGAGTGCTCCTTCGGCTCAGGTTTCTGCAAAAGTGAAAAGCAGACGACAGCGTAAAGCCACCCACCCCTGTTCCGTAAGAGATGCGAGAAGGACGCAGCTCTCCACCTCGGGCTCAGAGGCCGACTCGGGCGACAGGAGGCCCCGGCGGCCCCACCAGCTGCAGCCTTTTGTAGCCCAGGCTTCTAAAGAAGGCGAGCCTGCAGCGCACCCCAACCGCCTGTCAACCAGAGAACAGACTCCCCCCGAGACCATGGCTTCGGGAAGTTTCCAAGAGATGATGCCAAGCCAGGAGGCAGACACGGACATCTTAAGTGAGCCAGCTGCCTTGTCCATTATCAGTCACATGAGCAATTCTCCATTTGACTTATGTCACGTTTTGTTATCTTTACTAGAGAAAGTCTGTAAGTTTGACATGAACTTGAATCATAATTCTGCCCTGGCAGCCAGCGTCGTGCCCACGCTGACGGAGTTCCTCGCCGGCTTTGGGGACTGCTGTGATCTCGGGGACAGCGCGGAGAGCCAGGTGGTTTCTGCAGGTTGGACTGAAGAGCCGGTGGCCTTGATCCAGCGGATGCTTTTCCGGACAGTGTTGCATCTCATGTCAGTGGACGTTAGTGCTGCGGGGACGATGCCGGACAGTCTCAAAAAGAATCTAACCGAACTACTCAGAGCAGCTTTAAAGATTAGAACTTGCCTGGAAAAGCAGCCTGACCCCTTTGCCCCGAGACAGAAGACGACCCTGCAGGAGGTGCGGGAGGGGTTTGTGTTTTCCCGGTACCGGCACCGGGCCCTCCTGCTGCCCGAGCTTCTGGAAGGACTGCTGCAGCTCCTCACCTGCTGCCTCCACGGCGCAGCCTCCAACCCCTTCTTCTTCAGCCACGCCATGGACCTGGTTCAGGAGTTCATCCAGCATCAGGGCTTTCACTTGTTCGAAACAGCCGTTCTGCAAATGGAGTGGCTAATCTTAAGAGACGGCGTCCCTGCCGAGGCCTCCGCCCGTTTGAGAGCCCTGATAAGCAGCGTGCTGAGGATAATGAGCACCGTCAAAAAGGTGAAATCGGAGCAGCTCCATCATTCCATGTGCACCCGGAAGAGGCACAGGCGGTGTGAATACTCCCACTTCATGCATCACCACCGGGATCTCTCGGGGCTCCTGGTCTCGGCTTTTAAAAACCAGGTTTCCCAAAACCCCTTTGAGGAGACCCCGGACGGCGCCGTGCACTACCCCGAGCGGTGCTGCTGCCTGGCTGTGTGCGCGCACCAGTGCCTGCGCCTGCTGCAGCAGGCCTCCCTGGGCAGCACGTGCGTGCAGGTCCTGGCCGGCGTCCAGGACGTGGGGCTGTGCTGCTGCATGGACCCCAAGTCCGTCATCGGCCCTTTGCTCCACGCCTTTAAATTGCCGGCGCTGAAGCATTTCCAGCAGCATATATTGAACGTCCTAAACAGATTTATTTTAGATCAGCTAGGAGGCGCCGAGATGCCGCCAAGAATGAAAAAGGCAGCTTGCAATATCTGTACCGTTGACTCTGATCAACTGGCCAGATTAGAAGAAACGCTGCAGGGGCCTGCGCGGGACGAGGAGCCCGCCTCGGGCCTGCCCAGCCCCTACAGGTGTCCCGGGATCCTGCCCAGCAGCGGGTCAGAGGACCTGTTGTGGAGGTGGGATGCCCTAGAGGCATATCAGAATTTCGTCTTTGAAGAAGACAGGTTACACAGTGTGCAGATTGCGAACCACATTTGCAGTTTAATGCAGAAAGGCAATGTGGTGGTTCGGTGGAAGTTGTATAATTACATCTTTAACCCTGTGCTCCAGAGAGGAGTAGAACTGGCCCATCACTGCCAGCACCCTAGCGTTCCTTCAGCCCAGACTCACGTGTGTGGCCGTCAAAACCAGTGCTTGCCTCAGGAAGTGCTTCAGGTTTATTTAAAAACGCTGCCTGTCCTGCTGAAGTCAAGGTGTGTATGTGTGTGGAGAGGTATCTTCCTTATTGTATGCTTTTGAGTTATCTCTGCCCTTTATTCTTTCACTAGAGACCTGGTGCACAACATTCGTGCATTGGGCAAGGGGGGGGTCCCTCAGCCCGACCTGCGCCCTTTTGCAGTCGGACATCCCCCCGAGAGGCCCTTAGTGCTGCCATGGAAGTGGGAGAGGCTCCCGTCACTACCGCTGTGCTTGCCAGCCGTGAGCCCGGCTTCTGGCTGAGCAGTGCTCCCCCTGTGGGAGCGCACTGACCACCAGGGAGCAGCTCCTGCATTGAGCGTCTGCCCCCTGGTGGTCAGTGCGCATCATAGGGACTGGTCATTCCACCATTTGGTCGATTTGCATAGTAGGTTTTTATTATATAGGATGCCATATTTATATTTATTACCTAAGCAATATATGTAGAAAAATTAGAAAATACAGAAAAGCAAAAAAGAAGAAAATTAAAATTACTTAGAATTTCACCAATGAGCTTCCCAGATTTTGTGATTATCAAGTCTGGTACTTAAAAAATAGTTCTATAAATAAAGCTTGCTTCGGGTATGTAGCCTGGCCTTTTAAACGAATGCATATACCATTTTAAAAACTTACAATAAAATACAACCCATGTATCATCATTATCTTTACAATAATTTTTTAAATTCCTGGCAATCCAACATTGATTCGCTAGAACTGACTTTGATATGAAAGTTTGTAACTCATTGGCATATTGGCAGACAACCTGTGTCTTTGCTGCGCTGATTTATATTAAAGTTATTGCCAGGGTTCCAGTGATGCAGACCCTGAATCTCACCTGAGACAGCTGAGCATCTGCAGATCTATAGTTGGGTTCTTCCTTAGTGAGCCACAGGCAGATGAACAAAGAGACACACAGATGGCTGCCTGTTTCAGAGTGTCCAGCTGCGTGTGCTGGTGCTTGGGCATCTAGAACTTCTATAGAATCTGCTATTTGGAGCAAAATATTCTTCCCTGAATTGCTTCATTCAACTTGGGACACATGTAATTCATTCTTTCTAAATGCTGAAGCCATATCTTCCTATATAATTAAAGGCTAATATGCAAATTGTCTCCTAGACCGGGAGTTCGACCAGGGGGCGGGGCTGGCCGGCCTCTCGGGGCCCAGTGCACGGATTTGTGCACGGGTTTGTGCACGGGTGGGGTTCCTCGGCCTGGCCTGCAGGGATGGGGCCAAAACCGGCTCTCCGACATCGCCCGAAGGGTCCCAGATTGTGAGAGGGTGCAGGCCAGACTGAGGGACCCTACCGGTGCATGATCGAGGCGAGGGAGGGACCGTGGGAGGGCTCTAGGGCATGTCTGGCCCGTCTCGCCTAGTCCCCATCTGCCGGACCCCAGCAGCAAGCTAACCTATGGGTCGGAGTGTCTGCCCCCTGGTGGTCAGTGCGCGTCATAGTGACTGGTCAAATGGTTGAACAAATGGTCGGACACTTAGCTTATTAGGCTTTTATTATATAGGATATATCTTTGGTGTTTGGAGAGGGATATGAAAATCATTAGAAAGTAACTTGAGATTCTGATCACATCTAAGAACTTAAGCCACATGGTTGATTAATCAAATTAGGTAGTGTTTGTTTAGTGTATGCCACATGCAGTAATGACATTTAAATGATATATGTACCCAAAATATTTAATATTAAAACCAGTTTAAGTTTGATTAAGTTAAATAAATAAATAGTATATGTACCTATTTATAAATGATCTGTCTATCTGTAAAACCTCTTGTATGTTTTTTTTTCTCTCACAGGGTAATAAGAGATTTGTTTTTAAGTTGTAATGGAGTAAGTCAAATAATTGAATTAAATTACTTAGATGGTATTCGAGGTCATTCCCTAAAAGCATTTGAAACTCTGATAATCAGCCTTGGGGAGCAACAGAAAGACCCTTCGATTCCAGGGGCTGATGGGCTAGATGAGGAACCGAAGGAGCCGGCATCCTTCCACGCCGGTACCTCTGTCCACAGCCAGCAGGCGCTTTCTGACTCTCCTCAGAGCCTCAGCAAGTTCTACGCCAGCCTCAGGGAAGCGCACCCGAAGAGACGCAAGTCCGCCCCCCACGACGCCCACATCCACACGATAAACCTCTTCCTCTGCGTGGCGTTCCTGTGTGTCAGTAGAGAGGCCGACTCCGACGGGGAGCCCGCCAACGATTCGGAGGACACTTCCGGCTACGACAGCACGGCCAGCGAGCCCCTGCGCCAGGAGCTGCCCTGCCTGCCTCTGGAGAGCCTGGTCTTGCCGCCCCCCGAGCGCATGCACCAGGCGGCCGACATCTGGTCCATGTGTCGCTGGATCTACATGCGGAGCCCAGCGTTCCAGAAGCAGCTGTGCAGGCTGGGCGGGGTCCGGGTGTGCCATCGGTTAACATTCATGATCATCCAGAGGCTGTTCCCGGGTCCCGGCGCGGAGCAAGGGAAGGAGGGCGCTGCGGCTGTGCAGGGGGACCAAGAGCCAGTGAGAGCTGCCCACGCTGAGGTCGCTGCGGAGGAGGACTCGGGGTCTTCGACTGGGAGAAGCGCCCCCACCCCATCTGGCCCGGGCGGTCCAGAGGGGAGTGCTGACAGGGTAGGTGCATCGGGGTCACGGCGTGCTGCTCCCACAAATGGGGACCCGATTCCCGCGGCTGGAGCTGCTCCCGAGGAAGCAGAGGGGCCTGCAAGTCGAGCAAGTGAGACCGCACTTCAGAGCATCCGGCTGCTGGAAGCCCTGCTGGCCATCTGCCTCCACGGCACCCGAGCTGGTCAGCACCGGGCGGAAGTGGAGCCACCCGGCCAGGTAATGACTTGCTGTCGTGCGATGTGTACTCTTCAAAGTTCTAAGTTTTGAGACGCGCCTGTGTGCTTAGCACCCCCGTGCCAGGTGCCCGGGAGGACACAGGAGCACAGGACCAGTCCTTGCCCTCAGGAAGCTCATAGTTTAAGCTTTGTCACATGCAAAACCCACACGCGACACAGTTTCCAGCTAAAAGGCACTAGGTAGGCAGTAATGGGAGCTGAGTGATAATGATGTGTTTCAGAGTTCTTTTTTTTTTTTTTAAATATATATATATATATATTTTTTTATTGATTTCAGAGAGGAAGGGAGAGGGAGAGACAGAAACATCAATGAGGAGAGAATCATGGATTTGCTGCCTCCTGCACGCACCACACTGGGGATGGAGCCTGTAACCGGGGCATGTGCCCTGACCGGGAATCGAACCGTGACCTCCTAGTTCATAGGTCAACGTTCAACCACTGAGCCACGCCAGCGGGGCTGTTTCAGAGTTCTTGCGTGGCCTTGTGTGATGCTCTCGGTGGGACAAGCCCTGTGGGTGTCCAGGCTCCCGAGCTTTCCCTCGGTGAGGCGGGGGCTGGACATTTATTCCGAACCTTCTTTGCCTGGGTTCTTCCCTCACGTATTCTGCTTTCCTCCTGCCAGCACTTCTCAACACAAAAGGAACCCTAGGTTCAGGCCCTGCTCCTAAGGAACCTCCGAACATGGCAGGTCCCTTCTTCCCTGCCGCCACCCTCACTGTTCCATCGCCCACTCTCCTGCTGCCTCCAGGTTGCTCCTGTCCAGGCATCCCGATGCTCCCTTGTTGCTACCAGTTACAACCCACGCCCCTTAGTGTGGCTACAAAGCCCCTCACAGTCTCACTTCCTCTTCCTTGTTGAGCCTCACTCCCTGCCATCCTTCACCAGGGGCCATCAGCCACCTCTACTAAGATGCCATTCTTTGTCATTGCTCTGTCCTTCTGTGCATGCTGCTCGACTGGCACATCTCCTCCTCTGTCCGTGTGCCTGCTGCTCCTATGGGTTCTCCATCTTTCGTCTCATACAACCCTCCTCTGGGCATCTTCCCAGGCCTCCAGGCACCTGCTCTCTCTGTTCTCAGAGGACTTTGTTTATAGCTCTGGTGTGGTCGCCATCATAGGCCATCATAGCTTGTCTGTGTCTGTGCCTCACGTGGGATTGAAAACTCCTTAAGGTAGATATCTTTATGGCCTCATCACCGAATATCGGGACGCAGGCAGCCAGTTCCCTTCAAGGACAGGAGTGAAAGGGGAGAGAAAAGGATGAGCGTGTAAGTGCTTCTTAGAGTCTCAAGGAATTTAGAAAATCTAGAGATGGTTAATCAACCTGAAGTTTCCACTCATCATTTTGTGATATAATTAATTTACGATACATTGAAATTCAAAACCAAATAAGGTAAGTAAAGCATTTAATAAATCAAACTTATTAATTGTAACAGTCGATGTTAATGTAAGGATATTCGTATACTCATTTTACTTTCATATCAACTGCAGATAAATGGACTGGCTTTCTATAATAATAAAAACGTAATATGCTAATTAGACCGGACAGCCCAACGACCTTCTGAACGACCTTCCAAATGAAGCCAGGGCTGCAAGGGCTGAGCCCCTTGCACGAATTTTGTGCATCAGGCCTCTAGTTTATTAATATTAACTTATCATCTGTCATTGTTTCATTTTTTTCTTGAAGCATTTTATTAATATTCTTAGTCTCTTTTGTTTTACCTTAGAACTTGTCTGTGGAAAATATATTGTTTGAAATGAGGGACCATCTTTCCCGGTCAAAGGTGATTGAGACGGAATTGGTGAAGCCTTTATTCGATGCCCTGCTCCGAGTTGCTCTGGGGAATCACGCGGCAGATTTTGAACACAATGATGCTGTGACTGAGAAGGTACGAGTAGCATGCAGTCGTGCTGTTGGGGGTGACAGCAGAAGCAAAGAGTGTGGGATGGGACTTCATGGGTGAATGTGGTTAGAACATATGGCCCAGAGTTGGTGAGTTCCATGAACAGACGTGTAAAAATAGAATACATTTTACTAGCATTAAGTTGTAAGAAGTATTAATTTCACCTCATTGTGGTTTTTAGTCATTTCCATTATATAACTAGAATGTAGTTTGTTAGGCTTAGTTTTCGGTAAAACTGAAATGACCCCAGCTTAATATGCTAGAGAGACCTCCCACCCATGATTGAGGTTAATTAAGTTGTCTGAGAAATTGTGCTGCATGAATTTAATAACTTACAGTGGTAAATATCAATTCATAGGATTTTTTTCTTAAAGGAAATACTGAAACTGTTCTTAAAATGACAGTTGCATGATAAATATTAGATTCCTAAAGATGAGCAGATGTTACACTTTTTGCCTTTTAATTGCACCAATCTTGCAGAGTCCTCAGTCTGAAGAAGAATTGTCATCCCAACCTGGAGAGTTTTCAGAAGAAGCGGAGGATACTACATGTTGTGGTTTTAAACTTTTGGTTGAAGAAGAAGGTTATGAAGCAGATAGTGAGAGCAATTCTGAGGATAGTGAAGCCCAGGATGATGGTAAAATATCAGGAAGTACTTGTAATTCGATTTGCAAGTCAGATTATTAATTAGGAAAATGGTTTATAATACTATTACTTTACAATCTGTGTTGCCTTACAATTTAAGAAACGCATTGCATCATCATTTCATTGGGTCACCATGAATTCTGGCACTTGTTTGTGTCTGCGATTGGAAACACCGAGGTCGATTTTGTTAGCACAGACACTGACCTAAGAATACAGGGGAGAGCAAGTCCCTGCTTTCACTATATCCCAGAGAAAAAGACAGTAAGTGGCAGGTACAAACAGCATGAAGAAGGACCTGATGGACCATAGCAGGTGGTTTTATTTGTTTTTACCAAACATAGAGTGAAAAGAACTAAGAAACAGCCACAGATTGAAAGGATATGTGTGTGTATATGTAGAGTAGTAGGAAAAATAGGTTAATAGATAATAAATAACAATACTCTTTCGCATTCTCATGACTATAAACCTACTTTTTGCCAACTCCTGTGTACGCATATACATATAGCTAACTTGATTTATTAAACTATTTTTGCTTTTTTTCCAGTTTTATTGAGATATGATTGACATATATCACTATATAAGTTTAGATATGCCACTTGATGGTTTGATTTACATATGTTGTGAAATGATTACCACATAGGTTTGGTCAACATCCATCTGCTATAGACACAATAACAAGAAAAAGATTTCTCTTTGTGTTGAGAACTCTTAAGATCTCTTCACAACTTTCCTGTATGTCACACAGCAGGTTAACCGTCGTCGTCACCGTGTCACACATTACGTCCCTAGTGCTTATTGATCTTGTAACTGGAAGTTTGTACCTTTTGACCATCTTCCTCCAGTTCCCCCTCCCAACCCCCCAAACAGGTGCTTTTGAAAAACATTGGTGTAATGGTGTTGGTTTTATCAGAGTACAGTCATGATTTTATAATGACAGAGTGCTTCCTTTTTGTAAGTTTGCTAACTAGATGTTAACTTAAGGAATTCTGACCTAGCTAGAAATTTATAAAATTCTTAACTGTGTGGACACTGTTTAAGAGCACAGCAGTCTCTTTCAGAGCATGTAAGTTAAATTTCCCAGAATGTAATATTTAGTGAGACACTGTCGGTGTGTTTCTCACTTAGAAGAATAAAAAGTACAGAATTTCTCCAACCCACAGCCAAGCCTACCATTTTCAGAGATATGGTCAGGCAAAGAAATAACTGCCCTGTGATTCAGATGTTTGGGGGCCAGAAAGTTTGGGGTAGTATTTTTTTTCCAATAGGTCAGAGGAATGTGTTAAATCTGTATCACATGTCTATGAGACTTGCTGTTGATAATATTTGTAGTTCTGTTGAAGATCAAAATTACTTTGAAGGCTACTCATTTATCTTCAGAGTATCCATAAGACTTGATTACTTAGGATATTTGCCATAATAAAAAGGCACGTTGTAGGAAAAGGTTTTGTGAACATCTTATAAATAGCACTTTCGCCACTACAACTTTCGAATGATGAATGAGATTTGAAATACCTAGCCAGTGTTTAGGGAATGAAAATAACCTTTTCTTTTCCCCTTCCAGGGGTAGACGTGAAGCCTGAAGCAGAAGGTTTCATTGCATTAAGCAGTCCGAATGACTTACTTGAAAACCTCACTCAGGGAGAGATAATATATCCTGAGATCTGCATGCTGGAATTAAGTTTGCTTTCTACTAGTAAAGCCAAACTTGATGTGCTTGCCCACGTATTTGAGAGTTTTTTGAAAATCATCAGGCAGAAAGAAAAGAATATTTTTCTACTTATTCAACAGGTAAAAGATGTATTTCATTAAGTGAGACCAATATTTATCCCACTCATGCCCCAAATACTCATTTCCTTATTTATAACCCAACTTGTCTGAAAATTATCTGAGATGATTACTTATCCTTTATGATACCTTGCTCATGTTTTTTAGCTACAAGTGGTATTCTAAAAATCTTCTAATTCCATAGTTCTCTAAAGTAGCATAAGAAATTAATGATGTCATTGGCTAACTAATAATGCCTCCTTTTATATTTCTGAAAATGGGTAATATTTTTTAAATTGTATTTAATTTTAATGTTTGGTCATTGTTTTGAAAAATTAGAAAACAAAAGCAGTATGAAAAATGAAAATTGTGTCTAATCCTACACATAGCCTTCTTTTTAGTCATTTTAGATATTTATATATGTATATACAGTAGACATTCAAATAATTTATTACATTACAATTGCTTCATGCTTTAATGAGGTAAGAAATTTAATTTATTATGTTTTGTTTTTTAATCTTCAGGGAACTGTGAAAAATCTTTTAGGAGGGTTCTTGAGTATTTTAACACAGGCTGATTCTGATTTTCAAGGTGCGTTGAAATGTTAAGTTTTAAACAATCGTTTTGAAACTGTTTTGTTGTGATGTGAGATGACGGGTTGATAACAAGGGCTTCCATTGGCAGAGTGCCCTATGGTTTCAGAAGTGGTTTATATGCATCATTTCTCTTGTTCCTCGGACCCGCCCCGCCCAGTAGGCATGGCCCAGTGTCAGTGCTTCTGCTGAATGGGCTTCCCCAGGGCTCTCTCCTCGGGCCTCTCCGCAGGCTATTTTATCACGTCTCAAACCGAGATGGTATTTAATTCGTAGGACTTTCTTGGGGAGGGGGGGTGAGGATCACCTAAGATAATGCCTGTGAATATACTTTGAACACTGTAATGTGTGCTACAAATATTAGCTATTAAAAGTTCTATGAATTTGTGTATAACAGACCATCATTTACGCTAAACCCCATAATGGAATAAAACAAATGTTCAAAGTAATTGTTTGTGATAATTAAGTGTGTTTATAATCTTCAGTATCTCTACTTTTAGATATGTTATCTAATTTTATATTTAGAAAGCGAAAATTATAATTTAAATATTTTCAAGATGAGAAGACTACTTTATGGTCATCACTTAACAAATACTACATTAATTTATGCTTTTAAAAATTTAATTAATTTTAAATCTTAACAGTTGGGGTGACATTGGTTAATAAAATTGTATGGGTTTCAGGAGTACAATTCTGTAATACATCAGCTGCATATTGTATTGTGTGTTCACCACCCGAAGACCAGTCTCCTTCCGTTACCATTTATCCCCCTTTACGCTCTTTTACCTCCTCCTACCCTCCTTTCTTCCTGGTAATCACCATACTGTGTTCTCTGCCTTTTATGTGTGTTTTTTGCTTAATCCCATCACCTTTTTATGCTTCTTTAAATAATAACTTTACTTGACTTGGAGCTAACCAATCATTAAAGAAAGTGATTTTCTTGTGTGTTGTTTTTTTTTTTTTTTTGGTCAGTTGGTTAGTTAGTTTGTATTTAATATTTTATTTCTTTAGCAAATTTTTGGATTATTAGGTTGTTTATAATCCATTTAAAATGTGACAATAGTATTTTATCTTTTTCAGTGAAATTGTTTATTCGTTTCTTTAATTAGCTGTGCATTTGGCTTTAACTTTTCCCTCTGTCTGTCTTTAACTCAGCTTGCCAGAGAGGACTGGTGGATCTGTTGGTATCTTTGATGAGCTCAAGAACATGTTCGGAAGAGCTAACCCTTCTTTTGAGAATATTTCTGGAGAAATCTCCTTGTACAGTAAATATGCCATAATTTCATTTTTGTCACTGATATTTAATAGAATATTTTAAAACGTATTTGAAAATCACTAAGCCTTCTCTTTTGTTGTGGTAATTATATAGTCAGCTCTGTGTTATTATTTGTGAAGTTTCCAATTATTTTATTGCTAGAGGCCTGGTGCACGAAACGCATGCACTGAGGGGGGTCCCTTAGCCCGGCCTGTGCCCTCTTGCAGTCTGGGAGCCCTCGGGGGATGTCCACCTGATGGCTTAGGACTGCTCCCTGTGGGGAGCGGGCCTAGACCGTCAGTCGGACATCCTTAGTGCTGCCGCAGAGGCGGGAGAGGCTCCCACCACCACCGCTGCACTCATCAGCCATGAGCCTGGCTTCTGGCTGAGTGGTGCTCCCTTTGTAGGAGTACACTGACCACCAGAGGGCAGCGCCTATGTTGAGCGTCTGCCCCCTGGTGGTCAGTGCACATCATTGCAACTGGTCATTCCGCCATTTGGTTGATTTGCATATTAGCCTTTTATTATATAGGAGGATTTGCACATATCTTAACCATTTCACTTCTGTTTTGGCTAATCAGATATTTTGGATCATAGTCCATTTACCACAACCCACCCAGTCTTTTTTGTGCTTAAGAAATGCTAAATAATTTTAATTACCAAACATAAATTAATTATGAGTAATTATAACCATTTTGAGACTTATCTTGTTTTTAGAAAAGTATTATCCACTCTTCTGTTGTCTTCTATCACTTCTCCTTTCCATGGGTGACTTTTAGACTATTGTGTGCTGAAAAATGCATTTTTTGTTGTTGTTGTTAATCCTTACCTGAGATTATTTTTCCATTGAATTTTAGAGAGAGTGGAAGGGAGGAGGAGAGACAGAGAGAGAGAGAAACATTGATATGAGAGAGACACATCGATTGGCTGCCACCCCGACTGCGACCGGGGATCGAGCCTGCCCTTGACCAGAATCTGGTTCTATCTCACATTTAAAAATATTTAAGAGAAGCAAGTATAGTCTGATTGGGAATAAAGATTTTTTTTTGGTAGAAATGACCTTGGTATAATTATTATATTTGATTTTTTTAAAAATATATTTTTATTGGTTTTCAGAGAGGAAGGGAGAAGGAGAGAGAGATAGAAACATCATTGATGAGAGAGAATCATTGATTGGCTGCCTCCTGCACGCCCCACACTGGGGATCCAGCTTGCAACTTGGGCATGTGCCCTGATGGGAATCGAACCCTTCAGTCCGCAGACTGATGCTCTATCCTCTGAGCCAAACCAGCTAGGGCTGTATTTAATTTTTAATACTTGAGGCCAACTCATAACTATTACTTTGTACCATAAAAAGCATTTAAATCTCAAACAAATTAACCACAAGCGATAACACATTTTAAGAGTGAAGTCTCATATTTTATCTTAACTATACAAAAAATGAAAATGTAATGACATGGTAGATAGGAGGTGTTTAGACAGGAATGCTGATATGTGTATGGGTATGTTTGTGTGTTCATTTGTAACCTGAATTTCAGGATTATTACGTTCCTGGTAACATTATTGTAACGTTTTATTTGTTTTTCTTTTTCTCTAGGAGATTCTTCTCCTGGGTATTCTGAAAATCGTTGAAAGTGATGTTGCTGTGAGCCCTTTACACTATCTGACCTTCCCCTTACTACACACTCCAAATCTAAGCAATGGTGTTTCATCACCCAAGTGCCCTGGGATTCTCAACAGTAAGGCCATGGGCTTGTTGAGAAGAGCACGCGTGTCCTGGAGCAGGAAGGAGGTGGACGGTGACAGCGTTCCCCAGCAGCTGCTGTCCTCCTGGCACGTGGCCCCCGTGCACCTGCCCCTGCCGGGCCAGAACTGCTGGCCGCACCTCTCGGAGGGGTTCAGCGTCTCACTGTGGTTCAACGTGGAGTGCGTCCAGGAAGCCGAGAGTTGCACAGAAAAACGAAGGAAGGTCAGGAAAAGAAGGAAGTCGTTAAGTGTACGAGACAGTAGTTTCGATGGAGCAGGTATGGCGACTGTGTTATCTGTTATACTCAGCTTTTTCGGGTGGCGATTTTGGTTGACAGTAAGGATATAGCCATGTTCTAACTTGCTCTTAACATGTTATTCTCCTTAAATGCCTTAGTAATGGCAGGTCCTCACTTACCATAGCTGGAGTTGTCAGATAGCCTTGAGAACTCCATTTTCTCCTGTACTTCTCTGTGAGTGTGAGTGTGTGTGGGTGTGTGCGTGTGTGTGTGTGGGTGTGTGTGTGTGTGCGTGCTCGTGTGGGAGGGTGAGGGCACCCACCACACATACTGCTGCTGCGGAGGTCACCAGCCCCACTTCCTGCCTCTTCCCTGGTGCCTTTCCTGGATCAGCGGGGTTCCTGATGTTAGCCCCTCCCGTTCATAAAAGGATCGTGGCTCAGATTGTAGTAGTTACTGTGGTGGCATCGCAGTTGGTCACATCATTCCTGCAATTAGTCTGCAGTTGCCATATATTTTATTTTATTATTCTTTTTATATTCTTTATTTTTATTGATGTCACTACTACAGATATCCCCATTTTCCCCACCTTCGTTTGCCTCCACCCAGCCCCTGCCTCCCCCCGCCCCTTTCCTCTGGCCATCACCACACTGTCACACGGTTGTCTGAGTCCTGGGCTATACAGATATGTTCTCCGGCTAACCTTTCACCTTCTTTCATCCCCCTCCCCACTGACAGTTGTCAATCTGTTCCATGTATCCAGGCCTCTGTTTCTATTTTGTTTGTCAGTTTATTTTGTTCATTAGATTCCACATAGAAGTGAGGTCACATGATATTTGTTTTTCTGTGACTGGCTTACTTCACTTAGCATTAAAAGTTATTAAGTATTTTAAAATACTGTATTTTCCAGTGTATAAGACGACTGGGCGTATAAGACGACCCCCAACTTTTCCAGTTAAAATATAGAGTTTGGGATATACCCGCCCTATAAGATGACACCTGGCATATAAGACAACCCCCAACTTTTGAGAAGATTTTCCTGGGTTAAAAAGTCATCTTATATGCCGGAAAATATGGTATATAATAACTGGAAAAAACATTTAGTAACTTTTAATGCACTCATTTACTATTTCACTCCTGGTACTTTTTTGGAGTTAATTAACATCTAAACTTTGGAAATTCTTTTCTTTAAACAGGCCATTCTGGGTAAATAATTTACTACAAATAAACAAGCATGCTTTATATATTTTTAAATTCACTTTTCCACCCAGTTTTTATCAACTGCTTTACTGACCATTCTGACATGTTTCTTTCACAGAGAACGACAGGTCAGAAGGTGCAGAGCACGTACATCCTGGTGAGAGGCTCCTAGAAGGAGGCTGCATTCACATGGTTTCACTGGGATCCAAAGCGCTGATGATCCAGGTGTGGGCTGAGCCCCTCACTGGCACCTTCATCTTTCGGTAACGATTATCCCCAATCCCATGAGTAGGGCATGTGTTTAAATAGTTCATGTATCCCTGACTGGTTTGGCTCAGTGGTTAGAGCATCGGCCTGGGGACTCAAGGATCCCAGGTTCGATTCCGGTCAAGGGCATGTACCTTGGTTGCGGGCACATCCCCAGTAGGAGGTATGCAGGAGGCAGCTGATTGATGTTTCTCTCTCATCGATGTTTCTAACTCTCTATTCCTCTCCCTTCCTCTCTGTAAAAAAATCAATAAAATATATTTAAAAAAAGAAGAAGATAGGTTTCTGTGTTAAAAAAAAAATAGTTCATGTAAGAGACAAAAGTGTAAAATCTGCTAATAAAGATCATCATAGCAAAACAAAAATCTTATTTAAAAAGGAGATACAGTTTAACAGCTTTTAATACCACTTTTGTAACAATATATTCTATCTAAAAATCTATAATTAAACTCTAAAGTAGATACGTTAATTCTCAGATTTTAGACCAAATCCTTACTTAAGTCCTATCTATGGAAGTATTCTTACAGATTGCAATGATCCTAGGATGTTCTTAATATCTGACAGTGGTTTTCCACGCAGACCATATATTTAATAGCCATTATCTAAAAAGCTTAAGATCTCCTTGCTATCTTGTCCCTTCCTACCTCCTCTGTTAGCTAGTTTAGATGTGGGGAAGCGCGGGACTTGGTTGGAAGTCTGTAAGGAGGAATCTCTGAAAGGTCGGAGGCCTCTAGGGGAACCTTGCCGACGGCAACAGACCCTGCCTTGACTTCTCCAAACAAGTCTGAGCCCCCGGGTATTTATCTTTATGTTAGACTTCAAAACGTCCTTGCTTAAAGGACACTGCAGATGCTTGTGCTTTCTCAAGGATGCTTACCCTGCTGATAGTGTGTAGAGGTTAATTTTAGTTCGAGCTGTTGCTGCAGTAAAAGCCTAAGGAGGCAGGCACACGGGGCTGTCTGGTTCCTCTAGCCAGGCCGTCCCTTAGCCCTTCTTTCACAGAACGTGTCAGAGTCATCATCCATCCGTAGCTCAGGGTCTGCTGGTCAGCCCCGGCATTTAGATACAAATCTTTTATTGTATTGAGTGAGTATGAATAGCATGTGCTCTTTTTACAAAACTTAAAACTAAGTAAACAGTCTTATTTAGGGATATATGCTTTGTAAAAGTTATAAAGGTTACTAGATACTGTATATACATATTACATCCTAATTCAGCAATTCCTCAGGTAAGTTAGACCTCCAACACATCCCAGCATTTGGACATTTATGTACAACGTGTATTAATTTATGTATGAACCAAATATTATAATTTCTAAATGGGCAATGACTATAAATAGTAAAGAAAAAAGTTTTTTTTCAAATTGAATTCTGAAAATTATTGCCTAAATTATTAACACTAGCAAATGAAGCTACTCTATTTTAGTTCATTAATTGAGGTAATCTATAATAATAAAAGCATAATATGCAAATCGACCGAAGGGCCGAACAGCAGAACGACTGTCTGGACGACCACCCTATGACACGCACTGGCACCAGGCCAGCCAAGGCGGGTGCGATGCCATGGTCAGGAGGCCCTGCCATCACCCCACAATCGCCCTGCAGAGGGAGGCCCAGGCCACCGGCTGGTGGGGCATTCGACTGCGGGGGCTCCGCGATTGCCCCAAAGAGGGAAGCCAAGGCTACCTGGCCGGTGGCGCTGCGGCAGGTGGGCAGGGCCTCCCTCTGTGGGGCGACCGATTGTGGGGCTCCTGGACTGCAAGAGGGCGCAGGCTGGGCTGAAGGACTCCCAACCCCCCGAGTGCATGAATTTCATGCACCAGGCCTCTAGTAATACAATAAAATAACTAAGCAGATTATGGTATAAAACAAAGACCTGCTGACTTTTTATGTTAGCTTAAAAATAGAACTTGTTTTTAATCTCACTTACATAACTACAATTGTAGTTGTACATGTGTTAAAGACTGAGATCTGAAATTCCATGTTTGCAGCTTGTATCTTTTCTCTCCTCTGCAGCCTTTGTGTGGATTCAAACGATGATGCAAAAGCTATTTTACTAGCTCAGGCGGAATCACTGGAGAATGTTTTCCTCCCAAGCAAATGGCAACATTTAGTGCTCACCTACTCCCAGCAGCCCCAAGGGAAAAAGAGTCTTCATGGGGAAGTCTCCATGTGGGTCTCTGGAGAGAGGTAGGAAACATTTTTTGTAAATACTTGTTAACCTCAGTTACAGTTTTAAGGTCAGTCTGTGACAGCTTCTAAAACAACTTATAGAGCACTATAGATCAAATTCCTATGTTAACATAGGAACCTAGGTCAGAGTTGGATATTTTCCTATTTATCACTTCCATACAAAAGCAATTTCCCATAGAAGTAATTGTTGGAAATTAATATCTGGGTTTAGGGGAGCAATACAGAAATGTGGACATTTAGACATTTATGTGGAATATATATTACATCAAGGCACTATAGTTTTGTCCTTCAAACCCATATATTATAAAATTAGCCCAGAAGGATTATTTTAATTGATCAATAAG
Organism: Cnephaeus nilssonii; assembly: GCF_951640355.1. Classification (NCBI taxonomy): domain Eukaryota; kingdom Metazoa; phylum Chordata; class Mammalia; order Chiroptera; family Vespertilionidae; genus Cnephaeus; species Cnephaeus nilssonii. The sequence goes on from NC_137094.1 coordinate 15,002,058, forward strand.
GCTTTAATACCTAAATTAAAATCAGGGATTCAGATGAAATTAGAATGACTAGAGAAAAATATAAGCCCACTTATTTCTGCATTACCTGAAGGAACTTTTTTGCCATTTGATACAAGTTAATGATTTAATCTGTTCACCGAGCAATGAGCAAGTGACCAAGGACAAACATTCTGTTGATTGAAATTTGACACTGTCTTTATCACTTTCAGAACTAACATAGAATGATTTCTACAAATAGTACATTTTAAGAGGCCATTTTAATAATATATCATAGGATTGAAAAACAATGTATTAATATTTTCTATTAATTTAATTTGCTTAGCAGCACACAAATCTGATAGGAAAATACGGTGCATAGTAAATACTTAGAATTTGTTTGATTCATCATGCATTGATCATTGTCATACTGCCACTAGGTGTCAGTAGTGTTTCAGGCACAGCCATTTATTTGGTTCCAGAGAGATGCAGTGATGGAAGTTATCTCTAATGTTATGTATTTAAACCTCAATTAAAAGAAGGTAGCTCCCATATTTCCTTTATTAAACATTATTCCTATAAACAGATACATTCATGTTAAACAGGGAACACAAAGTCTTAGGGAAGGTTTTAAAATAAATGTTTACCAAAGTCTCATTTCTCCTTAAGAACTAACCAGATTAGTTTATTCTAAGTCTTTATCGCAGTCACACACTTGGCATTTAGAAGTGACCTTCATTATCTTCATGCCGAGTCTAAAACATTCCTACGATAGGGGTGGAGCCTGCCACTCTGAGTCTCACCCAGATGGTGAAGTGCCCCCAGCACGGGTCTCGATGAGAAGCCTTCGTTTATCTCTTCCTGGAAGGATTCTTGCAAAAAACAAGAGACGAATCAAAAGCCCCATGATGACATAGCATTGAAAAAAAACACCAGAAAATGCAAAAAAACACTGGCATTTCAGCGGCGAGTCAGGGCAAAACCTGAAAAAGTGATACTGCTTTTTTTCTGAATCATCTTTGAAGGCCTCAAGGAGGACCTGAGACTTTAGGAGTTGTTTACCAAAATGGGAGACATCTTGGTAAAATTCGGGGGAGGTGGTTGGGTTGTGTGTGTACGGAAGTCACACGGCTCAGAAAACTTGCAGCAAATGTCAGGTCTCTTCCCGTGGCCTGGGGCCCGATCCTCAGGCACCTCCATTCTGCTCCCGTTCCTGGGGCTTGTGGGCAGGCAGCACCTGGAGACAACAGTCAGATGTCTTTCTCCCGTTACCTGTTTGATACCGAGCCAAGGAGGTTGTTCAAGCATTTCCCATTATTAAACACTAATGCTTTAAAAATACTTACCACTTAGTCCTCACTGAAGTGATTGATCTAACTTTGTTTTAATGTAGGAAACCTGATGTTACTTTGGATTTTATGCTTCCAAGAAAAACGAGTTTGTCATCAGATAGCAATAAAACATTTTGCATGATCGGCCATAGTTTATCATCCCAAGAAGAGTTTTTGCCGTTGGCTGGAAAATGGCACCTGGGAAATTTGCTCCTCTTCAATGGTACATTTTCCCTTCAAAGCATTTTGTAATTTTTCTTTCCATTAACATGTATGTATTAAACTAAGTAAACTATCCTGGATAAAATATTAATCACTCTTTCTTTACTTGTACTTAATAAGTACTGTATTTCCTTGATTTCAATATGACTTTTAAAATATTTTAACATTTTTATAATCTAAATGTTTCTTATAATCGAGATGTACATTTAATGCAGCGGTATACAGCCTACTCACTACCCCCCAAAAAAGAAGCTTAAATCAACTTTATTTTGTAATCCTAGAAAATGCAGTATTGTGACAGGTAAACTTAGAATGGTTGCCTCTTTTATAATTTCAGTATATTCTATAAAAATAGCAACATTTAGGGAAAAGAAATATATGATTTAAAAAATACATCACTAAACCTGACACATAGTAGCATTCAGACAATGTTTATTGAATAGATGGAAGGAATAAAGATACCAAATCATTTCATTTTAAAAAGGAATTTACTGAGGTATACTTTCCATTTATTGAAAAAAATAAAACAAAACCACCCTGTTTTCTAATTTAAGGAGTGAATAGAAATTTCATTATTTAATTTTATCAAGAGCTAACTTTATATATATTAATTCATCTTCCATCAATTTGGAAATTGAGGCTTTAGTCGATTTTATAAGATACAGTAAACAACTAAAAGAATCTGGCATAAAAAATAGTTGTTTTCTTGTGGAAAATCCTGGTTGGAATGTTTTGAATCAGTAACTGTCTTTTTGCTCTTCAGGAGCTAAGGTTGGCTCACAAGAGGCCTTCTACCTCTATGCTTGCGGACCCAGCCACACCTCCATAATGCCGTGTAAACACGGCTCGCCTGCGACTGACTACTCCAAATACATCAGTAAAGACATTTTGCAATGTGACCAAATCAGAGAGCTTTTCATGACCAAGAAAGATGTGGACATTGGTCTCTTAATTGTAAGTTTTCATTTTATGTTTAACTTTATAGTAACTATACATATGTATGTTTACTACAGTATATTGTTGTCTTCTGTTTTATTATTGTTGTTGTTATTCTCTTACTGTGCCTAGTTATAAATAAAACTTTACCAGAGAAACATATGTATAAGAAAAAACACGGTGCATATAGGGCTCAGTACTGTCTGTGATTTCAGGCATCCACTGGGGGTCCTGGGGTACATGCCCAGTGGGTCAGGTGACAGGGAGCCAGAAGCTGATCGAAATTCCTTTCTGCCCGGGAGAAATACTGAAAGTTCTATTCGGTTTTAGTTAGGTGGACTGATGGTCTGGGATTTTATTCTCATATAAAGCAACCTCTGATCTTAGAGTCACTTTTATTTTTTTTAACTTATTAAGTTGATTGAGGTGACATTGGTTAATAAAATTACATGGATTTCAAGTATAATTCTATAATACATCGTCTGTATATTGCATGTGTGTAGTTACCTTTAAATTCAAGCCCAGGAGGAAACTGAAAGGAAAAGAATTGCATACATTGATCACAAGTTCCCATCTCACGAGGCTGTGACGGTATAGTTGTAATATTTACGTTGGTAGAACAGTGGCCGGCATGGGCATGCAGTGGGTGTGGGGCAGCTCTAGCTGTTGTCAGTGGTGATAGCAAGTGTAACTTCAATTTACTCTAAAACGATCAAAGCGGAGCCTCAGCCTGGCTGTGGTTTTCACTGTTGGGCACTAAGCGCACACCTGTTCCTCTGGGGGGCCGCCTTGCAGCTCACGTTCACCTTGTTCAGTGTGTCTGTCCCTTTAAACAAAGATTTGCTGGGTGTCCTTTTACTTTGGAGGACCTACTTGCTATTTGATAACTGTCTAAGCTTTGCTTTCTTTCTGAGGAAAACTATTTGTGTTTCAGGAAAGCCTCTCGGTTGTCTACACATCGAGCTGCCCTGCTCAGTACACCATCTACGAGCCGGTCATTAGACTTAAAGGTCAGGCGAGAGCCCCGCTCTCCCAAAGGCCCTTCAGCTCGAAGGACGTGCAGAGCGTCTCGCTGGAACCCCACCACCTGAAGAGCCTCCGGCCCACTGAGTGTGAGACTCTCCAGGGCGTCCTGCACGAGATCGGGGGCACCGGGATCTTTGTTTTTCTCTTCGCCAGGGTAGGAGTCACTGCTTTTAATTTCACCTAAAGAGAAACTTTCTATGATTGATAAATGTTAGGGTTTCTTTCTGATTACAGAAAAACTATACATCGCCTATGTTACACTTTTAAGATTGAAAAAATCACACGCCAGTGTGGCTCAGCTGGTTGGAGCTTTAGTCAATCAAACCTTGCACTGAAAGGTGGCAGGTTTGATTCACAGTCAGGGCACATGCCCAGGGCAGGTTCCATCCCTGGTTGGGGCATGTACGGGAGGCAGCGATCGATGTTTCTCTCTCTGTTTCTCCCTCTCCTCCTCTCTAAAATCAATAAAGACATTTTTTTAAATCTCATATTATTTAAGGTGCCATCAAGCTTTTTGCCACACATGGTTAATCTTTTAATTCATGAAGATTTTAGAAGTTTTCTTTTACCCCAAAATGTAATTAAAATAATTAAATGTTAAATTATAAGATTAAAATTGCCTGTGAGATAAAAACGCATGCTGTAGTGACGATACAGAAGAAATATACTCTTTAAAATAAGGCTTATGAAACTTGTTTTTCCCTTGAAGCTTCCAGATGTATGGAAAAAACCCAAGGGGCAACAAATAAGTATAAAAAATTATTTATTTGAGTTTGAAGTTTTTTTAAAGAGGAGAAATATAAAAAGTTTGACTCACGCGATGAGTGCTATTGAGCATACATTGCTTGGTTACCTGTCTCATTGAGTCTTCTGAGGCAGCGAGGGCCTTCCTGGGGCAGCCAGGCAGTCAGCAGTGTGCACTGACTGTTGGAGGGATGGCTGACATCCAGGGCAGGGGACCCGACCTCTCTTTGCTATGAACCATCTGCCTCCCAGGCACTCATATCCTTGTCTAACTAACGCAGCTCTGAGCATCTTCCATCTTCAGAATCTTAGCCCAAGTATTACTTCTGCAACATAATCACATTTTCACAGTCTCCCTGCCTGGCTTGCTTTCTTTAATGGAATGATTTTTTTCTTAATTTTGTAATGAGGGACCATATCAGTGTTTGTTATTATTAGTGTTTTTATAAATATTTTGTTAGCATTTGACTCACCATACCCTAAGCTATCTTTTCTTCTGCCTTCTTCAGACTTTTTTTTTTGCATTGAATATCTAGTTGAAGATTTCTCCTAGTGTTTTAAAAGAAAAAGTTCTTCATTTAACAACTCGTCGTTTGTGATGTATTTTTATAGCTAGTATAATTTCAAAATGCCACTGACTTCTAAGGTTGTTAGTTGTTTTGGTTTATTTGTTATTTTAGAGACAAAATAGTATAGAGTTTGTCTTTCAGTTTTGTTTTATTTATAATTCTTAAATAATTACAAAGTATGAGCAATAAAAAATAAATGTTCAAATGAAACTGATGGATTAATTACGTAATGGTAGATAGTTACATGTTAAATTTTTACTCTCAGCAAATCAGAAAAAACATATCCATTTTTTTAGGTTGTGGAGCTCAGTAGCTGTGAAGAAACTCAAGCGTTAGCACTGCGCGTTATCCTCTCGTTAATTAAGTACAACCAGCAGAGAATACACGAGCTCGAGAACTGCCATGGGCTTTCCATGATTCATCAGGTGCTCACCAAGCCCAAATGCACTGTGGGCTCTCACATCCTGAAGGTACGTCCTCGCGGAGTGGACTCTTCGTGGTGTCCTGTGCAGTGAGATACTTGATGAAATTTAGAATTACTCAGCAGTTTTCCTTCGAAGTTAATGTTGAGATTGCTCAAGTTGAAAGCTTCATGTTTCTGTTGAATTTTGGGGTGAATCGATCATTAATGCATCCTGTGTTGGTGCGAATTGTCCATAGACCCTCCTGGAAGGTTGCTGTGGTGAAGATATTCTTCATGTCGATGAGAACGGGGAGTTCACGTTAGATGTGGAGTCGAAGGCTATCATCCAGGATGTTAAACTGCTTGAGGAGCTGCTGCTCGACTGGAAGGTCTGGAGGAAAGCAGAGGCACGTGCTTACGCCTTCCGGTGAAAACACGCGGCGGGGCTGTGCCCTCTTAGTGCTGAGCGCCCAGTGCACGCAGTGTTCCCTGCATCGGGAGCTTCTCGGGTGCCTGACTGAGGCTGGGCACATTCCTTCCTCCCCCGTCCCTGCAGCCAGCATCCCACCTTCTGTGTCTATGGGTTTGGCTACTTGAGATGCTTCATTTAAGTGGAATCATTCTGTATCTGTTTGTGCCTGGCTGGTCTCCCTTAACATCATGTCTTCAGGTTCCATGTTGTAGCATCTGGCAAGATTTCTTCCCTTTTTAAGACTGAAAAGTGGTCCAGTGTGTGTGTGTGTGTGTGTGTGTGTGTGTGTGTGTGTGCCACATTTTCTTTATCCGTTCATCGGTCGCTGGACGTGTGGGTTGCTCCCCCATCTCGGTGACTGTGCACAACGCTGCAGTGAACGTGGGCGTGCAGATGCCTCTGCCAGGTCCCGTGTTCAGTTTGTTTGAATATGTAAACCCAGACGTGGGGGTGCTGAATCAGGTGGTGCTTCTGTTTTTCATTTTTTGAGGACTCTCCATACTCTTTTCTGTAAGAGCTGCACCATTTTACCATCCCACCAGCCATGTGCCAGGGTTCCAGTTTCTCTGCTCGCCAACAATGTTATTTTCTGTGTGAGGGGTTGTTTTTTCCATAATGGCCACTCTTTTGGGTGTGAGGTGACACTGTGTGCAATATGGCATTAGTGCTCTAGACCAGGCGTCCTCAAACTACGCCCCGCGGGCCACATGCGGGTGTTTTTACCGTTTTGTTTTTTTACTTCAAAATAAGGTATGTGCAGTGTGCATAGGAATTTGTTCATAGTTTTTTTTAAACTATAGTCCGGCCCTCCAACGGTCTGAGGGACAGTGAACTGGCCCCCTGTTTAAAAAGTTTGAGGACCCCTGCTCTAGACCATCAACCATCCCACAGCCTTTGAGGATGGATAGTATTTTCAAAAAGTGAGCTCTCGGGTTATTGGATAAAGAGAAGAACATCTTTTCAACATCATTGTCGGTGTGTGTTCGCAGCCAGGTGTGTGGGAGGCGCTGCTGGCGGCCCTGGAAGTGCTCATCCGGGCAGACCACCCGCAGCAGATGTTCAATGTCAAGCAGCTGCTGCGAGCGCGAGTCGTTCATCACTTCCTGCTGACTTGTCAGGTTCTGCAGGTACGTTCCTCGTAGCTTTGCCCTGGGAGGCATTTTTTGCAATGGCTTGTGTTTAGTAACCCAATACTATGGACTCAAGTTCTTGTCAGGGGAATGTTTCTCTTTTCCCACTTCTCTCCTTTCCCAGTTCCCTTCTTTCAGCAAATAGTCAGGAGTTTCCCAACCCCTGCCTCTTACAGTTTGACCTTCACACTATTCCTAACTCAGTGATAAACAAAAGAGGAACAGCTACTGAGTTTCTGAGATGCTCCGTTATGCTGGATGTAAGAATAATTGTGTAGTCTCTTGACCATCAACAATAGTGAAAGTTTAACTTGTTCCGAGCTTTGCACAGTGGCAGCATCGTAGCCAATGAGGTTTACCTGAGGCGCGATGATTGCTAACTAAACCTTGGTCCACATTCTTAAGTAACAATACAACCTGCCCTTCCCCTCTCTCCACGTGCTCTCACTCTGCTCATGTGTGATTTGTTAGTTTTATGTCGATTATGACATTGCCGTTTATTTCCTCCTGTAAAGCCCCTGAGGGCAGGGTTGATCACACTAACCCAGTGCCTGGCACACACAAGGTGGGCGCAGGCCCCGCGCTGACTGAATATTGATGAGCTGTGTCCCCATCACTGGTCCTCTCAGTCACTTTCTTTGTATATCCATTTAGAAACTTGTTGGCCAGTTTGCAGTGAGTTTATCTGACAGTGTGAAGTTTTTCTTCAGTCTTTCCATGTCAGAAAAGTAACACATAAATTTGGATATTTCAATATATAGTCTCACTTCCGTATTATTTCTAAAATCCTGGAGTTAGCAACTCTGCCCAGGGTCACCCAGTAGTCAGCGGAGGCGCCGAATGCAAACCTGGGCAGCCTGCGTGCCTGGTGGGGATGCTGGGCGGTTTTCCCCAGTCACCAGGATAATGGGCTGCCGTTAAATCGCCGTTGGTTTTCATGAGCTGTAATAGCAGAATTGCTTGAATTGAGAAATGGCAACTCAATGTAATGGTGAATATGGTAGACCAGAGAGGTAAATCTACACGGTTCTATCTTAAAAGGAGTATCTTGCTTTAATGAAAAATGGAAGTTAAGTTGACAGTTCTCTTTAAATCTAAGGAGAGTTTGGTTTTTATTTTTTCAGGAACACAAAGAGGGGCAGCTTACCTCCATGCCCCGAGAGGTTTGTAGATCATTTGTGAAAATTATAGCAGAAGTCCTTGGATCTCCTCCAGATTTGGAATTATTGACAATTATCTTCAATTTCCTTTTAGCAGTTCACCCTCCTACTAATACTTACATTTGTCACAACCCAACAAACTTCTACTTTTCTTTGCACATAGGTAGGTATGATCATTGTTGTTAGATCTTGGCTGTCTCCATTCTTGTTTTTTCTTCCCACGTCATCCACATTTGTTTGATATCCATTGAATGGCCTCTGTGTGATAGAAACTGCCCTCCTTACGCCTGTGGGGACGGGGCAGAGGGCTGTGAAATGAACCAGGCATGGTCTCTGCCCTCAGAGAGCTTAAATGCCCAGAGAGAGGAGGCATAACTCGGACAACTGCAGTAGGAGACAGTCCTTGGTGAGTACCTCGTAGAGACCACAGAAGACTGACTGATCTGAGGAGGAGGGAACAGCTGGCAGCTGTGGACGAGAAGAGTGAATAGCGCACACCTCTGACACTGAGGAATTGGGGTAGAATTTGATAGGCAGATGGGAGAATTAGCATTCCAGATGAAGAGAATGACGTAAAGGGAGGGACAGTAGAAAGGAAAAATAGAGACTAATGAATTTTACCTAAGTATAGGGGGTCTATAAAAGGAGTAGTGAGGAATGTAAATATAAATATAGTTTGGGACCATCGTTTATTTTTTCTCTAAGGGCATATTCACTGAGTCTTCGGATGTAAGAATTGGAACTTGTAGCATTGTAGTTAGGGCTCGCTGGAGGGTTTTGTTGTGTCTGTCTTGAGCAAAAAGATCTGGTAGAAGTCAGTTATTGCAGCGAACTCCGGAAAGGGAGACCACCCACCTAGAAGTGAGTCGAAGCTCCAAGAGTAGATGAGACTGAAGAAGGTGGAGAGAGGAGGCGAAGGAGAGAACTGTTGGCAGTAATGCCATTGGGAGGGCGGGAGAGAGGGATCGGCATGCAGGTAAGGTGGGCTCCTCAGATGGTGAGAAGCACCCAGAAGATGTGATGTGGTGAGAAAGCGAGCAAGCCCAGACCTGGGGGAAAGCTAGATAGTAACTTTAGGGAGGAAAAGTGATTGTTAAACAGCCACTTGAAGGAATGTAAGAAATGAATAAATGGATCCAGCAGCAGTAAAAATACAGGTGAGATCAGGCCCGTTGAATCGTCAGGTTCAGCGCACACTTAGTGATGAACGTGCCGTCAAGGTCTGGGAGAGGGTCATCGCAGAGATGAGTAAAATATGGTCCCTTTTCTGAGGGCCTCACAGCCTAGAAGTGGGGAGAGACAGAAAAAGGTAGTTCCACTGTGTGGAAGGCTGCCTTACATCGATGGTAGCACAGAGAGAGCATGGAGGGGGTAGGCCTGGAGGAGCGTGCCTCTCTGGGTCCTAAGGGTGGCCAGGAGTGGAAGGGAAGGGCCTCCCAGGACAGCAGGCAGCTGAACAGGGAGCTGGGAGACAGGAGGCTGACGTGTGATGTAAGGAAAAGGCTGGAGAGGGTCTGGGGCCAGGTCATGGAGGTTCTCGCAGACACACGCTTGTCCAGAGGGGTCAGGAGGCAGCAGAGAGGCCGGGCAGGCTTTCAGCAGAGGTGGCATTTGATGGAGAGAGAGCTGGTAGCCATGAGGACGTGAGGGTGACCACTGTCCGTCACTTAGAATCTGTGACAGTAACCCAGGTCGGAGGCGACAAGAGCCTGCGTTATAGGCTGTGCGGGGCATGAGGAGAGGTCGGGAAATTGGAACTGAGGTCCGAAGTCTGGAGCGTGACTGGATGTGGGTGGAGGGAAGGTAGTGGTCCCGGCGGCTCCAGGTCTCGGTATGGGAAGTGGGCGCTTCCACCCAACCAGAGGATAGAACGGGAGCCAAGTCAGGGCAGAAAGACGATTCAGGTTTAGATTTGTCACATTCATGTTGCAGTTAAGAAATCCAGCCTTGAATTTGTAAGTGTGAAGGTCAGAAAGGAAGATTAAACTGTAGCTATCAATTTTGTAGTCATTTGGGGCCTTGAAGAGGATATATATATAAATATAAGAGAGTCCTTTCCTCAGTGAATGGAGAGATGAACAGTCTCCTTAGATCAGATTAACATAAAATGTGAGTAAATTTGCTGCTGTCCAACTATAGAAATAACTAAGTACACAAGGAAAATAGTAATAGTCTCACAAAGCTACAGTAATAGATTGTCCCGGACTCACAGGTCAAATGTGCATTGGTATAAAGCATGCTGTGTTTTTCACTTTGAACATCTTTTGTATTTTTGTAAAAGGTTGCAGTAAGATTTGCTTTTAACGTTAAATTTTTGTTTTGCCCTTAAAACTGTTACTGTCTCAACGGGTGTGTTTTATTCTGACTCTAGATGGCAAGATCTTCCAGGAGAAAGTGGACTCGATCGTGTCCCTGAGGCACTCCAGCAGCGGAGGGAGGGCCGCCCCGGGCCCGGGGCTGATGCCGATAAGTCCGTCTGGCTTCACTGCGTCCCCGCCCGAAGGTAGAAACCGTGAGAATGAAAGCACAGCCCCTCGCTTAGTCCTGAGTAGAGGCAGATGCGTACAGTGTTTCATCACGGCAGCACCACCTGACGTTCCCACTAAACAAGTGGAAGTGTTAGAATATGTTTAGGAATCCATTTCCCTGCTTCCGGCTTCCGTGGCTCCGTCCGACAGGACATGCTCAGGAGAGCCTGGGGGCGGGTGGGCTCTGCCCCTCTTCTCACGGGCATTTGTCTTGAGCTTCTGATTCACCTCCCCTGTCCTCAGAGCTCTGTGGAGCCTACTCTCCCCCTCCCACCGAGCTCATCACTCCAGAGGGACTGCGCTTGCCGTGTGAGTGGCCATCGGTACCCCAGCCTCACGCTCATTGCTCCTGGGACCTTTCCCTCCGCCTGACCTGCCAGGGTGCGCGCGTCTGCCCTGGACCCGCAGCAGCAGGGGCGCCCCGTCCCCCCAGCAGGCTCCTGTGTGGTTTCTCTATCGCCCTCCCACCTGCCCTCTGCCTGTTTTCCTCATCCAGCCCCGATCCCTTCAGTCGGCAGTTTCCTTGACCCCGTCTTCAGCTTCCTGTCCTCCTGGCCTTTGTGTTCCTGACCTGAAACCCTAAGCGTGCTGTCTCCCCGTCCTCACGCTGCCGAAGCGGCTGAGAAAGTGCTTGCTGAGGGCCCTGCCATGACCAGGTCTCCCCTGTGCTGGCCGCCAACGCCGGCTGCCCTGTAATTTCTCTGTGTTCAGAACTCCCTTTGCTGCTTCCTGATGTACCCCAACAGTCTGCCTCATCTCCGCTGTTAGAGAGAAGATGGGGTGTGTCCTGGCTGGAAACTGGCTTTGGGCCCTTTCCTGCCGCTGGCCTGCCCCGCCTGAGGCCTTGCTTTCACTGAAACCTCCCCTCCCGTGTTGTCTCGGGCTTCGTAGCCAATATGACCTCACTTCACCCTTAAAGCAGCCTTCACCTAGAGCATTCCACACCCTCATTCTCATGTGCAGAAACCAGCAGCCATAGAATTCATGGGGACCGCGCCTTCTAATCACAGAACTGGCACTTGAATCCAGGTGTAGCTGCAAAGCCCACTCCTTCCACTCCCCCAAACTGTCCCAGCAGGGGAATTATGTTTCCCCTAACTTCGCTGCCATAGAATCATCCGTCCTAATGATTTTGGCTCATTCAGGTCATATTGTATTTTGTTAGGTAGATGGGAAAAGACATGCATTTTTAGAAGATTTTAATAAAGAATAGCTAAGAGAAAACAAGCTCAGGCACTGAGGAATTCTAAACATTAGTTACTAGGAACATTGACCTATCTGTATTCTTTTTTTTTTTAAACCCTCACTCGAGGGTATTTTTCCATTGGTCTTGTTAGAGAGCAAAAGAGAGGGGGAGAGACAGAGAAACATCGATGTGAGAGAGACACATGGGTTGGTTGCCTCCTGCAGGAGCCCGACCAGGTGTTTAGGTGGCGTTTCTCTCCTCTCTTCCCAGGACACAGCTCCTCCGGCAGCATTCCCCCGCGGACGGGGCCCAGCCTGCGGCGCTGCAGAAGCCTGCCCGCACTCCCCACGTCCTCCCTCCTGCCGCCCCGGGCACTGGCCGGAGGCTCGGACGGGGGCATCGACAGGCTCCCGAGTGCTGCAGGCAGCCCTGCGGTTCCCCAGCCTGAGCCGTGGAACTCCCCCGGGAGCTCAGAGGCGCTGAAGCCGGGCGAGGAGGAGGCGTCCGTCAGCAGCTGTGAGTCTGCAGAGGCTGTCTGCGAGCTGGACGCTGCCCTTCCGAGACCAGCCTCTGTGGGCGATGTCCCCAGAGGAACGCTGGAGTGTCCGGGGGTCGGAGTCGATCCGAAGGAGTTGGAGGCAGAGCCCAGAGCGGACGGTGACGGCCCCGGGGACGAGTCCTGCCCACGCCGCCCTGACTACCTGCGGGGACTGGCCTCATTCCAGCGCAGCCAGAGCACCGTGGCGAGCCTGGGGCTGGCCTTCCCCTCGCAGAGCGGGTCTGCCGCCGTGCGCCGCTGGCCGAGCCTGGTCGACAGGAACGCCGAGGACTGGGCCAGCCTGGCCTTCTCTCCGGGTTATGAGCCCAACTACCTCCGCACTGCACATGCTCCCAGGTAGTCACACATGTCTGCGAGCCCTCCCTCCGCATGTTTCACTGTTCTTTTAAGAATTTTATGCTTCTAGAAACGTCTTCATTATGTCACTTCTTAATATAACGTATATCGATGGCAAACAGAAAGACACCTTTCTCCTTGTTTTAATCCTCGGTAGTAATGATTTCCATATTTAACCAAATGCTAAACCATAAATAGCTCTCAAAGAGAATTTATTTAATTCTTTTTAAATTTATTTAATTTATTTCTGTAATTTATTTAATTCTTTGTGGTTATTAGAGAAAAACTCTTCAGTTCAGGGAAATGATGACTTCTTGTTGTTTCCTGAAGCTCCTTGACAACGAGGTCCCTGGGACCGCGGGCGCTGATGGGAGCGCCTCATGCGCTGTCGGCACAGCAGACACTGGCCACGTGCCTGCGAGCACTGAAGTGTGGCTGGTGCGGAGGAGCTGACTTTTTACCTAGTTTTATGTTTACATTATTTTTATTGATTTCAGAGAAAAAGGAAGAGAGAGAGAAACATCAGCGATGAGTGAGAATCATGGGTTGACTGCCTCCTGCACACCCCCAACTGGGGATCGAGCCCACAACCCTGGGCATGTGCCCTTGACTAGAATAGAACCCGGAACCCTTTAGTCACAGGCCAGTGTTCTATCCACTGAGCCAAACGGCTAGGGCTTTACCTGATTTTAAATAGTCCAGAGAGCACTCTTGTTCTAGCTGGTGTGGCTCAGTTGGTTGGAGCATCGTCCCATACACCAAAAGGTGGAGGGTTCAGTTCCTGATCAGGGCACATACCCGGGTTTCAGGTTCGATCCCCAGTTGGGGTGCATGCAGAAGCAACCCAATGTTTCCCTCCCTCCCTCTCTCCCTCCCTCCCTCCCTCCCTCCCTCCCTCCCTCCGGTGTAGGATAGAAGAGTGTTTAGGAGACTGTCTGCCTGAAAGTATTGGTGACAAACCTGATGGTAAATTTGTGAATCACAGTTAAATCAGGAAGCATTTTCAAATGTTAACATTAAGAATGTTTCACATGTTAAAATCACTCAGTCATGTTCCACATTGCGACAGTTGAGGCAATAAGGGTGTGCATCCGCTGCGTGTGCAGGGCCGCCCCCTCCGGGTGTGTGTCGTGCACTCTCGGTGATAGCACGGGATGACATCACTCACGGTGCATTTCTCAGAACGCCTCCCGGTCGCTAAGTGGCTCAAGACTGTACGCATCACGATTCTTACGGAAGTCGTGGTGCCCTGGTCTCTGTGACGCTGTGTGAGTGGGTGTGTCCGCTCTGTTGCAGGGTCACTGAGGACACGCTGGTCCCCATCTGCTGTGGGCTGTACGAGCTCCTCAGTGGGGTGCTCCTTATCCTGCCCGACGCGATGCTGGAGGACGTGATGGACAAGCTCATTCAGGCCGAGGCGCTGCTGGTCCTCGTGAACCACCCCTCCCCTGCCATCCAGCGGGGCGTCATTCAGGTGGGAGTGTGTGTGGGAAGCAGAGCCTGTCACACTGTGAGCGGGTCACTGGGCGGGAGGCGGCAGCGTTCTCTGCGAGGGGCACAGAGGTCGGGGGAAGGGACAGGTTCCTGACACTGGTGCCTTGTAATGACACGGGGAGGCAGGACAGGAACAGGTTAGCCCTGGCCGCCAGGGGGATGGGCTCCTGTGCTCTGAGCACGGATCCATGGAAGAAGTGATTTCGGGAGGAAAATAATTAATGTGGTTTTACTCATGTCATGTTTAAGATACTAGGGAGGGTGGAATGGAGGCCTGTGCTTAGGGTAGAAACAGGTCCAGGTGCTACCCACGTGCCAACAGAGAGAGCGCAAAACTGTGGACAATATGTTCCCTTCAGAATTGGGCACAGACATTCTACATGCACTTGACGAAGGCGGCCAGTCCACCAGGTGTCACGTTCAGCTAAAAAGCGAGTTTCCCGTCACAAAAACATTAAGGTCTCCAAGGTGGAGTCATCACTAGCATTCTGTAGCCTTCATAGACTAAGTGTGTCCCCTTTTGCTGTGGAGATGGCATTGTTCTTAGCTTTCTATGTTCTAGACACATGAAATTAAACGGTAACTTACAAGTGCAATAACTGTCTGATGTGTATACACTACATAAAGTCTTAATACATTCTTTAACTTGTCTTAATTTTCCCCTAGCTGTTAGATGTGTATTTTAATAGAGCATCTAAGGAACAGAAAGATAAGTTTCTGAAGAATCGGGGCTTTTCCTTGCTAGCCAACCAGTTGTACCTTCACCGGGGAACTCCAGAGCTGTTAGACTGCTTCATAGAAATGTTCTTTGGTCGACATATTGGCCCTGATGACGAGTAAGTGGGTTCTTCCTTCCCCCGCAATTGAGGCTCGTTTGTCCTCAATGTAAAATCTAAGAAACTGTCTTTAACAAAAGCACTTGGTCTTCCTTTGTATTTCATTCACTAGCTGGGGACTAGACAGGTGAATGCTGTATCAAAGGAAAGAAAGTGAGAGTGGAGATTAGGCATCTAGTGTTCTCAGGGGGAGGTCCCTAACAGAAACTCAGCAACAGATGCCAGGATCCCTGGAGAGGCCCCTCCCACCCTCGCCTTCAGGCCGTCCGGGGGTGGAGCCAGCCCCTGGCCTGGAACCCTTAGGGCACTGATGCTGAGCTCTGGCCTGGTGCAATGCTGAAGGATTAGCAAACAAGCCCAAAAAATAAAAGAACACTTTCTTCCAAACCAGAAGTTTAGCAGGAGAGTTAAACTGTGATTTCTGTCTATGATAGAGAGAAATGAGTGTCTCATTATTATTATTATTATTATTATTATTACTAGAGGCCCAATGCATGAAATTCGTGCAAGGGGCTCGACTCTTGCAGCCTCAGCTTCCTCAGGAAGGTCGTCTGGCTGTTCGGTCTAATTAGCATATTAGCTGTTTATTATAGGATTATTCAGTAGACCAGTTCAGGCCTGGCAGACTTGCCTTATTGCAGTCAGGAGAGCAGTGCTTTTCATCTGTGCACAGCTTTGGGCTCTCTCAGAGCGGTTCTGCGTCATCTCATTTGATTCTTACAACTGCCTTGAGAGGAGTTGGTAGAGATCACCACCCATATTTGACAGATCAGGAAAATAGGCACAATAATCTCCCTCCATGACTGAGGCAAATCGTATGGGGACAAGAGGTCCAGACTTTTTGCTAGACCTCGGTTTACTAGCTCATGTCTGTCAAATGCTGTGTAACATTATTATTATTTTCCTCTGCACTTGTTATAGAGATAACGAAGGGGCCGATGGATGAATTGAAGTGAGTCCATTAAAACTATGAAATTATTTCTGTGTTTCATTTGTACAGGACAGACTTCTAACAGCACCTTTTATCTTATTTTTGGAGGGGTCTATAATCTAAAAAAAGATGAACAATACATGTTCCACAAATTTATTTTATAGCCTCAAAATCAGGTTAACAGAACGGTCCATATTGCAATCACTTTTCCTTCTTTCGTGGTTAATTGCTTCTACTGTGCTCTTACCTGTGCATTATTTATTGTAGGTTTGATCAGGAAGATGTGAAGAACCTGGAAGTTTTCCAGAAGTGGGCTGTCATTCCTGTCCTGGGACTAATAGAGACCTCTCTGTATGACAACACGCTCCTGCATAATACTCTTCTACTACTTCTCCAAATACTAAATTCCTGTGCGAAGGTAGCAGACATGTTGTTGGATAATGGTCTTCTCTACGTGCTGTGTAACACAGTAGCAGCCCTGAACGGATTGGAAAAGAAGTAAGTTGTAAATCATCATTTGAAGCTACATCTGATAAATATTTCAGAAATGGGGAACTTTAGTAATAGGCTACATTAAAGCATCTGGTTTTTCATAATACTTTCAAAGAACTTTTTTTTTACAAAACATTAAGTAAGATTAAATTTGGAGGGGACATAGTTTCCATCATTTTCAACAAAGTTTTGTAATCAGAAGATATTTATATGACTTTTTAGGTGTTTAGAACCTGAAAACAAATTGAAAAAGTAGGTTTACAGTTTTTCATATGGAAAATAATACAATAATTAAGAAATAAGAACATGGTAATTAACTGTCATGTACTCACAACTGTAAACCTACTTTTGCCTACCCTATATATTTACCAAGCTCCCACTATAGTCTTATAAACATTACTATGCCATCAGAAACAGGAGCTTGAGGATTAGGGAAGTATAGTCACGTGACGACCACACGGCTAGTAAAGTGTGTGAGGTTCAGAGAGTTAATCAATGGATCCAAGTTCATCTCTGAGAAGCCTTCTCAGAACGTTGCTGTTCATACCTACGAACTCTCCACCTTGGTGTGGGCTCAGAACCTGCCTGTCTGTTCCCAGAGTAGCTCCTGTTAACTTGTGTCTTTTTTTTGTTTTGTTTTGATTTTTTTAAAAAATATATTTTTATTGATTTCAGAGAGGAAGGGAGAGGGAGAGAGATAGACACATCAATGATGAGAGAGAATCATTGATCGGCTGCCTTCTGCACACCCCCCACTGAAGATTGAGCCCTCAACCTGGGCATATGACCTTGACCAGAATCGAACGCGGGACCCTTCAGTCCGCAGGTCGATGCTCCATCCACTGAGGCAAACCAGCCAGGGCTTAACCTGTGTTTTCACACTTACCACCCTTTACCGTTTATCTCTTTACTTGCCTGGTTCTTTGCAAGACAATCAGCTTTTTGACAGACGTCAGTGTGTGTCCTCACGTGTCAATTTTCAGCCTGCAAGTCGTGTTGCCTGCCACAGGGTGAGCGTGGGTCGGTAGTGAGTGAATGCTTGCTGGCGGAACAGAATTAACCGTTCTCTCCTCTTAAATCCTTTTCTGTTTCTTTAGCATGCCTTTGAATGAATACAAGTTGCTTGCTTGTGATATACAGCAACTTCTCGTAGCCGTCACAGTTCACGCTTGCAGCTCCTCGGGCCCCCAGTACTTTAAAGTGATCGAAGACCTCATTGTGCTGCTTGGGTATCTTCAAAACAGCAAGAGCAAGAGGACTCAAAGTAAGTTCATCTTTATGGGGTTTGGGGGGCGTTGTATAGTAGCCAGAAAGCTTAATTGAACCGAATCGATTTCTTCTTGGAAACTGTTTTACTGAAAGCTTAATTTTGTGATGATATCTATCAGCTCTAAAAAGCAGCCTTTTTAAGTGGTAAAAATAAAAATAAAGAGTGACGCCTCTATGTAATTAGTAGCTGGCAACATATTAAAAGAAGCCACTGATTTTTCTTACCAAGTAGAATTAAAAGGCTAATGTTGAATAATAATGCCCTTTAGTTTGCTTTAATGGCAAATATTAAAGAGAGTATGAAACAAAAATGTGAGAATTTCTGGTTAAACTTTTACCGTATCTATTAAAAAGTTTGTTCTTTAAAACAATTACATAAAATGAAATAAATGTGTGGGATAGTATTTTATAGTGACCATTTGGAAATTTGCTTTAAAATTGCTTTGAAAGACAATTTTAAAATGTTTATGTTGATTTAAAATTTTTGGAAATATTTGATTTCAGAGAGGAAGGGAGAGAGAGAGAGAAACATCAATGTTGAGAGAGAATCATTGATTGGCTGCCTCCTGCATGCCCCCCACTGGGGATCGAGCCCACAACCTGGGCATGTGCCCTTCACTGGAATTGAACCTGGGACCCTTCAGTCTGCAGGCCACCGCTCTATCCACTGAGCCAAGCCGGTTAGGGCTGATTTAAATGTCAATTCTGATAAAACACTATTGACAGTTTCGATACTGTGTAACTATAGAAAGCAGAGTGGACAGCCACGTAGCTTGCAGACATTGTGGTGCCTGCGTTTTCAGGCATGGCCGTCGCGCTGCAGTTCCGCGTCCTCCAGGCCGCCATGGAGTTCATAAGGACCACCGCGACCCACGACGCGGACAGCCTCTCCGAGTCCTTCCAGGCACCTTCTCCCCATCACGCGGTCTTTCCGAAGCGGAAGAGCATTGCGGGTGAGTGTTGAAATTGCATTTTAGTAATTATGAATTGTAGGCTGCTGGGCTTTCCTGTGTTCCGAAGCCATTCACGTTTTTAAATGCTATCAGTTTAAGAACTTAGGCTGTAAATATGAGGAAGTGTTCCTCCCAGAAGAAGCTGCTCACTGCTTTCTTCGCTGTGCTGTTCCCATGTAGTTACCTCCGAGCACCTGCCTCATGCTAAGCACTGCGTTCAGTGTAGGCGATACACTGACTTAAAGGCAGACACAGCATCTGCCCTTGCAGAGATGATGAGAGCGTAGAGAAGTGTGGTGAGGCTGTAACAGGGCGGCCCGCTTACATCAGGAGGCGGGGAAGTGTCTGCGGAGGGGAGATTGAAGGTCATAAAGGGCACAAAGGCGTCAGGAAGGGAGAGGTCAGAAGGCGGGTGTCCCAGGCAGAGGCGGCGGCTCACGGGAGGAGCTGAGGCCGGAGAAGAGAAGGAAGCTGCTGTCCCACTGCCAGGTTAGCCCGTGTCAGTCTGACTCCCGGGCACCCCTGCCAGGTTAGCCCGTGTCAGTCTGACTCCCGGGCACCCCTGCCAGGTTAGCCCGTGTCAGTCTGACTCCCGGGCACCCCTGCCAGGTTATCCCCGTGTCAGTCTGACTGCCGGCACCCCTGCCAGGTTAGCCCGTGTCAGTCTGACTCCCGGGCACCCCTGCCAGGTTAGCCCCGTGTCAGTCTGACTGCCGGCACCACTGCCAGGTTATCCCCGTGTCAGTCTGACTGCCGGGCACCCCTGCCAGGTTAGCCCGTGTCAGTCTGACTGCCGGGCACCCCTGCCAGGTTATCCCCGTGTCAGTCTGACTGCCGGGCACCCCTGCCAGGTTAGCCCGTGTCAGTCTGACTGCCGGGCACCCCTGCCAGGTTAGTCCGTGTCAGTCTGACTGCCGGGCACCCCTGCCAGGTTAGCCCGTGTCAGTCTGACTCCCGGGCACCCCTGCCAGGTTATCCCGTGTCAGTCTGACTCCCGGGCACCCCTGCCAGGTTAGCCCGTGTCAGTCTGACTGCCGGGCACCCCTGCCAGGTTAGCCCGTGTCAGTCTGACTGCCGGGCACCCCTGCCAGGTTAGTCCGTGTCAGTCTGACTGCCGGGCACCCCTGCCAGGTTAGCCCGTGTCAGTCTGACTCCCGGGCACCCCTGCCAGGTTATCCCGTGTCAGTCTGACTCCCGGGCACCCCTGCCAGGTTAGCCCGTGTCAGTCTGACTGCCGGGCACCCCTGCCAGGTTAGCCCGTGTCAGTCTGACTGCCAGGCACGTGCTTCCACTCATCCCACCACCCAGCGAACAAGGCACTGGTTCCTCGCCTCTGTGGTACAGACATCTTTCCATAGACATACATATAGAAAGAACACACTTTAACAAGTGCATAATCTGTTATATTGATTTGCCGTGACAGTCTTACATAACTTTTACCAATCAACAAAGGTGTTATGCTTTTTTACTTTTCTGTTTTTGCTATTGTAAACAGGGCAGCAATATACATTTTTTTTATTTGCTTCACTTTTTGTCTCAAAGGTGACTCTACCCACTAAAATGTAATAACTAAAAATACCGATTACCTGAAAGAGTGGACAATCTAAAATGCTATTAAAATATTTAAATATCTTAAGGATGAGTCATTAAAACTTACCGTATTTTAGACACGTGTAATCATGTTTATAGAGGCTGTTTATGGAAACTGATCTGTGTTTTCATAACCTAAAACAAAGGTTCAATTCCAGTGAAGGGCGCCGCTCATCCTCCCCTCCCGAGACGCCATTTTCGTTCCTATGGTCACCTCCCGATGCCCTCCTCCTCCCGTGCGTACAGGCGAGACTCCTTCCCCCCAGGCTCTTCCGGATCCGCTCCCTGGGTGGCACCTCTCGGAGCAGGTGCAGTAACGCTGCTGAATGCCAGCTCTCCTGTCCACCTGGGGAAACGTTGCTCAGGAAATGCTCTTGGGATTGAATCCAAGCGACACATATGCAGCAGATGGCTCAATAGCAAATCACTGGGATGATGCTCACCTTTCTGACCTCCTCACCTTCCTTTGACTGATTTCTGCTGTGTCACTATATACACTTTCAGAACTATTTTATCAAGTGCACCAGTGGCAATCATCCAGAAATAGTAATGTTCTTACTAAAACACAATGTGCTTTATAAATCTATTGATTATTTTAGAATACAAGGAAGTGCAACAGTACTTGAAAATACTTTGTCAAAACATTCTGAACTACTTGTATGTACCCTTCTAATTCTTTGAGTTTTTCAGGAAACTCAAATTTTGCCGAACAATAGCCATCCTCCTAAGCTAGGTCACCTGGTTCCGCGTCCTTATTTAGAATTTTGAAATCAGAAGTACTGTCGCACTTCTTCAAAGAAGGGCAAGCATCACTTTCTCTTAATCACTCTTTCCTTTGTGCAAATTAACTTCGTATTAAATAAGATCTTTTCATGTTCTGATGATCAAAAAGTGGCAACAAAACTAGTCTCCTGGATCTTGTTAACTCTGGCATCTGCTGTTTTATTGATATATTTGAAGGTCCTCGGAAATGTCCCCTTGCTCACACGGACCCCTTTCTGATGCGAATGCGCTCGGTGGCGAGCGATGAACTTCACGTGATGATCCAGCGGAGGATGAGCCAGGAGAGCCCCGTGCAGGCGAGCGAGGCCGAGCTGGTGCAGAGGCTGCAGAGACTCACCGTGCTGGCGGTTAACAGAATTATTTACCAGGGTGACTGTTATTCTGTGTTACACATGTAGTATAATACCTAGAGCAACCACTGAAAAGCTGTGCGAAGAAATACACTCAAAAGCGCTCTAGATAAGTCAAAATGAGATTCTTAAAAACATGGTCAAATAATCCCAAGAAGGCAGGAAAAAAATACACAGTAATTGTTAATCGATACTAGAAAAACAATACATTCAAGATTTTAAAAAATATATATATTTTATTGGTTTCAGAGAGGATGGGATAGGGAGAGAGAGATAGAAACATCAATGATGAGAGAGAATCATTGATCGGCTGCCTCCTTCACGCCCCACACTAGGGAACAAGCCCACAACCCAGGCATGAGCCCTGACCGGAAATCGAACCCCAGACCCTTCAGTCCACAGGCCAGCACTCTATCCACTGAGGCAAACCAGCTAGGGCCATCCAATATTTTTTTAAAAAACTTTTCTAATTTATATTTGGGGCACCTGGCCCTCAGGCTAAACTCTGAAACTGAACCACTGTTCTCCCTGGCCCCACATTGAGTGGGTAGCACGTGAGAGAAACAGCTCTGCATGTCCACCTATTGTAAGCATCACGTGATCTTCACGTGTGATTCGTACAAGAACCTCATGGCTTTAATGACGTCATAATGTAGTTCATCTTCATTAGTAAAATAAATCTGTAATTTAGAATTGCATGGCTTATATGTGTTTAAACTTCGACACTGTTGTAAGTGAGATCACTTTCTCTATGTATTCAAGTAATACACTTACACGTCTATATTGTGACAACTGAATCAGTAATTACATAGAGTATTTTTATCAGCATCATTACATTTGTAATGGCTAGGTACCAGGGATTTAACTGCTTTATTTTATTTTTTTAATTCAGAGTTTAATCCAGACGTTGTTGCCATTTTGAGTACTCCAGAAGATGCTACTCAGAGCAAGACCTCAGTTTCCCAGACGGAAATTTCTGAAGAAAATAGTCATTGTGAACAGATTTCCGTTTTCAATCCATTTCAGAAGGAAATACTGACATATCTCATAGAAGGATTCAAAGTATCTATTGTAAGTAAATTAATTAAATGGGGAATGTTCATTCACCCAAAAGGAGTAGAGGTTTTTTGTTTTCATTGCTGACACTGTTACAGATCCTTCCCCCCCTTTGCCCGCATCCACGAAGCCCCCTTCCCTCTGGCCGTCCCCTCACCGTTGTCGGTGCCTATGGGCTATGCACTGGTACATGTTCTTTGGCTAATCCCTTCGTCTTGTCATCCAGTCCCCTCTCAGCCCGCCCCTCTGACAGCTGTCAGGCTGCTCCATGCATGTATGCCTCTGGATCTGTTTTGTTCATCAGTTTATTTTGTTCATTAGATCTCACATATAAGTGAGGTCATGTGGTATTTGTCTTTCTCTGACTGGCTTATTTCACTGAGCATAATAACCTCCAAGTCCATCCATGCTGTTGCAAAAGGTCAGAGTTCCTTCTTTTTTTACAGCTGGTCTATTCCTGGGTTCTCACGTTTTTATTTATCCATCCATCCATCAGTGGGCATTTGGATTGCTTCCACCTTTTGGCTATTTGAACAGAGGTGTACGTCCACCTCTTTTAAACACTGTTGTATGGATGTGTTTGTCTTTCTAATTTAGACTGTATTTAGAAACGTAGAATAAAACAGGTTATGTGATCTTTGTTAGGACTGTGTTGAGGTTAGTATGTTATGACTTTAAAAGTCTGATCCTAATTCATTTCTGTTTTGGTTAAGGGTTCAAGTAAACCCAGTGGTTCCAAGCAGCAGTGGGCAAAGATCGTGTGGTCTTGTAAGGAGACCTTCCGCATGCAGCTGGGGAGACTGCTCGCCCACATCCTGTCCCCAGCCCACCCTTCCCAGGAGAGAAAGCAGATTCTTGAAATAATTCATGAGCCAAATCATCAGGAAATACTACGAGACTGTCTTAGCCCATCTTTGCAAGTAAGAATCAGTATTTCATACATAAAAACTGTGGGTGAAACATCAAATTGCACAAAACAAGAATTGAAATTAAACTGTATTTTCATGCCAAATATTATAGGTACTAGAGGCCCGGTGCATGAAATTTGTGCACAGGTTGGATCCCTAGGCCTGGCTGGCAATCAGGGCCGATCGGAGGCCTTCTGGCTGCTGGCCAGGGCCTTCCTTCATTCCGCCCCGCCCCCCTGGTGGTCAATGCATGTCATAGCAAGTGATCGAACTCTTGGTCTCCTAGTCGAACTCCCGAGGGGACATTTTGCATATTGGCCTTTTATATATATAGATAGTTTTCTTACCAAGTGCTACCTGAGGTCTTTCTTCAGATGCTCTCCACCAGTTTCGCCTGAATCTGTTCCCCATTCTTTTCAATGCTTAAGTGAAGGTCTGTATATGAGTTCCTACAAGGAATTAGAATCATTAAATGATTGATCAGAGGACGTTAAAATGAGTTATTAGAAACAACTTCAATGGCTATTCAAGGTGAATAAAGACATTTCTGGTAGTTTTTCAAGATGATTTTAGAATGTCGTTGAATACTAAATGGAAATATTTTCAGTTAATTAAGAACCTTGCCTCTAAGACACAAATGTGAAAATACTCCAGTCATTTACATTCCTCTTCATTTGCCAACTCTCCAGGCCTTTTACTCGGAGAGCATCTGCTCCATTTCCTCTCTGGGTCGGGTGGCAGCTGTCTCCCGATTCATTTAA
Source organism: Cnephaeus nilssonii (assembly GCF_951640355.1). Taxonomy (NCBI): domain Eukaryota; kingdom Metazoa; phylum Chordata; class Mammalia; order Chiroptera; family Vespertilionidae; genus Cnephaeus; species Cnephaeus nilssonii. The sequence goes on from NC_137094.1 coordinate 15,026,059, forward strand.
AATGTCACATAGGATGAGCTCTGCTATTCCCGTCCTGCACATGTTCCTCTCATGCTTCTAGGAAGTGGCAGGATGTGATGCAGCATGTTAATGTACATACCACCCAAAATGCAAGAGCTTTCAAACCCATTTGTTGACATTTAATACTATTCACAGTTTAAAATGTGAGCGGTATTTGTATTAATGCAAATTCTTAAAGTAAAATTCTGCCTTTTTAACTTGTTGGCACATTTAATGTCTAAATAGCACACAGCGTACAGGTAACAATGCAGTATAACTTCTAAATCATGGAAGGGCCACCCAAAAAATCCTGAGTCAGAGCTCAGTGTGGGCTCACGCTGTGAAGGACAATCGCCATTGCCCCGAGTAGCAGCTCTAATGTCAGTTACAGGGTCTGCTCATCAAAGATTGGCCTAGCCCGGCCAGCATGGCTCAGTGGTTGAGCATTAACCTATGAACCAGGAGGTCATGGGTCACGGCACATGCCCAGGTTGTGGGCTTGATCCCCAGTAGGGGGCGTGCAGGAGGCAGCTGATCAATGATTCTCTCTCATCATGGATGCTTTTATCTCTCTCTCCCTCTCCCTTCCTCTCTGAAATCAATAAAAAAATATTAAAAAAAAAAAAAAGATTGGCCTAACCCAGCCCATCTCTGGACCTTCACAGTGCTGAGGTCTCACTGGTTCCAGGGTTCTCCGAGGGAGCATGGATGCTTGTAAGCTCATCCTCGGAGAGCTTTTTGTTCTGGAGTTTTCACCCACCTCTACCAAGCAGAAGCCAAAGGAGAAAGAATCAATAAGCAGAACTCCCTTATCTCCAGGCTTAAAGGAAAGTTCCCCTCCAGTTACATTTGCTATGTGGGGAACTAAGAAAGATTGTCCCTTATCCTAAGCTTACTTCCTCTATTTCTTCAGCGAATCCTCTCCAGAATTCTTTCCCCATGATAAAAGCCTGCTTGCTGCCTTTTCTTATCCTCCTTTTTCTCCCTCCCTTCTTCCCCCTCTTTCTCCTTCTCTTCCTTTTCCTCTCTTTTTTTTTACCTTTTACAATGAAAATTCTCAAACATACTACAAAAAGTAGAATAATATAATGAATACCTTATAACAATCACATAGATTTAACAATTGTTAATATTTTTATTTTACCTGAAACATTTTAAAGTAAACCATAGAAATTATGACATTTTTCAAAAGGCATTTTCTTATATGTAATCATAACAACATTATACATAACAAAACGGCATATTCCCTAATGTCATCATATATCCAATACAGAAACACATTTTTTCAGTTGTCCCCAAAATGTCTTTTTTTAAGCTCATTTATTCCTGCCATATCTAACCAAATAAACCTAGCAATATAATTTAACTACTGTTAAATAATTTAACTGTAAGAAGTAAAAATTCTTTATGACTGAAAAAAATGTATTGCTTTGTTTTCAAGCATGGAGCCAAGTTAGTTTTGTATCTGTCGGAGCTGATCCATAATCACCCGGATGAGCTGACTTGGGAGGAGCTGGACGCGGCCGCACTGCTGATGAGTGCGTTGCAGACGTGTGGCCACAGGTTCCCCCCTCCCAGTGCGGCCGCAAAGCCAGAGCTGCTCAGAATCATCAGCGAGGTGAGTAGGAGAAACAGCACGTGTTCTCAGGAGGTCCCACTGGCTGAAATGAAAGGGTGCCGGAAGGCTTGGTTTTCATTGTCGGTGTCAGTGGGGATGAATCTGAAACACTTGCTTTCTGTGTGTGAGAGAGCAAGCAGGCTCATTGAAGGACTGTTTTAGCCTCTGGTCATCCTCCTCTGTGTAGTGTTCAGTGAAGGGAAGCTTCAATAGCGCTACCAGTAGCGTTCAGTGAAGGGAAGATCTTCACATTGACAAGCGAGTGGAGGAACCAGCCTTGAGTTTCGGGTTCTTTAATGAAAAAACAAAATAAAGAAGGGAGCGCCTGCGCAGACCCACCAGGTTTGGCAGCCCTGGTTGACTCTTCTGCCCTCACTGCTCTGCCCACACTGCATGGACACGGGGATGAGCGCATTATCTAAGGAGCTGATGTCTTCCATACTCTGGTCTCCTGGGGCCAATGCCTTTCCTGTGTTAGCTTGGCTTTACAGTTAGTTTATTGGGTTCTGTGCCAATGTCAAATGATAAAGAATACATTTTACATTATTATTTTTTTTTAGGAACAAAAGAAATATGAAACAGAAGAAGGTGTGAATAAAGCCACCTGGCAGAAAACAGTTAAAAATAATCAACAAAGGTAGGATTGTAAGTGTTGTCAAGTCACGTCTTTTAGGAATCCATTAGGTTTCACATAGACTTTTAACTGTTTGTTTTTTTAAATTTTATTTCATTTTTTCCATCACCACTTATCCCCTCTATGCCCTCTTCCGCCTCAACCCCTCTCCCCCACCATCACTGCACTGTTGTCCATGTCCATGAGTTCTCTCTTTTTTTCTATTTTACTCAACCCATCCCCTCCCCAGCACCTTCCCCCTCTCCCACCAGAGCTGTCTGCCTGCTCTCTATGAGTCTGTCTCTGTTTTGCTTGGTAGTTCAGTAAATTCCACATATGAGTGCAATCATAGGTGGCTGTTGTAGTATATAACAATGGTCTTTCTCTGACTGGCTTATTTCACGTAGCAGGATACTCTCCAGGTCCATTCACGCTGTTGCAAACGGTCAATTTTTCTTTCTTTTTATGGCAGAGTAATATTCCATTGTGTAAATGTACCCCAGCACTTTCCTTACACATTTCACGTTCCACGCGTGCTTAACTTACGGGCAGTTTTGTCTGTTCAGTCTCTTTCAGCGTCTTGATTCAAGATCAAAGGAGATATCCAAAATCGCCGCAGACATCACCCAGGCAGTGTCTCTCTCCCAGGGAATCGAGAGGAAGAAGGTGATCCAGCACATCCGGGGGATGTACAAGGTCGACCTGAGCGCCAGCCGGCACTGGCAGGAGCTGAGTCAGCAGCTGACGCACGACAGGTGTGCAGAGGGAGCTGGGAGACTTCTCTTTCACGTTAGTCTTTCGTACGATGGATCTGTATTCCCAAGCCGAATTATATAAGTAGTTTGGGGGTTTTCTTTTTCTTTTTTTATAGTTGGGTTTTTAACTGAATAGACTAGTTTTTTACTTACTGAATTTATACAATAATTTTTTAAAGCTACAAGCACTTCAGGTTGCCACTTGAGACCTTCTTTTCTTTTGGCTAACAGAGCAGTCTGGTATGACCCCACCTACTACCCCACTTCCTGGCAGTTGGATCCCACAGAAGGGCCCAATCGAGAGAGGAGGCGTTTGCAGAGATGCTACCTAACTATTCCCAACAAGTACCTCCTGAGGGACCGGCAGAGGCCGGAAGGTAACGGTGCTCCTGACCCGGCTGTGCGTGGGCAGAGAACTGTGGTCTTCCGGGAAAGATGACATGCGCTCTTTTCCTCGCAGGCGTGGTCAGACCGCCCCTCTCTTACCTCTTCGAAGACAAAACTCACTCTTCTTTCTCTTCCACTGTAAAAGACAAAGCTGCAAGTGAGTCTATCAGGTAACTGAATCCGTGAGCCGTTGCTGCTTCTGGTAGAGGAGTTAAAGATCCCGTAGCCTGCTGTAGGACTTCCTGCTCCATTTCGCACAGCGTGTGGCTTTAGGAGAGGCCCCAGACAGGGCTCACGAGAGGATGAGGTTGGATGCCAGAATCCGAAGGGGAAAGACAGTTTGATAGAACGGAGCCCTGGGACTTGTGTCCTGGTGCTCTGGCCTTGTTTGCACACGGACGCTTCTGTACTGACCTGTCCTGGCAGCCTGTGAAATGGTCAGCGCTGCCACGGCATCCACCGGCGATCAGTGCGGTGATGACAGGTTCAGATTCCGGGCCTACGCCCTCTAGCTTTCTGATCGTGGCAAGTTCCTCACCTCTCCATGTCCGTTTCCTTACCTGTTGTTCCATGAGGAAGGTGGTAACGCCAGCGTAGCTTAGCATTGCCGAGTGGTGATGGGTCAGTTATTGGCATGCCCATTATATAGGTGGAAAACTGAGACTCAGAGAATGTAAGTGGCTTGACTAAAGAATAGAGGAAGTTTTGTGACTCTAAATCCTGCTTTTCCTAGAAACTAGACCTTTTTTTACGTGTTTGAAGTATCAGAGGGAGGAGCCAATGTTTGCTTATTTACTGGACAATATAAAATATTCAAGTCTCTTTTCAGTAACTGAATCCTGTATTCTGCCTGCAAGGTACAGGGATTACTAGCCTTTTCTAAAAGTTTCCGTCATTTTTCTCCTCTACTAGAATGTTAAAGAATGAGATAATATTTTTACGAGGGCTTTGACAAGACGTCTTGTACTTGAAACTTGTCTGCTTTGCTGAAATCTTTTACAAGATAAAATAAAGCTTACACTTTCTAAAACTTGTCAAAACATTCAGTCATCGTGATTTTAAATGTATTTTGACAGAGTGAATCGCCGGTGTATCAGCGTCGCCCCGTCTAGGGAGACAGCTGGCGAGTTGTTATTGGGTAAGTCACGTTTTGGAGGGTTTTACTCGGATTCACTGCCTTGTTTCGTTTGTGATCAGTGGACGCATTGTTTTGGCCACTGCCATTAAGGCGTTAAATTCTCTCTAACATCACACAGGTTATTCTGCCTTGACATTATGTATAATGCATGGGCTCATGGGTGTGAAGAAATGGCAGCATTTTAATGTTTCTAAAGCTGACTTTCTTCATGAGTGTACATTTTCATATTTAACCATTCCTTTTATTTTATATATGATCAAATTCCCACAGTAACCCTGTGAATAGAGTCCTCCTCCCCCTTCTTTTTATAAGGTAACAAAGACACAGGGAGGCTGAGCAACTTGCCTGAGATCTGGCAGATGCTGCTCACAACTAGGGGTCGAGTGTCAGGAACTATTTCTGGGCGATGGCCTCAGGTTCGGGCCACTGGCTCCAAAGGTCCTGCTTTTTACCATACGAGGTAATGGCGCAATACGTCTTTAAACTCACATGCCGTTATGTTCTGCAGGTAAATGTGGAATGTATTTTGTGGAAGATAATGCTTCTGATACAGTTGAAAGTTCGGTGAGTAGACGCTTCAGTTTGCACTAATTAAATTCACACAAATTTCAAATATGTATAAATTCAGTATCACCAAAAAGCAGGTAGAACTATTATAGCTCATTTATTGTGACTTTATGTGTAGATTTATCTGAAGTGAACACATTTTATAAAAGACAGTTCTAAAAAGTAGTTTAAGCTTGATAGTAGAATTCTACTATCAAGTCTATTAACTAAAAAACAAGCCTAATTTTTATTCATTTTGAAGTGTGTGGTAGAGGATTTTCAGAGAACCTCATCTACCATATTGCATTTTGATATTTTTAAGATTCTAAAATTAAAATGATTATTAATATTTCATGCAAAGCAGGAACTTTCATCTCTCTCCTTTGCCCAGAGCCCGCAGGGAGAACTGGAGCCAGCGTCCTTTTCCTGGACGTACGAGGAGATCAAAGAAGTCCACAAGCGCTGGTGGCAGCTGAGAGACAACGCCGTGGAGATCTTCCTGACCAACGGCCGCACCCTGCTGCTGGCCCTGGACAGCACCAAGGTGGGTGGGCCGCCCCGCGGCAGACGCACGGCAAGTTCACGGCACCGGGTACTACGCAGAGCGCTCAAGTTTAACTGATCTCAGCTTTCATTCACTGTTTCTGAAATCAAATCAAAATTGCCTCAGTCCTAATTAAAGTAAACCCTAGATTTTTGTACTCCAAAACTATTAAATCCTCATTTCCCAAAGGGACTGTATCTGTGATGAATGAATGAATGAATGAATGGATGACCGGCCTGCAGTAGTAGATGTCACGTCTGACAAGCCCTCTGTGAACCCCCGCAGCCTTCAGCTGCTGTGGCTGCTCTCCTGGACCGAAAGCCTCTGGAGAAAGCTGTGTGGCTTGCCGCTCCAGGTCCTTCCGGTCCTCCCGGGTTCTGTGGGAAGCTCCCGCTCACTTCCTTCCTCCTCACCACCCGCTCGCTCTGCTCAGCTCCCAGGGACCTCGAGTTGCTGGCCCTGTGCTCCTGCTCCGTGTCCTCAGTGACGGGCCGTCAGCAGCGTTTGACCCGGCTGATTAGTCTTTCTTACTGAGAAGCACCTTCCCCACCGGGCTGTTTGCTTCCCCCTGCGCGCAGGTTCGCGATGACGTGTACCACAGTATCCTGAACAACGACCTCCCCAACCTTCTGGAATACGGCAACATCAGCGCGCTGACCAACTTGTGGTACACCGGGCAAATCACCAACTTTGAGTATCTGACCCACCTAAACAAACACGCCGGCCGCTCCTTCAACGACCTCATGCAGTACCCCGTGTTCCCCTTCATCCTGGCTGACTACGTTAGCGAGACCCTCGACCTCGGAGACCCGTCCGTCTACAGGTAACAGGAGCACCCCCTTTCTGCTCCGTCCATATGCTGTTTACTTCATTAAAGCTTTTATCGTAGGAATTTTCAAACGTGCACAAAATTGTATGAACATGGAATAAACCGCCATATATCCATCATCCCAACTCAACAATTGTGAAGACGTTTGCCAAACTCACATCACCTTTTTTTTTTCTTTTTATGTAAGACAAATGGCAGACCTCTTGCTATGTCCCTCCTGTGGTCTTCAGTCCATATCTCCCTGGACAAAGGTGGAATGCTTCTTATCTAACCTCAGTGCCATTATCACAGCTAAGAAAATTACAAATTCTCATGGCATCATCTCACATCCAGCCCATCTCAGAGGTCCCCTGCTGGTACTCGAGGCATCCTTTGGGACTTGATTGACTCGAGTCAGGCCTGCTGTCACCTTTGGTGGCAGTGTCTGTGAAGACGGACGTGGCGTTTCCCATGACCTGCGAATCAGATAGCAAAGTGCTTATTTCAGCACACGCTGCATCTCAACTTGGCCATTTTAAGTGTGTAGTTTCTTCACTTTTCACTAAATAACCTCATAATTATGTGACATCTCCTCATGGTCATATTTCCTGTCCAAACTGCCCTTCACGCCTCACTGCCTAACTGGGCGTGGAGTCTGGGAAGTGGGGACAGGAACCCCCAGTTGCCACTGCAGCATCCGTTGCTGTCCTGGAGGAAGAGGGCGGGGCAGGGAGGGAGGGATGGCCGTGCTGTTCTTGTAGTGCTTACCCCTAAGTCAGGAATTGCTGAGACCCGTAGGGTCTGCTTAGAAAGCGCTCTCCTAACGTTTATGCAACCATCATTTTGAATGGTGACTGTTAGTTGCAAAGCAACAAGTGTGAGCACTAAACTGAGGGCCAAGTGTTCTGTCAATCACTACGCACTTGAGGGTGCAGCCCTCTGGGCAGCTTGATCCTGGCAGCGTCAGGGTGCTGTCTCATCCCACCCTCTCTCCCTCCAGAAACCTCTCCAAGCCCATCGCCGTGCAGTACAAGGAAAAGGAAGATCGGTATGTGGACACGTACAAGGTGGGTTCCGTTTTCCCTCGTTTTTGATAAATGAAAACTCGAGCTTTGTTTTCAAGAGTTGTGTTTTACTTGTGTTTAGAAATTTTAAACGTATAGTATTGATTTTTCTGGTTTTCACGTCTTTGTACTTTGACAGACAGCTGGAAATCATTATATGATTTTAAATATTAGTCTGTCTCAATGCCCTGAAAACATTTTCCCCAGAAAAAGAAGTCCAAGTCACTTATTAGAGTGGCATAAATTGGAAGCTAGTAATCCATTGTTATATTGAAATATATAAGTAACTGTATTCCTTATAAAAATCACAAAGATTTCCAGGGACACTATCCCCTGGGGTTATTTCTAGAACAATATCAGTGTATTTAAGATGCACCATAATCTCTCATTGTTCATAGTCAGTCATGCATTGCTTTATTAACAGAAATGAGCAGATTTTATTTTATTTTTTTGTTAACCCTCATCCGAGAATATTTTCTCCATTGATTTTTAGAGAGAGTGGAAGGGAGGAAGGAAGGGAGGAGAGACGGAGGGAGGAAGTGGGGGAGGGTGCCGACTGGAAGGTGCCTCCAGGTGGTCAGGCAGCAGCCGGGCACCCCGTGGGACACCCCAGACACTCAGGTGGCTGAGGTGGGAACACGAGAGAGGGCGGTGGAGAGCACGCCCAGGGCTGGCAGGGAAGGGCTGTGAAGCCACGCAGGGGGCGTGGTGGCCATAGTGTCTGGTTCCCTTGTCCCTCAGTACTTGGAGGAAGAGTTCCGCAAAGGGGCCCGCGAGGACGACCCGCTGCCGCCCGTGCAGCCCTACCACTACGGCTCCCACTACTCCAACAGCGGCACCGTGCTGCACTTCCTGGTCCGCATGCCGCCCTTCACCAGGATGTTCCTGGCCTACCAAGGTGAGCCTGCCCGTGCCAGAGGACACTCGGCTGCCTCCTGGGAATTCTCCAGACCAGTCAGACCTCAGGAAACGAGTTCTGTCTGCTCCTTCCACAAAATTCTCTTCTAAAACCAGCCACAAGCAAATCATCTTGCTAATGTCTCCAACGTTAGCTTCAAATTAAACATGTCGAAGTTTACGAAACGTAAATCACTTTAAAAAATTAAGTTGTAATTCACATACCATAGAATTTTCCCCTTTTACCCTTTAAAAATGTATGCGATTCTTTTTAAAGATATTCAACTTAATATTTATTTCAGATCACAGTTATCTTTGAACCCTAAAGGGTTATGGTAATTTATTATAAATAACTGCTAAATAATAGGAGAGCCACATCGCCACCTTCACCTAGTAACTTTCTAGTTAATAATCCTCTACCTCTCCTGGCATTTTCAGGGGCAGCTGCGGGCCTGAAGGTGAATAGCTCGAGGTGAATTGATTTGTGTGCAAACGGGGACGCATTCGCCTTTCAGTTTCTAATGAGAACCATGTGTTACTCACATGCACCCTCTTGCAGGAATGATGTCTCCTTGGCTTTCTTATGTTTGTCCCCCTGTAAATGCTCAGGACAGATGTGCACAGGACAGCTGTTCAGGCATGTGAGGGTCATTGCCCTGACCTTTCTGCCTCCCCGTGTCTGTCCCAGGCTACTTATCCTTAGTTAGTTTGACATCAGGTCAAGAGGTTCCTCCGTGCAAGGTCTTACCCCATTTTTTCCAGAGTGAGTTAGTAAGCATTTCTTTAAGTGACCCTCCCAACTCTCTGAGAATAAGGAAATATCTGTAACCTGATTTCTTCACAGATTTTATTTAGTGGCAGGCAGTGCTGCTAACCCCACAGACTGGGTAAGAAAGGAATAAAAGGAATAGGAAATGCGCGGGGCAGAGTACAGCTCAGGCGTGGGGAAGAAGCTAGCACATCCTGGTAAAAGGTGCCTTGTTTGATGCTGAGACTAGTCCGTGCTGGTTTCCAAATGAAACGCGCTCACGTTCAGCGAGTTCAGAGGAGGGTTAGAGGGAACGTAGGCCCCTGAGGAGCGTCCGCCCCGCTGTCGCCAGGGCTGCCTTCGGCGCCGCTCCTGCTCTGGGCCTGCCCTCAGCCAGGGCGCAGCGCGGAGCTCAGCTCTGGAGTGGGAACAGTCTGCACCAGGAGAACGTAGCGAGGAGGGCGTTAGAGCATCTAAAAAGAAGAGAGAAAAAGGAGTCCTAACAATTAGAGGTAAAGGAGTAATTTTGCTTCCTGATGGGGAAAAGGGTATTTTATCCACTTGAACTTTAATTTTACTTCCTTATTATTCACTCATCCCATAAACAAACTGTTACTGGGTACCTAGTATGTGCTAGGTATCGGTGATACCCCAGGTCCCTGCTCTTATGGAACTTCCATTCTCCTTGGGTAGACAGTCATCAATTAAACAAATGCTAGAAATTCATCTCGTTTTATGTATTATGAAAACAACACAGATTTTAAATATTATAATATGGTCTCAAATTATAGAAATATTTATTTTCAAGAATAAATGAATAACCTCTTAAACTATAGGTAAGCAAAATGAACATCATTTTACTAGTAATCTTTTTGAAGTAGTGAAATAAATTATGGCAGGCTTCAAATGGAGTCAGTCTCTGTGTCTTACTTCTTACTTCTGTTTCTTTACAGATCAAAGCTTTGACATCCCAGACAGAACCTTCCACTCCATGAACACGACCTGGCGTCTCTCCTCCTTTGAGTCCATGACTGACGTGAAAGAGCTTATCCCGGAGTTTTTCTATCTCCCGGAGTTCTTAGTCAACAGAGAAGGTATAACAGGAGATCATTTCTAGTTTATGTTTTTGAGCATTTGTACTTACTTTATAATTTTCCAAAAATAAAAATAGCTGTTTTAAGTCCTAAAATTTGAGTCCATAAATAAGAGAAATACCTTTATTAAGTACATAATCTTATTTCCAAGTCAGCTTGAAGATTTTAAGTGTTTTATAGGACCAAATATATCTGGAAAACTGTGACTTTGAACTATTAAAGTTCTTTGTAAACATGTATTTTAATTTTGTTACAGAAATTATTTTTTTCAGATTACCAATGTAATTTCAGATTACAAGGTAATTTTAAAAAATGAATCATAAATTTATTGAAAACACAAGGTTAATTAACCAAAATCTCAGTGATTTTTATGAGGAATGATAGTGTATAAGTAAAAGACTCTAACCAGAAATCTATATATATAAAAGGTTAATATGCAAAGTGTCCCCTTAGGAGTTCGACTGGGAGACTGACAGTTCTCTCGCTATGACGTGCGCTGACCACCAGGGGGCGGTGCGGAACAAAGGAAGGCCCCAGCCTGCAGCCGAAAGACCCTGATTGGCCCTGATCGCCAGCCAGGCCTATGGACCCTACCCGTGCACGAATTTCGTGCACCGGGCCTCTAGTAGCTAATAACAAAAAGGAACACTAGAGGATAGAATTAACAGATTAGTCAACCCTGTGAGAGGCATTTGGGGCTGCTTCTAAGTACTTAATTTCATATTGTTATGTGACCTTTAGGAAGATGCAAAGTTGAGAATTATCTCTTTTGGGAAGTTAGTGTTGGGCAGATTCCTGCAGAATCTCACTGTGTGCTCGCTGTCTGGAGTGTGTGGAGCATAATGAGTAAACCGGCACTCCGCGTCCCGGGGCACGTTTCCTGTGTTGCCACGTGAGGACGTTGCAGTGAAGCCAGCGCCTGCGGGTGGGGTCCTGCCGGTGGCTTTCAGGTTGGGGCTCCGACTTGACTCTGCTGCCTGTCCTCTCTGTCCATTGCTTCTCGTGTGTGAGTTCCAGTTTCGGTGGCTGCATAACGAAGAACCCCACACTTAGTGGCTCAGAGCAACAACGCATTTATTACCCGTCACAGTCTGTCTCCAGGTTAACGGAACAGACTGTCCCTGTGGCTCTGTTGTTGGGTGAGTGAGTGAGTGACGAGTGTCCGTGTCCTGTCCTCTTTGCTGCTCCTTTTCCTGGTTAGAGTGTCAGCCACGATTCCTGTGGTCAGCCACTCTCAGGACCGCTCCGTGCCCATGAAGCGTGCTCTGGGGGAGATACACGTTAAGATGAGTCTTGTTTTTAGGTTTTGATTTCGGAGTACGTCAGAATGGTGAGCGGGTGAATCACGTCAACCTGCCGCCGTGGGCACGGAACGACCCGCGTCTCTTCATCCTCATCCATCGCCAGGCTCTGGAGTCGGACCACGTGTCCCAGAACATCTGCCAGTGGGTGGACCTGGTGTTCGGGTACAAGCAGAAGGGGAAGGCGTCCGTCCATGCCATCAACGTGTTCCATCCCGCGGTAAGCGATCGAAAGGAGCCTGCACTTACATAGAGGAAGGCAGAGCCGAGTGTTTGGAGGTCAGCTGCTTTCTGTAAGATGCCTCATTTATCGGAGACTTGGCAGTGACACTAAACTGTTAGAACCCAAATAACCCTCTCGAACCTACCAATTGTGTGTTAACGTCATTTCTGCGCTTCCCTATATCCCTTCTGACAAACGACTTTCTCAATAATTTGGTATTAGACATGAAGTCTCATATGCTATTCTCTGGTCTTAAAGTAAAAATCAATTCTATAAGCATACCTGATCAGCATCAATCAGGATGCAGTATTCTCGCCCATCCCTTCAGAAACATCAATTTCTAATCTCAGCGAGGCCAGGAATGATTGTGAACCTGATCAAAAGTGTCTCAGAGTCGTTTCCATGGAAACAGGAGAGGAGCAGGCCACGCGTGACGAGCAGAGCACGTGTTGCTGGCCCTTGGTGTTCCTGCCGATGTGGCTTCACGCAGACCTGCCTCCCTCCCCTTCACCTTTCAGACGTATTTTGGGATGGACGTGTCTGCGGTTGAAGATCCGGTTCAGAGGCGCGCGCTGGAAACCATGATCAAGACCTACGGCCAGACGCCTCGCCAGCTGTTCCAGTCGGCCCACGTGAGCAGGCCGGGGCCCCGGCTCAGCCTCGAGGGAGAGCTGCCCGCGGCCGTGGGGCTGCTCGTGCAGTTTGCCTTCAGGGAGGCCCGGGAGCCGGTCAGAGAAGCCCCCCACCCGGTAGGCCATGTTAGAGGGACAGTTACACTGAGCAGGAACCTACCTGTGCTTGGCCGTCCCGGCTGTGATGAGACAAGTGTTGCCTCTTAAAGTAGGAAGTTGGTGCAATTTTTACTTTGAGATAGAAAAATAAAGCGAGAAAACCTTAAAAGGAAAGTAAGTTCTAATCGTCCACTCTGCTCTTCTTTTGAAGGCAGCGTAAGCGGGGAGACGTGGATGGGTGTCCACAGGGGTTGCCGAGGGGAATCCCAGAAAGCGAGGAGGGAGAGGTCGGGGTCGGGGGGGGGGGGGGCGGGGAGGACCGCAGGGGGCTGGGAGCCAGGTTGCTTTCTCTTACTTTGTTTAGAATGTAAATTAGGAGTAATCTATATTTACTACCTCTTTAAAAATCATACTTTTTCTTCTCTGGTTTAGAGCCCTTTGTCGTGGATAAAAGGCCTGAAGTGGGGGGAGTATGTGGGCTCCCCGAGTGCCCCGGTGCCCGTGGTCTGCTTCAGCCAGCCCCACGGGGAGAGACTGGGCTCCCTGCAGGCGCTGCCCACCAGGGCCATCTGTGGTCTGTCCCGGAACTTCTGCCTCCTGATGACCTACAGCAAAGAGCAAGGTAAGGGAGTGGACGTCATCCGTGTCTTCCCTGAGGTGTGCGTGTTTCCAGATCATCTGAGCTGCTGTTGTTTCGGCTCTAAGTTCTCTGAGTCCTTGGTGAACACTGATCCGATTTGTGGTGACTTAGTACGAAGCAGGAACTGAGACATACGCTACATGAAACAAATGGGAGTTGGATGAAGTGCCATTGGGGACGAGGGGGGGTTTGAAGGCACAAGAATAAACGGCTCTGCTCACAGATGGACACTTTATCGATCGATAATTTGATGAAAATGTTCCCTTTGAGGCTCTTGAATCCCAGAATAGACAGACTTAGTGACCATCAAATCTGGTCCTTGAAGGTAAACAAACAGCAAAGCGAGGAGCCATCAGAGCCTTGAAAACGGATTTAAAACCACCTGTGGCTGGGAAGCCGTACTCGCACCCTCAGGCGCCGACTCACTCAGCCACACACTGGAGGGTGCTGGCAGGAGGCGCCTTCCTACGCCTAAGTGTCCCCGAGGCATGGACAACAGGGACACGGTCCCTTCACGTCACGCCTCAGCCCTTCCAAACGAGCCATGTCACTAAGTGCAAGAGAGCTCACCCTGCTGACGAGGCGTGGGCTGTGGGCCCTGCATCTGTTCAGATCAGCTTGGCCTGCACGCCGCCTGTGGGCTGAAGTGGATGCCTCTTAGCAGCCGCACGTTAGCATACACGTGGCTGTGGGTGCCGCATGCTCCTTGGGGTCCGTGCACCCACCTACCCACACCCAGCCCCCGCCCAGGGTGCAGGAACCCCTGCCGGACATCCAGCACCTAAGTGAAATGGTTAAGACTGGCCGGGCCTCGGCTCTTTCAGATCACACACACACACACACACACACACACGTATATATATCCTCACCCAAGGGAGTGTTGTTTCTGGTTTTTTTTTGAGAGAAACATCATTGTGAGAGAGAATTGTATTGGTTGCCTCCCACACGCCCAACCAGGGATGGCATCTGGGTGCTGCCACAGGGTTATCTGGGGAGCTGTTCACACAGCATCTGGTTCATGATCACTTTTAGAAATAAATCGGTGCAGAACATGACTAGAGTGAGCTTGACTATTACTGTCTTTTATAAAAATTCCTTGACAGATGAAAAGGAATCGCGTAGCGTTAAAGGAATAGAATGAGCATAAACCGCTCACCCTGTGGACGCGAAGATGCCTTTGCACAGACGCTGTGCTGTGTGCGAGCTCCAGCCCGTGCCCTGTGTGTCGGGGCTGCGGGCACAGAGCCTGAGCCTGACCCTCCCTCCCCCAGGCGTGCGGAGCATGAACAGCACGGACATCCAGTGGTCGGCCATCCTGAGCTGGGGCTACGCCGACAACATCCTGAGGCTGAAGAGCAAGCAGAGCGAGCCGCCCGTCAACTTCATCCAGAGCTCTCCGCAGTACGAGGTAAGCGGCCACGCGGAGCTCTGTAACCACGATGGACATGCTCACGTAGGCCGGGCCATGGCAGCCCGGCTCCAAGGTCCACGACGTGTCCCGGCGAGAAGCTGGTGCCGCTGGGCGCCTGCTGGTCTCGGGGCTTCCCGAGGCCCCGTATCTCATGGAGACGTGGAGTCAGCTCAGCTGTCGCCAAGGACATGCTGTGGGAACAGAATCAGCATGGCTTTCCCCTCCTGGCGCCTGCCTGCCTTCTGCCCCGTGCCACCCTCCACACTGGTGCTTCCCGAGGGGCCCTGGGCGTCAGGCTGCGGGGGGAGGAGCGCGGTCTCACTGGGATCCGAGGGAGCGTCCCCGCCTGTCATTTCCTTAGAAACACTGCTCACTCATTAGCTCGTGAGAAAGTTCATTGGGACGTTACGTGAAGACTCACGCACTGACCGTCTTCATTATCATGAAGTCCTACTGTCTCTTTATCTTCGTTTTCTGATTAATTAGGAACAAATGGCCTTGTGTGTGTGTGTGTGAGAGAGAGTGTGTGTGAGCGTGTAACTGTATGTACACAGAAAAATGTAGATGCATAAACATTTTAATTTGGAAGCAGCTTTAGGCACCTGATTAAAGTTGCAGAATACTCTCTTTTTATATCTTTGCACCATTCTAATCACTGCAAGTAAAATGTTTCCCTCAAATTTTGTGGTCATCTATTTTGAAAAGAGTCGTCAGAAAGTAGCAGCATTTCTGATGCTTTTTAAACACGCTCATCTGCGATTTGTTCTTTCCCAAGGTGACCAGCTGTGCGTGGGTGCCCGACAGCTGCCAGCTGTTCACTGGGAGCCGGTGTGGCGTCATCACCGCCTACGCCAACAGGATGGCGGGCAGCGCGGTGGGTTCGGGCAGCGCGGCAGGTCCGGGCAGCGGGTCTGGGCAGCGCGGCGGGCTCAGGGGTGTTTTTATTTTTGAGATAAATGCTGGGACCCCTTTTGTCATTGCTTTTATCTCACGTTTTCCTTCATTTTGACTGTCAGCCCTCAGAGATAGAGATGGAGTCCCAGGTGCACCTCTACGGGCACACAGAGGAGGTCACCAGCCTGTTTGTCTGCAAACCCTACAGCATCCTGATAAGCGTGAGCCGCGACGGCACCTGCGTCATCTGGGACCTGAACAGGTACCGCGGGGCCCGGGCCCGCCCAGCAGCGAAGGTGCCAGTTCTCACTGAGGGACATCGTATAACTTCAGGCTGAATACAGGCTTCACCGTGGAATTGACATCAAAAGATCAGTGAGGAAGACAGTTAGGGATGCCTTACGAATAGTAGGACATGTTCCGAGGGAAAGAATTCCACAAATAAGAGCATATAATTCTACTTCATGTTCATATGCACATCCATGGTTTGGTCTTTCAGGCTGTGCTACGTGCAGACTCTGGCAGGACACAAAAGCCCCGTCACAGCCGTCTCAGCCAGCGAAACGACGGGCGACATCGCCACTGTGTGCGACTCAGGTGAGCCAGCCCGAGGCCGAGCTCCGGCCGCGCCAGCAGTGCTCTGGGCCCGCTGGTCACGTCAGTGACGCTGACGGGCGCCGTTCCCGGTCCCAGGTCGAGTGCTCTGTTGACAGCACGTGTGTGTTAATGTGCAACCAGACCCCCGGCCGGGGCGGCTCCGTGGCAGAGCGTCAGCCTGCGCACCAGGCCCGGGTTCTGTGCCAGTCACGGGCATGCACCTGGGCTGCGGGTCCTTTCCCTGGTCCCCCGTTGAGGGAAATGGGGGACACCTGTAATACTCCCAGCAATAAAAATAAAAGGACTGGCTTTTCACCCGGGTAATCTGGAGTAACCCTTTCCTTCAGAGCCATCAGGTCACCTCTGACAGAGGATCTCAGAGAAGATGCTCTCCTTTTGGAGCTCGGTCAGCTTTCCGATCGGTCCTTTCCGATGCAGGTGTGACTGGTCCTGTGCTGAACCATGAGTCAGCATTCATTTGCCTGCTGCTCTCGACTGCAGGTGGATTTTGGTGCTGGCCATTGCTTTTGGGTGAACATGCAGAGTCCCATGTGACTTGCAGGCAGTCCTTTCATTTGTTCGTCTGCAGCCAGGAGCGGCCTGTCAGCGTCGGCGCCAGCGCCAGCTCGGGCCCAGGGGCGGCTGGGTGGTTCCATCTCGGTGACCTGCGTGGTTTTGGTTCCAGCTGGTGGCGGCAGTGACCTCAGACTCTGGACGGTGAACGGGGACCTGGTGGGACACGTGCACTGCAGAGAGGTCATCTGCTCCGTGGCGTTCTCCAACCAGCCGGAGGGCGTGTCCATCAACGTGATTGCGGGCGGCCTGGAAAACGGGACCGTGAGGTGAGGCGCGGGCGAGGGCAGCTTTTCTTCCCAAGGGCACAGCAGTTCCAAAAAGAAGTTTTTAACATCTAGGCATGTTAACATTTAGCCATTAGAAATTCAAAATCACCTTCCGTTATTCGTGTTTTCTTTCTAAAGGATAGCTTTAGTGCAGTTTTGAAAGTTTGTGTTCTTTGTTAACCGTCGAAGATTAGCAGTACGAAAGTAGACCCCGTGAGGCGTTCTTCCTCCGTCCCCACCCCCCACCTCCCAGCAGTAACTGCTGCTGTTGATCGTGCGTCCTTCTGGGTGATTTTTAACAAACAAGCAGGTGGGCTTTCTTCGAGAAGGCACTTGGTTGGCATAATTGTGGCGCCTTCCCCTCCAGGCTGTGGAGCACGTGGGACCTGAAGCCTGTGCGGGAAATCACGTTCCCCAAGTCCAGCAAGCCCATCGTCAGGTGAGCCCCCCCTCGCTTCACACTGCTCTGTGCGTGCATTTTGGTTGGACGTGAACGCACACAGACCTCCAGAAATCTGGGATGGGAGTTGCGTAAACAGCCAACACTTACCAACGCCAGGTTGCCCAGCCCCAGGGGCCAAAGGAGGCCCCGTCCTTGTCTTCGTGGAGCTTAAACCTGAGTCAGGAGCCAAGTCTAACTGACCGGCATGAGGGCGGGCCCAGGAAAGGCCTTCCTGGTGAAGAGATGGTCATGTGACTGACGGCCCAGGCCGTGCCAGACAGGACGGATCCGCACGGCCCCTCCTCCGACTTAAAACTCGGTTCGCCATAAGGAATTCAAATGCTACCCTATTAAATACATTCACTTTCAGTATGCTAAATTTCAAGTTTAATGACCCTAAATTGATCATTTATTTTTATATTTAAGTGAAATTAAATCTCCATAAATCATTTATTTCTATAAAGAGAAAAGATAGAACTGTTACAGTTTTAAAGTTCCCTATGCACAAGTAATGGTGTTGAAGTCATAAAGGATAAACAAGAGGAGCAGGAAAGTGGGGGAGGAAGGGATGGAGCCGACACTGCTCCGTGTGGCCCGTTAGAGGAGCCCCAAGCTGCCCGCGGGGCCCCGGACCACATGCCAGTCAGCCGGACCCGTGGCCACGGCAGGCATGCATGTACCCACCTCCTGTGTGATCACCCCGTGTTGAGACACACTGTGCAGACGGCTTTTCTCTCCCACAGCCTCACGTTCTCCTGTGACGGCCACCACCTGTACACGGCCAACAGCGAGGGCACCGTGATCGCCTGGTGCCGCAAGGACCAGCAGCGCCTGAAGCAGCCCATGTTCTGCTCCTTCCTGAGCAGCTACGCGGCCGGCTGAGGGCGGGCGGGGCGTCCCGAGCCTGGCGCTCCAGCCAGATCTGTGGCTTCAGTTTAGGCGGCTGAACCTGAAGAAACGATGAGCAAACACCTTCCGGATAATTACAAAACCTCTTCATCGGCACGGACCTCTGAGCTCCCAGGGGCTGGGCCGAGGGCCTCGCTGTAAGGGGTGGTCGGGAGGGGGTGACAGCGGGCATGGCCAGCAGGACTGGGGCCTCCGTGAGTCAGTCACATCCGTCCAGTTTCTTCTGAAGAGATTAGGGCGCCCCCCGTTTCTATTATTCCAGAAGTTTATGCTGAGATAACTCCTCCCCGCCCCCCCCCCCCCCCCCGCCAAAAAAAAGGAAAGGGTCAAGAGGTCAGGAGCTGATGGTTACCAGGCGTCTACGGGCTGGCTGACAGCCGGAAACAGACCTTGAACGACTCCCTGTCAGCCAGGGCCCTCTTAGCTCAGAGAGACCCAGGGTTGGTTGCCAGCCACACACAAGAGCGGGTAACTCTGATGTCAGACACATCCTGTCTCCATAAAAACCCCGTTTAAAACCCTAACACTAGCCACCGCCTGCCCTTAGCTGAGCCGCTGAGATGGAAGCCCGGTGATCGCTGGTCACGGGAAGCCGCCACCGCAGAGCGCACAGCCGGCGAGACGTCAGGCCGACGTGCAGGAGGCTTCCCCCAGGGAGGTGACAGCTCGCTTTGTCCTAAAAAGGCGGATGACCCTGCGGGACAGTTTCCACTCTGGTTCTGCTAACTGCCGCCTGAGAATTCCAGCGACAATGGAGACACCTCACTGCGCCCAGCACGCTGTCCGCGTCAGACCGAACCCCAAAGCTCCTGGAACAGCTTCCCCCCTGGTTGCGGCCCTGAGTCCCCTGGGAGCTGCTGCATTGGCCGTGAAGACACTAATAGCTGAGTGACACGTGACCACACGATACACACGTGTTCCTGCCTGAGAATACCGGCGCGTTTGTGTGAAAATTTGACTCCTACGGTGTTTACAGAACTACTTTCGTAACTTCCAGACTTTCTAAAACATTCTGCGTGAAAACCCCATGGAACACGATTCCTGAGGCTCCGTGGATGGATGCAAGAGGCCGCAGGGGCGGGACCGGGCCGTGGCCGTGAACTAGAGCCGCCCCCCGTGCTTCGCACAGACCTGGGGCTCCGAGGCCCTGGCGAGGGGACCTTCCTCCTGTTCTCGTCGCAGTGACCTGTGTTTTAACAAACTGCAGCTACTGTCTGCCTTCATTTTCCTACTGAGCGTGAACTGAGTCCCACTAGAAGAGGGTTGCTACTCAGTCCTTTATTTTTAAGGCTGAATTTCGTCGTTTATCTAAAGAAATATGCAAGTGACTGATCTTGTAAAGAGTGCAATGTTCTATTTTTATGTAAAATAAACACGAATCTGGGGGGATTATTTATTCAGCATGAAACCTAACATGTACAAGTTTAAACGCCCACGCATGTCGCAGCAGACACTTCTGTAAAGGACGACCCTCCCTCTGTACCCACTGCCGCTCAGCCGGAGTAAATTCCATAAAACAGACGTGAAGGCGGCTCTTTCTCCACCCAGGGCCAGGCCAGACTCGAGCTGGGGCGCTGGTGTGTGACCCGCACGGGGGAGCTCCCTTAGCGCCTTGGGAATTCAGTCACGGGGACGGACCCCGCCTGCACCCACCTCCCTCCCTGGGCCTGGGGGGCGCGCTGCCAGGGGGTCAGGGGGCGCGGGAAGGCGGGGCGGGGAGCCTATGGGGGGACGGGGGAGGGGGGTGAAGGGAAGATACGGGCACAGCAGGGACCTGGGCGGGGCTGTGGGTGGGGGCTGAGGGGCGGAGCGGAGCCCCTGCGCGGGAGCCCTGGGGAGGGAGCCCCCGTGACGCACCAGTGACGTGGGCGCGGGGCCGGGCGCGACCCGCCCCGGGCTCCCGGCCCCGCAGCCTTTCGGGGCGGCGCTGCTGACGGGCTCCCGCCCCGCGCCCACGGGGGACGATGCCGCGCTGCCCGGCTCCCCGCGCGCGCCGTGCGGGAGACAAAGCCCGCGCGTGAGCGGCGGCGGGGCTGTGCGGGCTCGAAGGGCGGGAACGTCCCGGATCCGGTGCCGGCGGAGCTGCGGCGCGAAGACCTAGTCCCGCCGCCCGGCAGGCGACAGGCACAGGTGCGCGAGCAGGTGCGCGGCGGCGGCTCGCACCCGGGACCCTCCGCCCAGCGCAGGTGCGTACAGACCTTGCAGGACGCGGCTGCTGGGGCGGCGAGGCCCCCGGGGACCCCTGTGCTTGTGGGTCCGGGGCGGGCGCTGCTCTCCTGGGGGTCACCCTGTCCCCATGCACAGGACCGTCCTGGACCGGGGGCCGGCCCGTTGGCCACGTTGTTGGGGGGAATGCGTTGGGGAGCCCCAGCCCCAGTTCTGTTGCTCCCCATCCCGGGGGACACTGGCCTCCGAGCGGGTCCAGGGCTGCTCCCCTCCCTGGGGCGTCTGTCCCCGATGCTGGTGCTGAAATGCGGGCGCTCGCTGAGGGCTTTGGGGAGCGCGGGTCTGATTTGCCTTAGAAATAATAATGGGGGGGGGGGGCGAGGAGGGCAGGGGTGCAGCTGGAGAAGGGTCTTCACTGAGGAGGATTTGCTTGTCGTATGCATCTTGGACTAAGGCAGTGGTCGGCAAACTCATTAGTCAGCAGAGCCAAACATCAACAGGACAACGATTGAAATTTCTTTGGAGAGCCACATTTTTTAAACTTAAACTTCTTCTAACGCCACTTCTTCAAAATACCAGGCCGTGGTGTTTTGTGGAAGAGCCACACTCAAGGGGCCAAAGAGCTGCATGTGGCTCGTGAGCCGCAGTTTGCCGACCACGGCCCTAGCCGGTTTGGCTCAGTGGATAGAGCATTGGCCTGTGGACTAAAGGGTCCTGGGTTCGATTCTGGTCAGGGGCATGTACGTTGATTGCAGGCTCCTCCCTGGCTTGAGCCCTTGTCGGGGTGTGTGCAGGAGGCAACCCATTGATGTGTTTCTCTCACACTGATGTTTCTGTCTTCTCTTCCACTCTCCCTAAAAAAAAAAAAAAAAAATCAATGGAACAATATCCTTGGGTGAGGATTTACTAGAAAACAAACAAAAAAACACACACATATTTTTATTGATTTCAGAGAGAAAGGGAGAGGAAGAGAGAGACAGAAACATCAATGATGAGAGAGAATCCTGGATCGGCTGCCTCCTGCACGCTCCCCACTGGGGATGGAACCTGCAACCCAGGCCTGTGCCCTGACCGGGAATTGAACCGTGACCTCCTGGTTCGTAGGTTGATGCTCAACCACTGAGCCACCAGCCAGGGGACCTGGTGGGTCCTTAGGAGTGATTGTGGGTCAGGCTGCCTCACACACACACACACACACACACACACACACACACACACACACAACTACACCTTGTAAGGAAGGTGGCCAAACGGCTGAGAAAAGATTGACGTGCAAAAGACACATCGTCTCATTTATTTATAGCCACGTCTCACTACCACCTTTTTTCCTTTTTTTATACCTTGTCTCGTTGTTGTACTTGAGAAGGGGAGATGCCTAAACGGCAGGCACGTCCCTCGATGGCCCTTCCTCGTCACGGCACCTGGAAGCGGCGTCTTTTAGAAATCCCCCCGATTGGTCCTCACGCACCTTTCTGAGCGTGGGCCCCTGTCTGATCTCGTGGATTTCCCTTTTCTCTCGGGCATTTTATTCACTCCGGACACACTCAGGCGGGAAGAGACTTACCGCTCAGGGAGAGGGATTATTTGGTCGCTGTTTGTGAACCAGAAACGGCAAGTTAGCTTCTTTAATGCACCCAAAACACATCCTTTCCACAGCAGCCGGCGGCAGGTGGAGGCCCCGCCTCGCCCTCCGGAGGCAGCGCCCGCGCCCTCTGCCCTCTCTCCCGGCCGCTCCAGGGCCTCCAGGGCCGCGGGGGGAGGAGGGCATGTCCAGCAGCAGCACCGCCAGCATCTCGCAGGCCCGCAAGGCCGTGGAGCAGCTCAAGATGGAAGCCTGCATGGACCGGGTGAAGGTGAGCAACGCCCGCCCCCGCCCGCCCCCCCTGCCCTCGGCCCACACCCGCCAGCAGTGTGCTGCAGCATTGCCACTGTGCCCTCCACGGTCAGGGGTCGGGGTCAGGGGTCAGGTGATGCCCAGTGGGAGGGGTCTCCAGGTATACACGGGGTCCTCAGGGCTCTATTTAGCTCCATTGTTGTGCCAATAAGCAAGAATGAGCTCAGCATGGAGCCCTAGCTCTGTGGTTGGCAAACGGCGGCTCGCGAGCCACATGCGGCTCTTTGGCCCCTTGAGTGTGGCTCTTCCACAAAATACCACGGCCTGGGCGAGTCTATGTTGAAGAAGTAGCGTTCGAAGAAGTTTAAGTTTAAAAAATGTGGCTCTCCAAAGAAATTTCAATCGTTGTCCTGTTGATATTTGGCTCTGTGGACTAATGAGTTTGCCGACCACTGACCTAGCTGGTTAGGCACGTGCCCTGGTTGCAGGCTCCATCCCCAGTGTGGGGCCTGGTTAGAGCAAGCATATCCAACGCGTGGCCGATGAGAGGGAGAGAGAAACATCAACGATGAGAGAGAATCATGGATCGGCTGCCTCCTGCACGCCCCACACTGGGGCTGGAGCCCGAAACCCGGGCATGTGCCCTGATGGGAATGGAACCGTGACCTCCTGGTTCATCTGTCGATGCTCAACCACTGAGCCACGCCGGCCGAGCAGAGGGAACACCGAGTTTGACCTTGTCGAAGACGAAGACACCATCACCGGAGGGGGCTGCAGCTTGGCTGTGCTCCCCACTATAATCCTGCTTTGTTTTCTCGGGGGTGGAGGGCGGAGCCGGCAGAGACATCAAAGAGGCTTGTAATTGATCCCAAATCCTATTGTTAGAGACCGGGATTGCTGGGAAATAGGTGTGAGTAGCCCTGCTTGGATGCGAAGAACAAATGCAGGCTGTCACCGCCAGAATAATAATTATGTCATCCCCTTGTCCTGGATGTGACTATAGCAATTGCAACATTTTTTCCCATCGTTGAAGCTTGTAATTACAGTGCAACCGCGGGGATTATGTGCTAACTTGGTCTGTCTTAATCACCTCTTTCCCTCTGAAATGTAATGGTAAAATCCCACAGTTGCCTCCAGAATGCCCGTTCGTTGCTTTTAAACTGGGCACTTGCGCCCTAGCCAGTTTGGCTCAGCTGATAGAGCGTCAGCCTGTGGACTGAAGGGTCTCAGGTTCGATTCCCGGTCAGGGCACATGCCCGGGTTGCGGGCTCGATCCCCAGTGTGGGGCGTGCAGGAGGCAGCCGATCCATGATTCTCTCTCATCATTGATGTTTCTATCTCTCCCTCCTCCTCCCTTCCTCTCTGAAATCGATCAGTTAATCAATCAACCAATCAATTGGGCACTTGTGACCTCCTCAGGAATTGGTTCCTGTTACACAGGATTCCACTCTCATCCAGAGCAGTGTGGCTAAGCAAACGTACCAGCCATCCTACAAGAAGAACAGGAGGTGATCTAAGAACAGTTGGTTTTCTTGGAAGAGAAACTGGCATCCAGGGCAGTCCCACCTTTGGGGTGACAGAAACATCCCTGGATTGGACCCGTCAGACCAGCAGGGCCAGGCGCTGGGAGCAAGGTTGTTAGGGTGTTGCAGACACGGGGCTGCGAGGGACGCAGATACACGGATGTGAGACGGGAACATGGTCCCACGCCATCCTCCACTCGCTGTCCCAAGAGAGCCCCGTTTTTGAGCCCCCACCTGCAGTGCTTCAGCCCTGGCACAGTGCCCCCTGGAAATTAAACGAGTCAGATCCATCTACGTAGATACTCACAGGCATCTGAACTAGGAAACTGACCCAGGGCAAGGAAGAACAATTATCACAGTGGTTCTCAGGCTTCCTAATGCCGCGACCCTTGAATACAGTTCCTCATGTTGTGGTGACCCACAACCTCCGATGGTCTTAGGCTCTACAGCAGCAGTTCTCAACCTGTGGGTCGCGACAGGTTGAGAACCGCTAGCAGGGTCGCCTAAGACCATCGGAAAACAGATATTTACATAATGATTCATAACAATAGCAACATTACAGTTATGAAGTAGCAACGAAAATAATTTTATGGTTGAGGGTCACCACAACATGAGGAACTGTATTAAAAGGGTCTCGGCATTAGAAAGGTTGAGAACCACTGAATTATAATGTAGCAAGTCAGCTTCGGGCCAGCGGAGGGTGCTGGTGAACCATAAACAGAGGCACATGGAAAATTTTGTTCTCCACACTAGAATATTTTTCAAGTTTACTAGGTGTACCGGTTAATAATGCGGATTTTTTTCAATAGATGGAGTTACACATAAGTTGATATATATGCGATTTGATGTGTATGCTATTTTGTTATATTGACAACAAGCTTCAAAACTTCCTATGTCAAATTTGCTGAAGGTGTTAACATCATAGATATTTTTATGCTTAAAAATGTCGCATTTCGTGCCCCAGAAAAGCATTTGCGGGAAGTTTTAATTATTTTGAAGAAAAGTGCTGCTGAAAGTTATCGTAAACTTCGGGAAGCTTATGGTGAACATGCTCCATCTCAAGATACTTGTGAACGCTGGTTTAAACGCTTTAAAAGTGATGATTTCGATGTTGTTGGCATTCACCAGTCCTTGCTCTTTCAGATGACCACTTGTTCAGATCGACGGCACACGCACTTTCTGAGCAGCACTCAATTCAAAACGTACGAAAAAGTGGAAAATTGGGTCTCTGGATGGTCTGCCTCAAAACAAGAAAAGTTCTATTGGGACCGTACCCACAAATTACCTGAAAGATGGGGGAAACCTGTAGCTAGCGATGGACATCACTTTGAATAAAGCACTTTTGATGTTTCTCTTGAAATTATCGTGCTTTCTTTGATTACAAAATCCACATTATTAACCGGTTAATAGTTAATTCATATTATTAACTGGCTAATAATTAATCCAAATTTTTAACCAGTTAATAGTTAATCCACATTATTAACCGGTTAATGCTTAATCCATATTATTAACCGGTTAATGGTCAACTGCATTTTTAACTGGTTAATGGTCAATCTGCATTATTAACCGTAATGCCTCCCGTTCCGCCAGGTGGTGGGTCTGGAGCAACATCTCTGCCCTCAGAGGCAGATGTCCAACCGTCCCCTCGGGTTTGCACCCAGCCTCTCCCCAGGCCGAGCGTGGCCTTGCTGCTGGCTGTGCACACAGCCCGTCCTGTCCTCCGCGGGTCCACCCTCCACACGCCTGCTGGGAACTGGCCCTCACCTTGCGACCGTCCTGTGTCCCCACAGGTGTCCCAGGCCGCCGCAGACCTGCTGGCCTACTGCGAGGCCCACGTCCGGGAGGACCCGCTCATCATCCCTGTGCCGGCGTCGGAAAACCCGTTCCGGGAGAAGAAGTTCTTCTGCACCATCCTCTGACGATGCAGCACCTCCTTTTCTGGACCACCGCACGGGAACGCGCATGCATGTAGCTTTGGGGAGCCCCCCGCCCTGCCCTGCCCATCCCTGCTCAGCCACCCTCAGGGGGACCGGTCTCCTCCGTCCCTTGGGTTTCTTGATTGTAACGATTTCACTTTTTCTTTTCGTTTTCATAAAATATATTTTTGTTTATTTCAGAGAGGAAGGCATGGGGTGGGCAGTTGTCATTGTGTCCCCAGTTTGGCTGTCCAGCATCTGACCCCCCCTTCCTGTAGGAAGGAATCACCCCTTGCAAATCCATTTAGTGGGATGCAGTGTCCCCGCCCCCTGTGGTTGCTCACGAGGGGAGGTCTTCCCTCTCCGGTGCACCCCCTTCCTAGCACCGACTGGCCAGTTTGTGGAAATTCTTCCAGCTGTACGCGTTGGGTTTGTGCACGTTCCTGTACCTCTGTTATACTGCAATAAAAAGTTGGTTTGGTGGCCAGCAGTCAAGGATCTTACTGTTATGTTTTTTTGTCTTTGTGGCACTTTGCTAAGCCTTGACTCCTGGGCCTTGGAGAGTGTATCTGACACATCTTGAAATGGGAGGTGCTGACGATCCAAGGCTGTGTGGACTTAGTGCAGGCGTTGAGCGCCGCGCAGACAGTTCCCTGGGAAGGGGTGGGGGTGGGGGGGGGGGGAATGCCAGGCTGTAGAATTCACGTCTTTTGGGAAAACAGTGGGGAATCCCACTAGTCAGAACCTGACATCCCATCCGGTTCCTATTGGGATTCCCCACTTGGAGCAGCGTCTCTGTAACTGAGGCAGGTGGCATCCTCCCCACTCCTCCTGCCTCAGGAATGGATGGGGGGGAGGAGGGGGGCTGCCACAAACCCCAACAGCACCTCCGGGTAAGGAGCCCCACCCAGGGCTCCAGCTGGCTCGGTGATGCCCTGTCTTCTGAATGCAGCCCGGTCCCGGCCCCGCCAGGGTTCTCGGCGCCCGCCCAGGCCTCTGAAGGGGCCTGAGGGTCCGGGGCCGGCAGGGCCGGTCTGCGCTGCACCCGGGCTGACATGACACTAGAGGGTTCACGACAGACTCGCGGTGTCGGGCAGCGTGGGGGGCCCGCAGGAACCCCACTTTGCACAGCAGCCAGCGTCTGCGCGACTGAGAAATGCGGGCTCTTCTAGCTCCTCAGGCCTTCGCCAGGGCGGGGCTAACTCCCGCAGCAAGGGGGTGGGGGGCTCCCCAGCCTCCGAGGGGGGAAGCTCCCCGACATTCCTTCCTCCAAAGCCTGGGAGGGAGAGGGGGTGGCCAAGAAGGTGTGAAAAAAGATGCGCATGCTCAGTGTAGGACCTCGCGCGTCGCCTCCGCGCCCTCCGAGTGACGCAAGCGAGAGCATGGGTTTCTGGGAAATGTTGTTTCTGGGCCTCCGGACCACTGGTGCGCCGCCCCGCCTGGGCCGGGAGCAGGACTCCAACTCCCGGCAGGCTGGCGGGGCGCGAGAGAAGGGGCGGGGCCAGCGAGAGCGAAGAAGGCGGGGCCGGGTGAGGGGCGTGGGGATGCCCGGCGAGGGGCGGGGCTCCGGCCGCCAAAGCGGCGGTCGCCGCCCGCAGCTGAGGATCCGAGGCGCGCGGCCGGAAACCGCAAGGCACCTGGACGGCGGCGGGAGCCCCTGGGGCAGTCGCACAGGCATCGACCGCCCCCTCGGCAGGTTCCCTGCCCTCCGCCGCCGGGACGCGGGAGGGCCCGGCGCGCGACGGGGGCGCGAGGTGGGGCCGGCGGGGGCGGCCAATGCGAAACTGGCTGGTGCTGCTGGGCCCGTGCGTGCTCGGGGCGGCGCTGCACCTCTGGCTGCGGCTGCGCTCCCCGCCGCCCGCGCGCGCCTCCGCCGGGTCCCCCGCAGGTGAGGGCCGGGCCGGGCCGGGCCGCCGGGGTGGGGTGGGGCGGGGCGGACGCGGGGCGGGGGTCCGGGTTGGGGGGGACGGGCCGCACCGGGGGCCTTTTCCTCCGCGGGCGGTCAAGTAGGGGAAACTTGGGGGCGCTCTTGTCTGCGCGCGTCCGGCCGCTGGCCCCGATTCCGACCCCGAGTCCTGCGGCCGCCCCAGGCCGGGCCGAGCCGCCCGCCGGCCCGCCTGGCGCGGAGCCTCGCGTGCCCTTTAGCCGCCAGCGGGTCCCTCTCCTCCTCCCCGAGATGTCGGTCCATCTCGTTGGGTCCAGGCGGAGCCCTGGGTGCTGCGGGGAAGGCCCGCGCGGGGGCCAGCGGCGGCCGGGCGTTGCTGGGAAGGGGTCACGGCGCTGCGGGAACAGACGGTCGTTTGTAGTCTGTGCAAACTTGCTGATCGCAGGCGGGTAAACAGACGTGGACGCGAGCGCGAGGCGGGCGGCGAGCTGAGCGGCACCTGGCAGCGGGGTTGGCGAACTTCTCGCTAAGGACACGCACGTGAAATGCCGCCTCGTCCGCGCTCACGCCGCCCTCCTGGGCGGGAAGCCTGGTTCCGGCCGCGCCCCGGCCTCAGCCATAGGGCGCTTTGCCCCTGGCAGGTGCCCATGGGATTGTGTGCGTGTGTGAAGGGGTCCCACCGCCCTGGACACGACTTAGGGGTCCCTACTCTTCTTCTTTTCTGAGGGCTCACCCTAGGACCTTTAAAGACACCTCGAAGGCTCTTTTAAAGAGGAGGTGATCGTCCTGCTTTTTTGTTTGCTTGTTTTTTTATTTTATTTTTTAAAAATATATTTTATTGATTTTTTTTATAGAGAAGAAAGGGAGAGGGATAGAGAGCTAGAAACATCGATGAGAAAGAGAAACATCAATCAGCTGCCTCCTGCACACTCCCTACTGGGGATGTGCCCGCAACCAAGGTACATGCCCTTGACCGGAATCGAACCCAGGACCCTTCAGTCCGCCGGCCGACGCTCTATCCACTGAGCCAAACCGGTCAGGGCTGTTTGCTTGTTTTTCAACTACGTGGGGAAATTTTTTTTACCATTCTTCCCCCACACAGCTGTTCCCGTCTCCAAAAGTTGTAAACATTAGGATTGACTGTTTGCAGTTCTTATAATTGTTAATCTGAATCTTTCACCGGTTAATTGTTAATCCACATTATTAACCGGTCAATAGTTAATCAAAGAAAACACGATAATTTCAAGAGAAACATCAAAAGTGCTTTATTCAAAGTGATGTCCATTACTAGCTACACATTTCCCCCATCTTTCAGGTAATTTGTGGGTACGGTCACAATAGAACTTTTCTTGTTTTGAGGCAGACCATTCAGAGACCCAATTTTTCACTTCTTCGTACGTTTTGAAGCGCTGCTCAGAAAGTGCGTGTGCCAATGGTAATCTGAAGGAGCAATACAACAAAACAGCATACATATCAAATCGCATATATATATCAACATATGCGTAACTCCATCTATTGAAAAAAACCTGCATTGTTAGCCAGTACACCTAGTATTTGAGCCCGGCCCGTGTTGCTCAGTGGTTGAGCGTTGACCTATGAACCAAGAGGTCACGGTTCAATTCCTGGTTAAGGTCACATGCCCCGGTTACGGGCTCGATCCCCAGTGTGAGGTGTGCAGGAGGCAGCCAATCAATGATCCTCTCTCATCATTGATGTTTCTCTCTCCCTCTCCCTTCCTCTCTGAAATCAATAAAAATATATTTTAAATAATAAATGAAAGCAAAATGCTAAAATGAAAAATCGCAGGGGCAGTGGTAAGTACTGGAACAACAACAAAACAGTGTCGGAGGCTGGAGGAGGCGTTGCTGCTGCTTTACGTGGAGGTCGGGGAGGCCTCTGAAGGGGTGACAGCCGAGCAGGCCCTGAATGACGTGCGCGAGTCCTGTTTGCCCCTGGTAATTGCCTGATGCAGCCGCTCACCCTGAACAGGGGAAGCGCAGTCAGGACGAGCACCTGGGGAAGGAGCAGCAGGTCTCCTGTGAAAGCCCTGGGGGTGCAGACGACCACTGGACTAGAGAAGACAGACAAGGATACCTTGCTTATAACACTGGGTTGGGCCCAGCTGGTGTGGCTCAGTGGTTGAGCGTTGACCTATGAACACTAGGTCACGGTTCGATTCCCGGTCAGGGCACATGCCAGGTTGTGGGCTTGATCCCCAGTGTGGGGCGTGCAGGAGGCGGCCCATGAATGATTCCCTCTCATCATTGATGTTTCTCTCTCTCTCCCCCTTCCTCTCTGAAATCAATACAAAATATTTTTTAAAAATAACATATTGGGCCCTAACTGATTTGGCTACTGGATAGATTCCGGTCAAGGGCATGTACCTTGGTTGCGGGCACATCCCCAGTAGGAGGTGTGCAGGAGGCAGCTGATTGATGTTTCTCTCTCATCGATGTTTCTAACTCTCTATCCTTCTCCCTTCCTCTCTGTAAAAAAATCAATAAAATATATTTAAAAAAATAACATATTGGTTTGGGATGATGTGTTAGGAGGAATTTTGTAAAGGTTAATTTAGAAAAATGATGTGACCACAAGACTTCTCTAAGGTATTTGGACAAAAGCATATCCATTCAACAAAGGCTTAGAGGGCTTGGTGTTTTGCTTGGTATGTAGTCCCAGCTCCCAAGGTACTCACAGTCTGTCTCATTGAAACAGACTTGGGGCAAGTAGAGGCCAAAGACAAATTGTGAGCTTGCTTTGCAATTATGCCTGGGGCTGGTTCATCCCAAATAACCCCTCTAAGCTCATTTTGTCTGTATTGTTTCCTTATTTATGAAATGATGACCTCATAGGGTTGTTGTTATTTTTAATGAACATTCAATTAATAAAACAGAACAGTGGCTGATTCCTAGTAAACACTCCTTGAATTTTATTTTTTAAATATGTATTTTTATTGATTTCAGAGAGGAAGGGAGAGGGAGAGAAGGATGGAAATATCAATGATGAAAGCGAATCATTGATCAGCTGCCTCCTGCACGCCCCCCACTGGGAATCGAGCCCGCAACCCGGGCATGTGCCCTGAACTCAGAATCATGACCTCCTGTTTCATAGGTTGATACTCAACCACTGAGCCACGCTGGCCAGCTGGGCAACACTCCCTGAATTTTAGAGAGAAGGGTGGAATTGTGGTGGATGCCTTTGCTAGGGAGGTGTTTGGGGAGGGCATGCTGGTGGTGTGTATGATGATTGATCTCCGTAGATCTGTGATGAACTCGTATGGTTTCCCCATTTTCAAGATTTCTGCCTACTTGTGATAGATGTCCTCTGAGAAGAATTCGTTTTAGCACAAGATTCATGGTGGGGTGAAATAACAAGTATCTCTGTTCCATTTAGAATTGAAGTTCCTTTAGGAAACATACCTATTGTGGAAAATAGGTTTCTACACAAAAATTCCTGTCTTCCTATCATGGTTACGACATGCCCTTCGAAAAAAAAAGGTCAACATGTTTTTGTTGTCTTTTGACTGAATACCTAGATCCTGTGGCATATAAACACATGGCACTTACTGGAGGAAAGGTCGTTTATTTTGGGACACACTTTGGATCAGTTCCCACCATCGGAGAAAGAGATGAAATGGATCCCTCCTCGGAGCTATTTATAAGCCTGTCGCTCTCAAGCTTTGAAACTGGTGACGGAAACAGGGACAGAGTAATCTTTCCCTTCAGTCTTCCTTCTAAGGACACATTTTAAAAATGTAATCCCGCCCGTCAGACCTTACGACGGTAAAAAAGGAGCCATTCACATGACTTGTCACTTGATTTTTTTTTTTTTCCTAGAAACCTGGCTTCCCTGCCTTGATTCTTTAGAATAGTTAGTAAGCGATAACACGGTTTGCTGGCTATGGAGTGCATTGGTGTTGATAAGGGTGCTGGTACTAACCAGCACGGGCATGTCTGTGTCTCAGCTTCATCCCCCAAACCTACACACTAAACATTAAGCTAGGACTTCGCCTTTGAAAGCATGTTTTTATTGTTGTTGTTGCTGTTGAGAGCTTACTATTTGCCTGGTACCAAACCAGTCCCTCTGTGCACATGCTCTCATGTAATTTACAACTCCATGGGAAGAAGAAGTATGCCCATTCATAGTTAGGGGAACAGGTTTAAGAAGTTAAATAAGTTTTTTGTTGTTGTTAATCCTCACCTGAGGATATCTTTCCATTGCTTTTTAGGGAGCGTGGAAGAGAGTGGAAAGACAGAGAGAAACATCGACGTGAGAGAAACACATCGATTGGTTGCCTCCTGCACGAGCCCCAGCCAGGGCCCGGGCCAGGGAGGAGCCTGCAATGTGCCCTTGACTGGAATGGAATCCGGGACCCTTTGGTTGCGGGCAGACGCTGTCTCCACTGAGCCAAATGGGTTAGGGCTTAAGTAACTTTTATATGTAATATGAGAGAGCCAGGATTCCGATGGTGGCCTGACTGACTCTGCCCGCCCACTCTGCCATAGTTTACACCACGGTGTCTTTCCAAACTGATGTGTGTTATAAACATCTTGTTTGTTTTGAAGAGTTTATATATTCACATGAGCATGAGCGCGTACCTGTGTGTGGAAGACACCCAAGTGTTGGTAGACAGTGGACAGTGGGTTTATAGGTGCTTTAGAATTCATCTCTTCTTGGTATTTATTTGTACTTTCTACAAACATACATTTATGTTGTAATAAACATGCTATGTCCCTCGTTACACTTGGCCATGAGACATGGCATTTCTGATGTGCTGTTGCTTGTTTCTAGACCCACCGGCCCCATTTCCTCCGGGGAAATACAGCCACTATGACGTGGTAGTTGGTGTGTTGTCAGCCCGCAATAACCATGAACTGCGAAGCGTGATACGGAGCACCTGGCTGAAGCACTCACGCCAGCACCCCGCACTCAGTCAGCGGTAGGTTCCTCTGAGCGGGCACCTGCTGTTACGGGGTGAGAGAGGCAGCCTCTCTCCCTGGGAGAAAGGGCCATTGTGTTCTGCTTTTCCGCCCTGTAGTTGAGCCCCAGAGTCAATGTAACCAGGGTTTAAGCCAAAAGATAGTTGGGGGAGAATATAGTCATTGGTTAACATACCTGCTATTTATAGATGCCTCATTTGCTTGTTGTTTTTATTTTTTTGCTCTGGTTTAGAATAGCAATTCCTTTTTTAAAAAATACATTTTTATTGATT
This sequence comes from Cnephaeus nilssonii, assembly GCF_951640355.1. NCBI lineage: Eukaryota > Metazoa > Chordata > Mammalia > Chiroptera > Vespertilionidae > Cnephaeus > Cnephaeus nilssonii. The sequence continues at coordinate 15,058,797 of NC_137094.1, forward strand.
TCAAAGAGGCAAGGAGAGGAAGAGAGAGATAGAAACTCAATGATGAGCCCTGGCCGGTTTGGCTCAGTGGATAGAGTGTCAACCTGCCGACTGAAGGGTCCAGGGTTCAATTCCCAGTCAGAGCACATGCCTGGGTTTCAGGCTCAATCCCCAGTGGGGGGCGTGCAGGAAGCAGCCGATCAGTGATTGTCTGTCATCATTGATATTTCTCTCTTTCCCTTCCTCTCTGAAATCAATAAAAATATATTTTAAAAAGTATGTAGCTATGTAATTGAAAAAAAAAAGAAACTCAATGAGATTGCTGGTTACATTGGTAGCAGACATTTCAGAGGAAGTGGTGGATATTGAAGCTAAAATTTCTGATTTATAAAACGAGCAGGAAATGAGAAACTAGAGGCTGCAATTGTAGTTAATTCCTGTGTAGAATTTCACTGTCAAAGAAAGGGTGTGGACAAGGAAGGACAGGAGGCAAAGAGAAATGATGTCAGGACGTCATCATATTTACAATGTATAGGGAAGGATGGAGCCAGGGGTTACAGGTAACCACGGTTACAGGTAACCGGTGAAGCAAGGTGGAGGAGAGGAGAGGACAGCCCCTCGGGTAGAAAGGCCAGCCTTTCGGGTAGACAGCACGCAGAGAAGACACGGGGCTGGGTGTCAGGTGCAGGCAGGAGAAGCTGACGGCCTTTGCTTTTCAGCGGTGTGAGCTGTGGCTACGTGTTCTCCTTGCTCACTGTCTGCGGATGCAGCGGAGGGCTGGCCGGAAGCCACTGGTGGTCGGCACCTCTGGATAGGCCGGCTGCCTCCTTTGGCTGGGCTAGGAGAGGACGTTAGAATGAACGCGGCTCAGTCCCTGCCTCAGAGTCAGCGCTCTGAAACGGGGAGGAAATGTGCGCACGCAGGGCGAGGCGCAGTGACCCAGTGACCGTGCTCTTGCCGCCCGCCCGCAGGGTGCTGGTCAAGTTCATCATCGGCGCCCGGGGCTGCGAGGTGCCCGTGGAGGACCGGGAGGACCCCTACTCCTGCCGGCTGCTCAACATCTCGGACCCGGGTGAGCCTCCTCCCTCGGCCCGACGGCCTCCCCGGGGCTGGGCGAAGGAAAAGTCCTGAACGGAATGGGGTAGAGTCTGTTTGTAGCGGAAGACAGTGGAGCCGTGTTAAGAGCTTCATGTAACCTACCCCGAGGCATTTATTGAAAAGTTACGTGAAGAAAAAGTTACCTTGATTAGATGGCGGCGGAAGGGAGTAGAAAGAGCAGGGATTGGAAGCCACTCAGCCTGGGTTCGATTCCCGGCTCTGCCCCGTTCTGTGCCCTTGGGCGATTCCTCAGCGTCCTGGCTTCGGTTCTTACTCTAACCTGGAGGGGGCGCCACACCCACACAGTCCCGGTGCAGGGGTCCGAGTGGCGGGCACGGCACAGCGGGGCGGGCGTGCGGGCCGTGTGCTGTGCCGCTCCATCAGGACTGTGCAGCGAGGGCTCCTTGTGGGAGTGGGACGCGTGGCGGTTACTTTGTCTGTGACACCTGCCTCACATGACCCGTCTTTTAAATTGTCCGAGATGGAGGCTTTTTGGATGTTGCCGAGCAAGACTCAATTTAGTCATTATTTATAGCTGTAATCCGTATTGTTTCTAATGCCCCTGTTTGCCCAACCTCTCCTGACAGATGCCTTTGAATTTACTATTCCCCGTGGTGTTTATACGTACATATGTACATGTGTGCATGCAACACCTATTAAAGTAGCTCTGATAAATATTTTACTTAACCGTAACTGAAAACTTTGTTGTTAAATTTTAGAATAATTTTTTTCCTATGAGCCATGTTTCTGAAGCGTTTAGAAAGCATTGCCAGCCGAAACCGGTTTGGCTCAGTGGATAGAGTGTCGGCCTGTGGACTTAAGGGTCCCAGGTTCGATTCCGGTCAAGGGCATGTACCTTGGTTGTGGGCACATCCCCAGTAGGGGGTGTGCAGGAGGCAGCTGGTCGATGTTTCTAACTCTCTATCCCTCTCTCTTCCTCTCTGTAAAAAATCAATAAAATATATTTAAAAAAAAAAAGAAAGAAAGAAAGCATTGCCAGTGGGAAGGAGTTCCAGGACAGATAGTGCCCTGGACTGTGCTGTCCAGCGGATCTCATGCCTGCCGATGGCCTGATGGTGTCACACTCCTTCCCCCCTTGTCCCTCCCTCAGTTTTGAACCAGGAAATCGAGGCGTTCACTTTCCCTGAAGACACGCCCGCGGGCTTCTCGAAGGACCGCATCGTCAGCGTGAGCTTCCGCGTGCTGCACCCCATCGTGATCACCAGCCTCGGGGTGCTGGGCGGTGCCAGCGACGTGGGCTTCCAGAGGAACATCACCGTCAAGCTGTACCAGGCCGAGCAGGAGGTGAGCGCCGCTGCGCACAGGCGTCCCGGTGCTTCCTCCTGGCGCATCGCAGGCGGGGGCTTCACCTCCCTCCCCACCCGTCGGGCACGTTAGGGTGTAGTGCACAGGGGCGCGCAAAACTGGGCCCCCACGTTGTCCAGAAGGATTGTTAATGAAGGAAACACACACAGTCCACTCAGAGTGCCCTTCATTCTGAGCTACAGGCGTTTTCTGGAGGGTAAGTTGGTACCTAAGAATAGGCAGGAGGCCCTGGCTGGTGTTGCTCAGGGGTTAGTGTCGGCCCTCGCACCGAAGGGTTAAGGGTTTGGTTCCCAGTCGGGCACGTACCTGGGTTGCAGGCTCAGTGCATGGGCCTGGTTGGGCGTGCGGGAGGCAACCAATCGGTGTGTCTCTCTCGCATCCATGTTCCTCCCTCCCTTTCTCCCTCCCTCCCTCTCTCCCATTGTCTAAAAATCAATGAGAATAATACCAAGTGAGGATTAACCAAAAAAGAAAAGGAAGAAGAGGCATGAGAAGAGGGACATGTTCTGTCTGAGCACCGTGGGGAGGGCCGGGAAGACGGGCAGGAGCAGCCGTGCCCTTTGGTGGTGGTGTCTCCCCAGCGGTTCTTTCTGAGGGGGTTCCGGACCCCGTGTTCCACGTAGAAGTCTGTGCTATTCCATTTATTCTTAACCCTTTGGGGTTAACATAGTCAGTTGTCTTAACAATGCCTCATACCTCCCCTCATGCCTCTCATGTCAGGGTGGTGGTTTTAAGGTTATGAAGATTATTCTTAGTATTCTTAGAACTTCGTGACGATTTTAGTTATCTTAACCATCTTTACTTAATAGCCATGGCAGAACCAGAGACCCCAAATGACACCTAAGCCACAGTGGGACAGTGCTAGTAACCAGGGTGGGGCCACTGAGGACTTTAGCTGGCCATGTGAGATATGCAAATACCATGTGAGATATGCAAATACCATGTGAGATATGCAAATACCATGTGAGATATGCATATACCATGTCAGATATTCAAATACCATTTAGATATGCAAATACCATGTGGGATCTGTAAGTATCCGTGTCCCACAGGAAGTGTTTCTTCTTGTCTCTCCCCTTTGCAGGAGGCCCTCTTCGTCGCTCGCTTTAGTCCCCCGAGCTGTGGCGTGCAGGTGAGCAGGCTGTGGTACAAGCCCGTGGAGCAGTTCGTCTTACCAGAGGTACGGGGTGCGGGGGATGGAGCACCCAGGCAGCCTTCGCACGCTGGGCCGGGCTTGGGGCAGGCACTGCTGTTCTGTGGGTCAGGTCGGCTCTCCAGGGGGCTAGGGGATGAGGCCACAGCGGGGTGGGCTGAGCAGTGGAACTCTGCAAACTCCGGGAAGCATCGCCATGCCTTGGAACCACTCTGCAAAGCGTTGCCTGCTACCCTGGTCTCGGTGGAGCGGGGAGCCGCGTGGCTGTGTGGATGACAAAGGACAGTAAGGGAGTCGTAGAAAGACCTGATACAGAGCCCATCTGTCACGGTGCTTGCATTCCAGTGGGAGAGGTTAGTTTGACAACAGAAAAATAAACAGGAAACGTTAGCAGAAAGGGGCAGCTGGCACAGCACTGACAGCGGAAACCAGAGAGAAGTCAGGAGAACTTGAACCTGTGTCGAACTTGGGGGAGAGGAAGTAACTTCCTAAACTCAGACTTTCATAGTAGTAATCATGAAGGAAAAGCTTGTCAGGTTAAGCAAGGTAAGACTTCGGGACCTTTGAACTCAGTAAAAAAGAATAAATGGCAAACAATTCTGAAAATTATTTTCAGCATGTAAAATATACACCAGATTATCTATTAAAAGCTCATACTGATTAATAAGAAAAATATAAGATTCAGTAGCTAAATGGCAAAGAAGCAAGACAGAGCAATGCCCAGAAAAGGCTATATAATTCATATACATTACTAGAAACCCAAGAAACACGGGAATCATTTTTTTAAAAATTTTTTTATTAAGGTATTATATGTGTACATATCTTACCATTGTGGAATCATTCTTAATGAAACAGATCAGCTTAAGCTTACTTTCTTTTACCAATATCTCATAGTGGCATTTTCATAAGTTGCTAATGACCCTGGAAATTAGTGTAATTTGCTTTTGAATTTTGCAGTTTGCACTGTGTACCGAAATCCACATAAAATATGTCTGTTTCTTATCCCAGTAATTTCATTTCTGGGAACTTGTTTTAAATGAAACACAAATGATTGGCGGAAAGTAAAGTTTGACCCCAAAACGTGCCTCACGTGATTGTCGGAGATACTGGCGGCGCCCAGATGTCTGAGGGCGGGGAGATGCTTGAGGAACCGGCCGCTCGGCTCAGCAGCGCCTTCCCCGGGCTCCCCAGGCCTGGTTCCCTGGGCCTGGTTCCCCGGGCGCGGGAGGAGCGGCTGGGCAGCGGCAGGAGCCTGAGGACCTGCTTTGACTTGGGCGGAATAACAGCAGTGGCTGAAAATGGTCTGTGTAGTCTTGTTAATTGTCTTTTGGATGCATATTTAAAAAAGCAGACTCAAGGGTACACACCACAATGTTAACCATGGTGTGCTCATTGTGGGATAGAAATGTTAACCAGTGTGTCTTAGGAAAAAATAAATTAAAAAAAAACACCCCACTTAAACCCTAAATGACAACCATAAAGAAACGCCTCACCTTTTCTCTTTCACCAAAGAGCTTTGAAGGCACGATCGTGTGGGAGAGCCAAGACCTGCAGGGCCTGGAGGCCAGAGATCTCCGCAGCGTGGCCGTCCATGACGGGGGCGGGGTCCTCAGGGTCACCACGGTAAGTCGTCCTGGGGTCAAGGTTGTCGTGTGCCCGACAGCATTTTTAATACATAAAGGTGTTTTAAATTCATTTTTACACCAGCCCAGACAACATGGGATAACCAGTCTGTGTTTTAGGATACGTAGAAAATGTGTAGTCACAGTAAAGATGAAAAAGTCTGCTGTTCTCTGGTTTTGTCACTCCACACACGGCGCATCCCACACCTGGAGCCGGGATTGAGAGCCCAGAGCCGGGAATGAGGGAGCTGCCTGCTGAGGGGGGCGGGAGGCTGTTCAGAAAGACCTGACTGTGTGTCCTGGGATTGTGAGCGCTGTGTGGGCCGCTGCGCAGGCCTGATGCACACCTTTTGATGAGGGGCAGGGAGGACACTGGCGTCACCCGCGGTGCAGGCCTCCTGCCCCTGCAGCTGGGCGGTGAGCTGCTGGTCACTGACCCCGGCCGTCAGCGTGCACACATGAGGGGTGGAGCGTGGTGATGACACACTGAGCGCTTGCACTCGTGTCTTTCAGGCCGGGGAGGCGGCGTGGCCTCCTGAACTCACGGACGGTGTGGAGGGCGTGGCCGGCGGCTTCATTTATACGATTCAGGGTGAGTGGGCTGGTCGCAAGTGGGAACGTTCCGAGTCTCACGCTTTTCTCCTGCTACGGTCATACGTCTCTGAGTAAAACATACTTTGGATTAGAACGTTTTGTACTTGACATTTATGGCCTCATATTGCATCTATCAATTAGCAACGTATTCTTCTCGCATCATTTTTCAGTGCCATTGCTCGTAACACGCTAGAGCAGGCTGACCTTTAACCTGCTGTGTCCCGCCGTGTGACACCACAGCTTAGCCATTCCCGGTCGGAGATGCGGCCGGAGGCTGGCTCCGTTTTTCCGTTACACACGGTGCTGCAGGGAGCAGCCACGTGACCCCGTAAAACAACGTCTGGGGGGACTTGTCGTCCGTGTGGCACCCTCAGCCTAACCGGTGCTGCTTTGCCTCCCACGCAAGCGCATCCGGTCACTCTGAGCGTCCGCTTCCCTGCCTCCACGCTCCCAGCCACCCCCCTGGCCCTTGCCTCGGGCACAGAGTGTAGGCACAGCAGGGCGCGGGTTCTAGCATTTTCTCCAGCTCTCGGCTTTTCCTTCTAGAAGGCGATGCTCTCCTACAAAACCTCCACTCGCGCCCCGGACGACGCGCTGACCACCTGAGGAACCTCCGCGAGGAGGACGCCTTGCTGCAGGAGGAGAGCCGCCGCCACGGCGATATTGTCTTCGTGGACGTCGTCGACACCTACCGGAACGTTCCCGCCAAGCTGCTGAACTTCTACAAGTGGTGGGTGGTCAGTGCCGGCGGCTACAGTGTTTCCATGTCCTTTTGGTGGAGAAACAGTTTGTCAAACCATCACACCACTGAGATTTCTTTTTTTTTTTTAAATATATTTTTCTTGATTTCAGAGAGGAAGGGAGAGGGAGAGATAGAAACATCAATGATGAGAGAGAATCATGGGTCAGCTGCCTCCTGCACGCCCCCCACTGGGGATCAAACCCACAACTCAGGCATGTGCCCTTGACCAGTATCGAACCCGGGACCCTTCAGTTCATAGGCCGATGCTCTATCCACTGAGCCACACCGGCCAGGGCGACCACTGAGATGTTTAAGAAGCAAACCAGCCTGCGGCCCCTGCACACTGGGCCCCGGTCTGTTGCATCCTGGTTCCCCGGGAGGAGTGGCTGGTGAAGGCTGGGCTGCTCCCTCACACTTGCACGCCGCAGTGCAAACCATGGTGCTCTGCCCGGAACACACAGGCAACGCTGATGGCACGTGGGCCAGCCCTTCCTCGATCATTTCCATGTTGTCTCACGCCAACGTCAGACGAAAATCAGTGAGCTTGAAAGTGGCCCATTTTCCTACCTGTCTACTTAAATCTTACCCCTAGGATAGTCCCTGTACCCAGGTTACCAGCTGAGTTCTGTCCAGCGGAACATCTACATTATATTTCCGTTCTCTCCCCACTTAAAAATGACTTGCCCTAATTTCAAAACTTGCACATAAAATGAAATTCAACCACCCTCAGAGTCTGTCTTATTTATCACTTCCCGAGCCTCCAGTATTTCTGGGGTCTTAGTGGGAATTCCCACCTTTATAATAATAATAGCAACAATAATAGTAACTGTTGTACATACCGTTATTAATATTAGTTCCTCCAGCGGCCCGTCATTGGCTGTTGAGCCCCTGGATACTGTCCACCCTGACGAGGACTGAACCTTCTAGCCGCATCAGTCTGGACTAAACCTATCAAGTGTGTTCACATCTGTGTCTTTCCTTTCAAAACTCCGTCAGCGAGTGTGTTTTTTTGGGGAGCCCCGTCTGTCCCTGCTTCTCTGCTGCCCTGGGCACAGTGGGAAATAGTCAAGCATCTGGGGGTGGGGCCTTGGTCCTGAGGTTCGTGTATGGGAGGAATGTTTCCTATCCGACAAGCTAATGTAACTCTGAGTCGTCCTGTGGGCTGAGGGCAGATACAAATAAGACGAGTTGGTGAGACTGGATGCCAGGATTGGTGGGACAGTTACTGTAGCTCAGGCCACCAGCGGGCCTTCCTGCTGTAAGGGGGCCGAGGCAGGGATATGAAGGGGTGCCGAGGGGCATGGAGGCCCAGGAACGGGACAGGTGTGCGGGTCGTGGGGCAGTTTTAGTGAAACGCGAGCAGCGTGACCGCCTCGGCTGCTGTTTCCTCATATGGACGCCCTGACCCCCATCCCTTTTTCGCCGCCAGGACCGTGGGAGCCACCAGCTTTGATTTGTTGCTGAAGACGGACGACGACTGCTACATAGACCTGGAAGCCGTGTTCCACAGGGTCGCCCACGGCACCCTGCAGGGCCCAAGTGTCTGGTGGGGAAAGTAAGTTCAGCTTGTTAGCCCAGCGGCGCTGTGTGCCCGAGCACCGGCCATTCACGCGGGATGAGATGGACTTCTCTCTCCGTAAGAAAACGTGGCTGAGAGAGGCAGTGTCCTTATTGGGCTCCTGGGTGACTGCATGTTATTAATCTGTGATTAGAGGAGAAACTTTAAAGTGAAAACCTCCAGCTAATGTCACGAAGGCGAGAAAGTGACTTGGCTTTTCCCTCCTGCCTCGAAGTAAGTGGTTCTCAGATCAGCAGCTGCTGCGTGTTATATGTTAGAATGTTCCCTTTCTGAAGCTTCCTTCTGCAGGAATACATTGTGTGCCAGTGGATATCTTAAGCAAATATACACAAGATGGTCTGGTACTTGCCATTCAGAAACTATACATGCAACTTGGGGAGAATTTAAATATGTTGGTTTCATATAAAATACCCTTCATAGGTAATTCCTCTCTCAGACTAAGTGAAGTGTTCCTGCTGCTGCCCTCGCTTCTGTTCCCGGTGGTGACGGGAAGTGCGAGTCGAGCAGAACGTGGTAGGACGTGTGTCAGGCGCACAGAGGAGGCAGCTCACTCCCTGTCCATCTCAGTTTCAGGCTGAACTGGGCCGTGGACCGGACGGGGAAGTGGCAGGAGCTGGAGTACCCGAGCCCTGCGTACCCCGCCTTTGCGTGCGGCTCGGGGTACGTGGTCTCCCGGGACATCGTCCACTGGCTGGCCAGCAACGCGGGCAGGCTGAAGACCTACCAGGTGGGCAGGGAAGGGCTTCTGTCTAAGGGGGCACCACCCAGCCGGCTTCCCCCTCCCGCCTCCCTGAAGCGGGCCAGCCCCGTGGGAATCACTCGTTAGGGACACACTCCTGTCCCCCACATGTGGCTCTCAGTTCTGTTCCTGGCCCTTTTGGAGCCTTACTACGTTTTCGCCTGTTTACTAGCCCCTGGAGGAGTAAAGACTTACATTCCGCACTGCTTCCGTTTGGGTGGCACTGGTGACCGTGTCCGCCCACAGCGCTGCCCGGTGACTCGGTCGTGTGTTGCGTGCCATCAGTGCTGGAGCGTTGGGGCCCTTGTTGTAGGATGTGCTGTCTTCACGTGAACAGCCACCAGCTTTCACTCTGTGTGTCCGTGTTCACCTGCCAGGGTTTCGTGTTGGATGCCAAAACAAAGAGGCAGAAGGGTAATTTATTACCCATTAAATAGATGTGGCGCTGTCTGTACAGATGGTAGAGCATTTAACCCTTCTGATGCGTGTCTAGGGTGAAGATGTGAGCATGGGCATATGGATGGCGGCCATAGGACCTAAAAGATACCAGGTAAGCGGGCGTCGGGGTGGAGAGCCAAGGAGGGGGGCTGTGTCGCACCTCGGGCGGGAGCCGCGGCTAGAAGGTCTCCTAGCGTCGTCGCTGTGCTCGTGACTGGACTCACTGTAATCCACCAGGGTTCCCAGGCAACATGTTTCTGAGTTACACGATAAGGAAATGTTGTGAACGGAAGTTCTGCCCACAGAGAAGAATTAGGTTTTATCAGAAATTCTTTGCAGCTGACAGGAGTTCCCAGCAGGGTGGTGGGCTGACTGATGCCAAGGAAGCATGGGGTGAAACATGGTCAGGCCGCTGGTAAAGAACACTGGTCACGGAGCTAGAAAAACCAGAACCAGTCTGCGCAGACCAGACGGGCAGAACAGGGCCCAGAGCCCTGGAGGCAGCCCCCTGGCCTCTGCCGCAGCATTTCTGTGGGAGTCTGGAGTCTTGCAGCTCCCACTTTGGCCAGAGGAGGTGCCTGGGGCCCAGCCGCGCCCCCCACCTCAGGGGGCGGGAGTGAACCCCGTCGGATGGTCCAGCTCGCTGGTCCCACTGCTGTCGCTGTCTCAGTGCCATCTGATTGCTCTGATCTGTCCGATGGGATCCGCCTGGTTCTGTGCGGGCGTCTGTGCTGGCGTCTGCAGGGCTGACTGGCTGTGGCGGTGGCGCTTGTTTCCTGCGTGTTCGAGGCTCTTGCGCTGTGGCCGCCTGCTCCTTGGGAGCTGGGGTCTGGATGTGAAACGCTTCCCCACGGACAGAGGGTCTGCACCCGCGCTGCCACGCAGGGCATCGCTGTCCGTGAGCGCGCTCAGTTCCGACGGGGACGCGTGGGGCTCCACAGATTGGGACTTGGGCCGGACACCCCGCCGAGGGCGGGCTCTGGTTCCATCCCACCCCCAGGGCCACGTGAGACCCACCGGCTCCTCCGGACAGTTGTGTTGTCTTATGCCCCGGGCTCTGGCCCTCAGGGTCCTGCCTGGCTGTGGGGTCCCGTCCTCTCCTGGCCCCGGAGAGCCTCAGGCCTTTAACGCAGCAGCTGTGCCGGCACAGGAAGGCCAGCCCTGCAGCCTGTGGTCCTGCCCCTGCGGGGCCAGGCCACCCTGGAGGGCTGTGGGCCGGCCAGCTCTGTGGTCTCGGCCTGAACGGTGGCTCTGGGCTGTGTCCGGCCCTCACGCTGGGAGCGGCTGGTCCCGAGTCCCTCCTGCTCTGCACAGCTTCCCTGTGACCCTGAGCAGGTGCCTCCCTCTTAGTTCCAGGTTCTCACCTGTGCGGACTAAATTAGGGGACATTTATAGAGCATTGGTACGGCCCCGGGACAGGTCGCCTCCCCTCGGAACAGCCGCGGGAGGCACACCGCTGTGCAGCCGCCAGCTCTGATGGCAAATGAGAAACTTCCCACTCGCCTTTTCCAAACCCTTCTTCCCCGGACGCCCCCTCGGTGCACACGCCGCACTGTCCACATTCCACCGCCACACGTCGCCCCAAAGCCCGCGTGGCTGTCTCTGCAGTGACTTCCGCTTCCCTGCGCGCACGCCCTGTCTTGTCCTCGAGCGTTGACATCCGTGGCTTTGTTTCCCACAGGACAGCCTGTGGCTGTGTGAGAAGACCTGTGAGTCGGGGATGCTGTCCTCCCCGCAGTACTCCCCACAGGAGCTCGCGGACCTGTGGCGGCTGAAGGAGCTGTGCGGTGACCCTTGCCAGTGTGAGGCCAGATGAAGGTGACTCTAGGGGAGGGCCTGGGTGACTGCGGGAACCCCCAGAGCAGGTGCGGCTCGATGCGTGCTCCCTTGGAGCTCCAGGCGGGCTCCCCTGGACCCGCGTTGTGTGGCTTCATGTTCACCCCGTTTCCTCTTTAAGAATCAACCCTGATGCTGTAGCATAACAAAAACTTTATTTATATATTGGAAGATCTGAAAAATACCAAAGTTTATAAATCCTGATGCACCATTTCTAGTTAGCCTTCACTAGCTGTCATTTTTGGTTAAAAGTCGGCTTGTTCAGAAATCTTGAGTGCCTGAGAGTTGGACTTTCAGCCTGGATTGCAGAATAGCTTCGTATAGCACGATTAGGACAGTTACATGAGACAAAAAACAGCTCTCAGAAATGCTGTGGTCGCTTCTGAGCAGTAGTCACCTGTACCGAAGTGTGGGTTTCTGGAAATAACATCATTTTCTGTGGATGTCTGGGCAAAGGGGGCATTTAGACCTGGGGAAGAACCCACTGAATTCTCAGTTCTGGGCCTTGGTTTTAAAGTTCATTTATTATTAGTGGACTAATGCACGTTTTCTTTTGCCATTTCACACAAATCCTGGGAGTCACCGTTTAGTACTCCTATTAAAAATGCGACATTTTTGTGAATATAAGTAAAATCAAGTACTCTCAGGGTTTTAGTGCCAGAGGGAAGGGTATTTTTAAATAGTTGACACTTGGAAAGAATTATGCTTGCCTGCTGTCACTGCCTAAAGCTTCCCTAATGTGAGTGAATTTTGGCCAGCGCTGGGAGTCACTGACCGGAGCACAGGCTCCTGTAGGTGTAACTGAGGAGAGAGCATGTCACTACCTGTGAGAAGTGCTCTGACTCCGAGCACTGCGGTCGAGAGGAGCGATCGTAGCATGTCCGCTGTCCACAGTGGAGGGCGTGCCCCTAAGTGTAAGGGACATTTCCCTAAGTGACGGACCACATCACTAGTAGCCTTTTAAACCAGTAGTATCAAGAGGATTCCATTAAACCGGTCTTATGACAGACGTGAACTGTGTTCAGATTTTATTAGACTAGGTTCTATTTAGCATTGGAATCTTCACATAATGAGATGCCATTACGAACTAGAAATATGAAATAAAGTCAGAAAAGCATTAGGCACAGAGCCTTTATTGTCGCCATTCTGCACAAGCCTGGAAACGGTCTTTCCTGAGGAAAAGGACAGCTTCTGAGAGAGTTGCCCCCGTCGGTCATTTCCTGCCAGTGACCCGGGAACCGCGTCCCGTCTCTGCGCTGTGTCGGCGGGCGGTCACCATCGCACTAACAGACAGTCTCCGTTCTCCACAGAGTAAAACTGTAAGGACTGCTGGTCATTCTCTAGCTCAATCTCTCGGCCCGGCATCTGAAGTCGGAACAAAGTGGGGTGATTCAGACAGACCTGCCAGAGCTCATTACACGCCCCCGCCCCCAAGACGGGAGAGTCCGCCCTGGAGACGCAGTTCACAGCCGCCACTGCTGTGGGCTGAGCTGACGGCTCGGGCCACTCACCTTGGGGCTCTCATAGGCCAGCAGCAGGTCCGACACCGGGACCCTGAGGAGACGGGACAGCAGCCCTTTCACCTTCTGAATGGTCATGGAGTCTGTCGGAGAGAAAGCCGCCAGCGCTCAGGTGACAGCCGCCTGTCGCAGGAGCTCCCAGTGCAGGCCCGCAGGTGCAGTGACAGCTGAACTGTCACCTCAGCGTCGTCCACCCAAGTGACCGATGAGGCCCAGGCCCCGGGAGCAGACCCGGTCTCGGCACTCAGAGCCAGTGCTCGGCCCGCGTGCCCTTGTCAGCGACTTGTCACACTCCTCAGTGGCATCTAATCCTCCCTCCCTCATCCCAGTCACCGGAAGTCACATTCTCTGCAGAGGAATGAATGTGAGGGAAGTCGTTAACTTTCCTTTTAAGTCTTTGTGGTTATGATGGCCTATGAAGACCACTGCGGGGCCTCTGTGAAGGGAGGGGCTCCTACATGGTCTGCTAAGCCCCTCCCCACAGGCGGCCGGCAGTTATCACGTGGGCCACTGTGCTGGACACACGTGCAGTGACCACAGGCCTGGACTGAGCCTAAGGAGTAGATGCTTTGGTTTGTTCAGAAAGCCCTACGTATGAACTTTCTCCAAAGATAGTTGTGGTAAAGAGTGGCTATTTTGATTATGAGAAACACAGTTTCTTTGAAGCTTTAGCTGGAGGTACAGCAATAGTGTGGTGTTCCTACAAATATCACATGGATTCCAATATTTTTCTATCAAAAATGATTTTTGTAAAGGCTGTCTGTGTTTTTATGCAACTTGTGATAATAAATGTTCTTTATTTTAGAAAAAATGCCTTTTAAGTGTATGTATTGTATTGAATAGCCACCAGACATTTATCATTTTAATCAGCATAAGCTGCTCAGGTAGTTGTGTCCTTTCGGAAATCTAGGTGCACTGGCTTCACTGTTTGGGGTGGGCGAGAGCTGACCAGCCGCGGGCCTGGGAGAGGCCCCCGGGGCTGCGCACAAGCTGTGCCTTTGCTCAACATGTGAGCACACACAGGGCTCCCTTTGCTCAACATGTGAGCACACACAGGGCTCCCTTTGCTCAACATGTGAGCACACGCAGGGCTCCCTTTGCTCAACATGTGAGCACACGCAGGGCTTCCTTTGCTCAACATGTGAGCACACGCAGGGCTCCCTTTGCTCAACATGTGAGCACACGCAGGGCTCCCTTTGCTCAACATGTGAGCACACGCAGGGCTCCCTTTGCTCAACATGTGAGCACACGCAGGGCTCCCTTTGCTCAACATGTGAGCACACGCAGGGCTCCCTTTGCTCAACATGTGAGCACACGCAGGGCTCCCTTTGCTCAACATGTGAGCACACGCAGGGCTCCCTTTCCACACAGGCTCCTCCAGATAAGCGTTCGGGGAGTGAGACGAGCTCGGTCGCCTGTCTCAGAGCAGGAAGAGCTGGTGACAGCCGGTACGCTCTGCGCCGACACCGGCAAGCAGAGGCTCCTTCCTCTTACCTGGCAGTTGTCTCTCCAGGGCTTTCTGGTCGGGACGGTCAGGACAGCTTATCTTCAGGGCTGGGAGGAAAACGGGAGAGACTAGCCGAGACCTGCTCCACTACGGACTCCAAGGGCACCTGAACGTTAGGGGATTGCCAAGGGGCGCAGCCACTCGGTCGTGCGTTACTGACAGCAAAGGGGCTGGACCGACATTCCGTTGCTTTCCCTTCCTGACAAGTTCACGAGGTTTTCACGTTAAGACAAGTCACACGTTTCAAATCACAGTTCAGTTCACTGTTCAAGTACTCCCCACATCTATCACTATTAAATGGGCCGAAAGCAATGAATTGCTAAAATGTTCAATACAGGAATTTGCATGGGTTGGAGAATTTATCATTTCTTTAAAAGCCAACGTACTCGGGCACTTGAGAGAAACCCTCTCTATTAGGCTGTCATTCTGTTTCGGCACCTAAGGACTTGAACACAAAGCAGCTGTCTTTGGATTTGGGGTTCTTACTTAGTAGCTGGTTTTTGAGCAGAAATGGTTGTTGTGTTTTGAGTTCCCCATCTTCAGGTGCACCGTATTCTATGTGAGAAATAAAGAACGATGAATGGCAATCCACAGGCCACTGTAAGGGAAAAGTGTCAGGTGAGTGTCAGCTCGGGACCAGCCCAGCAGCAGCCGGTCCGCTAACCTGGATCCACTTCCTGTGGAACCTCCCTCCGTCCCTCCGTGTGACACCGCTGTCCTCAGAGGCAGGCAGTGTCCTGACAGACGAGCCCGATGAGGCTGTGTGTTTACTCCAAGGGTCACCCCTGCTAACGCTTCCCTTTCGTTCTGAACTCGAGAGAGGAACCTCGAGCTGTTTGGGACACAACTCACACCTTCACCCAGTTCCAGCCAGATTCAGCCACGCAGGGCGGGCCCTCGGAACCACCCCGCCAACCAGGTCCCCGGAAACGCAGCTGCAATCTGCTACGAGGCGTAAGGACAGCAGCACGGACGCTCCTACGTGTGCCGGGCCCTCGGGTGCGAAGGCAGAGCCGTACCTACAGGGCTACTCAGAACCTTCTCCCTCCCCCACGTGACTGAATTCGCCGAAAGCAGCCAGGAAAGTGGGCCAGCTAAGGGAGTCACGTGACAGCCATTCCCACAGGCAGCTTTCCTTCCTCACAGAGAAGGATCCAGCCCAAAGCGATGCAGCGAGCTCCCATCAGGAAACGTATAAAGAAGGAAGTCACGTGGAAGTGACATGTGGAATAGTGATGAAGTCCAATCAAAGCGGAAAGGAGTCGGGGACAGAGGCCTGAGGTGGCAGCTCCGGGCTGGAGTGAGGGCGCACCTGGCACGGCGCCTGCACGCTGCCTTCCAACGGCCTGGAGGCCAGGGGGGGCTGGGAAAAGTGCCAGGGCCTACAGTCCGCCTTCAAACGCTCTGCGCTTTACATCCCCGGGTGAACCGGACGCCGGCCCTGGTCAGAGCGGCACCTGCACGTGAAGATGATCCACACTCCAGGTTCCTCCTGCTGTCTGTCCTCTAAGGACAGCTAAGATCTGCTCCCATCTTGCCGAAGTCGCCCCGGGAAAGTACCCAGCACCCACTTAATGAAAGAGAAGAGCCTGGGCGAGAAGCCACAGCCTGGGCCCCGCTGCCACCGGGAAGGCGGGGATGGGTACGCACTGCGGCAGAGGGCCTGGTATCTGGGGTGGGCGGCCAGGAACGCCTCGCTGGGCCTGTCCTGGTCGGGATCCTGGTGCCCACCCGCCTCTTTCCACTCCTTTCCAAACGCCTTCCGGTAATCCAGCTCGGCCCCGCGCCGCTCCTCGGGGCGGATCTGTGTGGAGAAGAGCAAACGGGTCTATGGAGACAGTTCTCTGAGAGTGTGTTGTACCCCATCTTCCTCACTGCCCACCCAGAGATCATCAAACTGATAGGAACCAGGTAATCATTGTATTTTTACCCTTTTTAACATTGACAGGAGTTTATTCAAAAAGAAAATCCCGTTTCCTACTTTTTGTTCATGAGCATATTGGCCCACGAGCTGGTTTCTGGACTATGCCAGGTGCCTGAGGGCGCCGAGGCGTGGGAGCCCCCCGGGGGAGCGCACGTGCCCAGCCAGCAGCTCCCAAAGGCACTGCCTCCCCGTTTACAAGAAGGGGAGGGTCAACAGGCTCCTGGTTGTCTTCTTTCTGCCTCCATCGCCCCCCTCTCCGCCCAAGGAAAAGAAGGAAGAACCAGGTGCCCCTCACCCTCCTTGGGTGATAATGAATCGACCGGGTGACAGGTCACTGCTCAGTCCGATTCCACTGTCACTAACATGCACAGGAGGCCATTTTACCACTTAAAGGGAAACCACGTCTGATGCCCTCTGCAATGTTCAAATACAGTGTCTTCTGCGTTTTCTGTAACTTGTTTTCTAGTCTCGAAGACAGCCAGCTGTGGCGCCCACCTCACATCTGTTGAGGGTCCGCAGCTGGCCGATCTTGGCGATGATGAACTGCAGGTTGGTCTTGGCCCCGCTGCCCACAGTCAGGGGGTTCCTCAGGCAGGACAGCGAGTGCAGACTCCGCAGCTTATCCAGCTCGTTGATGAAGGACCACTGACCCCAAAGAAGGGAAGAAACAGGTTTCAGGCTCACTTTTCAGAGGATCTGAACGAGCAACAGAAAAGCAACGTTACTGGTGGAGCCTGAGGGCCAGGATCTCATCGCACCGAGCACTTTGGGCCAAGGAAAAAGAGGCTGCTTAACGAGTTAATCTAATTCCTTCCTTAATATTGTTGGGTTTATATGAGGAATTTCACTCTGAGGAAGCATTTCCCAGAAAATTTAAAATGTTTTTTCATCGAAGGAACCTACAAGTGGGCGTGAGGGTAGAGAGCGGCCACAGGGCTCGGCACCCGAAGAGGCTTACTTGCGATATCCGATTGTCATCGACGACAAGAGACTGCAAGGAAGGAAACATGGATGTTTTGGACCCTGGAGGAAGGAGAGAGAGTTAGGTTACATAGCAGAAGTGAAAGCAGCAGCTGAAGCATGGAGTACAGGGGAGGGGAATGTTATACTCTCACATACCAAACCCAGCATCCGGGAAATGGAGAGAAGAAATCCCAACGTCACCAAGGATTAGTCGTTCTAATCTGAAGTTACAAATGTTCAGTGTGACTGCACGGAACAATACCAAATGCTGAGGGCTATCAGCCAGACTAGAACTGTGAATTTTTTGCTATACCTTAGGTTTTCATCCCAGGTAAAATGCTCAGAGACCATCAAGTCCAACTCAGGGCATGCAAATTACGTCCTCCTGGCTCCACAGCCATCTAACAGTCCTGTGTCTACCGCTGTGCTAGGAGCCACGTGGGTCTCGGGAAAGACACCATCTTCCCAACGTTTAACAAGTAAAGACTGACTTTAGCACCAGGGCCAAATTATTCTTTCTTCACTTACCTGTTACCTAGTACCTGCACAGATGCAGATTATATTGTATGTGGTTCACAAGTAAGCTCTCTGAGTTCAGATACAAATTTGCCAAAGAGAATGAGCCCATTTGGGAACTCCATCATCATTACTATATTCCCACTGCAGATGTAGATGGCATAGGACCCGTTCACTGAGTTTACTGTGCACTAATGTAACGCATTCTAGGAGCCATTACCTGGGCAGATATGCTATTAGAAACAGCTGATTTTCATCAATTGACTGATTAGAGGAAAGGTCTAGTATCCTGACCAACTGGAGAACGTCAGCCGGCCTGTATGGAAAAGAGAATTTTTTCAACATGAATTTAGTATCTTAATTGTTTTCAAACACATAACCTTAAAATACCTACATCTGCTATTAAGGAAGGTTGGGGGCAACAAATTAATTCAGGGCTTTCCCTCTAATGGGGTTTTCCTCAATTAGCGGTGAAGTTTGAGCTGACATTCTAATTTGTGAAGGCAATGAAGGAGCATTTTTCGAATTCTTATTTGCAAACCCCTCTGAAAATTACCATGTAATTGCGATTATTTATTCAGGGTGAGTAGATGGTGACAGGCAGTTCCGTGAACCTTGTTACCTTTCTGAAATGGAAATGTTGTTGGACTTGAGGTACAGCTCCTCGAGGGCCGGCCACCCCTGGGCGCAGTGGAGCACCTGGGAGGGAAACGCAGTTCAGGGGGAGCGCCCTCTGCTGGCTGTTTTCCTGGTTTGTCACTAAAACCTGCACATGAATCCTGCTTAGTTTTAGAAATAAAGTGCCTTACAAGACATTTCATTGAAGGCTGTAGTTCAGGCCAGATGACATGTTAATGGCCGTGTTGTAAAGACAGGGACACGTCTTTCGGCACTGAACCAGCAGGCATACCCGGACGTGGACCGCGGCACCAACGTGCACTAACGCGGCACATTGTTACCTGCTTCCCCAGAGGAAGGAGACGGATGTGCAACACCTCTCCTCAGTTATCGATGCCAATCGGAGTTTGCAGAGAACATGCTGATCAGTCAGAATTTCTCACTGACTGTTCCTAGATGTTCTCACTTGAACCTCCTGACCTCTCCCCACCGGCATTTCTATGGCCCTTCCTGTCCCGGCGCTAAATCTAACCCTGGAGAGGGGGGCACAGGAAGGAGCCCCAGGAAAGGAGTGCTGTGGCTGTGGCCCCAGTTCAAGACGACGAGGGAGGTGCGTCGGTGGCATTTCACCGGTGAACGCACTGGGGGTGTCCTCTGCCTGTGTCTGACAGTGGCCTGTTCTGGATGTGTGAAGGCAGCTGACCCGACAGAAAACAGCGGTACCACGTGCTTGGCGGATGGGCCCTGGAGCCGTCCCAGCGATGCCCAATGAACAGCGATCCTAGAGCTGAGCTAGAAGGGCTGTGAGGACTTCAGCCGCGGTCCCACCCTGAGCCCACCGGTGCTGCAAGCTCAGCCAGCAGCCACTCGAAGCTCTGAAAGCTGAGTGCACGCTCACTGCACGCTCTGCGCAGCCGCGGTTCAGACCCCAGGACGCGTCGGAAGGAGCCGAGACAGGGACTCTGAGACACGAAGTCCTACCTCCCCACCATGACTGTGAGGCGGCCTACAGATCCTGTTATGTGAGTAACTGGGTGATGAAAATGAGGCCACAGTTATGCTTCCATTCTCTATTAAACCAGAGACTTAAAAGTGCTTCCTATGGGTAACAAACCAAAGAAACAGGATTACCTCGGCCCACGTGATTCCCGTTCCGTTGAGGACTAAGACCTTCAGTGCAGAGAACGTCCCGGTGGGAGCGGGCGAGGCCGGGGGGAACCGCAGCTTGTTCTCACTGTGGGAGAGGAGATGCGGTGCTCCCTGCTGCCAGGAGCCGGCACACGGGCACTGACGGCAGCAATTTGGGATTTAACAAGAGCACCTGGATTATGTCAACCTTACAGTCACATCAAAAACAAAGGGAACCTGGCCGGCGTGGCTCAGCTGACCTATGAACCAGGAGGTCACGGTTGGATTCCCGGTCAAGGGCACATGCCTGGGTTGTGGGCTCGATCCCCAGTGGGAGCGTACAGGAGGCAGTCAATCAATGATTCTCTCTCATCATTCCTGTTTCTCTCCCTCTCCCTTCCTCTCTGACATCAATAAAAATGTATTAAAAAGTAACAACAAACCAGTTCCTACCTGAGATCAAGGACTTCTAGGTGTCTGAGCTGCTCAGCAATAGCTGTGACTTCCTCCCATGCTGACAGCAGGTTTTGTGACAAGTTGACGCCGCTAATATCTAAAAGCATGTTAAGAGCAGTAATACCGAAAGTCACAAAAGACCCGACAGTGGTTCCCTCGTAGCTCTGAGCACAGGGTCTGCACCCCTCCGTGCCCTATTCTGCACAGAGGACTTTACCTTTTTAAATCGTCCAACTGTCCGTTCAGAAACTAAAAGCTGTCCATACTGCCCACTAGGCACAAACATCTACAGTCCAAGCCACTGCCGCACCATCTCGCATTGTCTAAAAGGGAAAAGCCGTGGTGGTGCTCCTCATTTATCAGGCCCTGCGTGTCCCCAAGGCCCTGTGTGGTGCTGTCGCTGCGGCAGCCTCCCGAGGCCTCACACCTCTCCACTGGCCGTTATCCTCTGCACCGTGGGAACCCCTCAATCGTGGTGGCATCTCCAGGACTACAGGGGTGAGCGTCAACAACAGTGCTACGAATGCTCTGGCTGTCCGGAGGGTCTCCTGCAGGGGGGAGGCAGTTGCTATGACACCCACTGTCCCTGGCCCAGGAATTCAGAGAGGAATAACCAGTGGGACAGAAAGAGGAAGGTACCTGAGCTGAAAGCTGGAGGGGGTGGTGGCTGCGCCCCCTCCAGAAGGGCCCAGTTTAGCAAACCCGGGTGAAGAAATGGAGAGGAGCTTGCAGGGCTGGGCCAGCTCAGGAGACTCTCTCACTTATCTGGGCAGCGAATGCCCCATAATCTGGGCTGCTGTTGGAGAGGAAGCCGGGAGATGGACACGGGTGGCCGACAGCGGTGTCTGCACAAGTCAGGTGATCATGGAAAGGATACTAGGACACGTGCTGGCGATGTCTCCTTTGTCACCAGCACAGCTTACTGCACAGCCCCTCAGGGAAATGTCTCGCAGCTCGCTCAGCTGACTGCGGGGAAACAGAGTTCACGTGGACCCGCACACACGGGCGCATCCACGGGCCTTTAAAAATTACACAGCATCTCCGACGCATAACAAGGTACCAGAGTTAACAAATGTCAGGACCCGCCACCCAACTGAGAAATAAAGCATTACCGAAAAAAAGAATAAAGCATTGCACAAATCACAAAGACAAGTCACCTGCCTTGTCCCCTTCCATACCGCCCTCCCCCCACCCCGGGGGCCAGCGTGCTACATTTGGGGTTTAATCTTAAGCCTATCTGAAGTTTCACTATATATTCCCATATCCCTAAACAATTAGCCTATTGTTGTGTATCATGAGACTTGATATAAATGGAACCCTACTGTATATATCCTCCTGCAAATTGCTTTTTCCATCCACAGTATATTGTTCAGCAGTGATTTAGCTTAGCACAGTGGTCGGCAAACCACGGCTCGCGAGCCACATGCGGCTCTTTGGCTCCTTGAGTGTGGCTCTTCCACAAAATACCATGGCCTGGGCGAGTCTATTTTGAAGAAGTGGCATTAGAAGAAGTTTAAGTTTAAAAAATTTGGCTCTCCAAAGATATTTCAATCGTTGTACTGTTGATATTTGGCTCTGTGGACTAATGAGTTTGCTGACCACTGACTTAGCACACGGACCCAGAACATTCACCTCCACTTCCCACAGTAGCCACCAGGGGTCACTACTAGGACACATCACCCGGGTCAGGCCAAACCACAGCGCTGACCTGACAGTGGCTAAAAGACATCATTTCCTGCCCTGCAGATGCTACATGATAATTGGGGAACTTAAAGGGGAGAGCGCAGGGAATTCTGACTCAGTGGGTCTGGATGGAACCAAGGTGATAGGGTGTCAGCTACGTGGCACAGGGAACAGCGCACACTTCTGACTCCATGTCAGGTATCAACCAGCTAGAGATGTCACCACGAAATAGGAAAGGACCAAGTGTCCACCTTCGTTACTGAATAGTCAGCACCAGACAGTAGAGATAAAAGTTAATGATCGGCAAATCCATCTTTCCATCCCGATCTGGAGAAGCCCAACAACCCTGAGCTTGGGAAGGATTTTACTTTCTCGGAATCCTGACCCTTGGACTCCTGCGGTTTGCAGCTGCTGTTTGTGCAGGAAGCACAGGCCAGTTGGGGTCAAGTTCTGAGTGCGGACAGGGTCAGGAGAACTCGCTCCTGAGCCTGATGGGATGCCACTGTCAGCTCCTCAGGTGCCGGCCGTGTGGGCTGACTGCCAACAGGGAGGAGTCTGTTCTCCCATTATCGATTCCACTCACCTCTGCTTTCGTATAACAGAGCCAAAACCAATGGTTTCCACAGGTATGTTCCCGATGGTGACAATCTGCTTTTTGGCATCATCCTCTGGCTCATCTTCGTAGCGGTCCCTGAGCGCAGTGAGAAAGTCCACGCCGAAGTTGGCTTTGTGCGGGCGAATGAAGGAGCCTCCTGTTGGGTGGCTGGACGGGGGAGAAACGGAGCGCAGTGACTACCCACGGAGACACGGAGACACGGAGATGAGATGGCACACGCAGAACCCCTCAGGACTGTCACTGCCACCACGGGAACATCTGCGCTTACAAACTTATTCACAAACACATTAGCAGATAAAAGCCATTACAGGCAGTCCTCGGGTTACGTCGGACTCGACGTACATCTTTTCGTGGTTACGTCGCCATCTCCCATTTATTTGTAAAAAAAAAAAAAAGTGCCATCATTTCGACGTATGTACATATGTGCTTTAAGTATTTTATCATTTACTGTATTTGCCACAAGGTCAGGAATTGTTATCTTTCTTTTAATTTTTTTTTACTGTTTCACTTCATTACTGCTGTGTATGTGCTCCATGTGACTGACGTAGGTGCTTATGTAGGTGAGTTCCGACTTAGGGCAAAAATCGCGCGTTACGTCACGCGCCGTAGGAACGGATCTCCGACGTAACCCAAGGACCTACTGTATACAATTTTAAAAAGAAAAAAAAAAATAGCTCAGCTGGCTTAGCTCAGTAGTTTAGTGTCAACCTATAAACCAGGAGGTCATGGTTCGATTCCCGGTCAGGACACATGCCAGTTGCAGGCTCCATCCCCAGTGTGGGACGTGCAGGAGGCACCCGATCAATCATTTTCTCTTATTGATGTTTCTATCTCTCTATCCCTCTCTCTTCCTCCCTAAAATCAAGAAAAATATTTAAAATATATACATATCAACCAGCAAAAATGGCCATAAATGCTGGGAAGAATGCATGCCACGAGCCAGACCCTCTATTTTAAAGCTTTTTCCTAGAGAGCAGGGCCCATCCCTGAACAACAGTGTCGTCCTACCAGCCTGAGCTCACCAACACCCCACGCAGCCCATCCTAATATCTGTGAGGAAGGGGCAAACGAGCTCTGCTGTTCTACCTCTAACACACTCGGCCACCTGTCCTTCACACACACTGCTCAAGATCTCCCAGGACCGGCATTCCACTATGTGCATGTTCAGGATTCTGTCTGATCACTGCTGCTTACCAGGTATCTAGACTAGTTCTCTTTTCTTTCATTCACTTAATGGATTGAAAATTTTTAGTGAATCAATGAGAAATGTCTACATTCATCCAATTTTTTAAAAACGGAAGAAAACAGAAACACAAAAAAGGACAAAGAAAGCAACCCCACATGTAGGGTTATGAGTTGGTTTTATAGCCCTAGCCAGTTTGGCTCAGTGGATAGAGCGTCGGCCTGCGGACCAAAAGGTCCCGGGCTCGATTCCAGTCAAGGGCAAGTACCTTGGTTGCAGGCTCCTGCCTGGCCCGGGCCCTGGTCAGGGTGCTGGAGGCAACTCATCGATGTGTTTCTCTCACATCAATGTTTCTCTGTCTTTCCCTCTCTCTTCCATTTTCTATAAAAGATCAATTTCAAAAATATCCTCAGGTGAGGATTAACAATAACAAAAAGAGTCTGTTTTTTAAAACATGGGGGGAAAAAAATCTACAAATAGAATTGTGTGGTTTTTTTAGAATACACCAAATTCTACATTACAGAACTAACCCAAGAGCCAAACACTTCTTTTCCAGCCATTTTGACTAAACACTTAAATATTATCCCAAAAAGCCACGCCAATTCATAATGAAAAGTTACCTGCATTTGAAATACACAGTCCCTTCATGGCTCCCATCATGCTTGCCTCTCTCGGGATTGTCCCATTCCACTCCCAGCCAGAGTCCTGGCGGAACAAGAAACACCAAATGAGAAGTAGTGACAGGTACCACTTGGTATCTGCTCTGTTTTTCTGCAAGCAAATATAGCTTGCAAATACAGTTTATTTAAACCTATGCATGATCCTAGCTCAGGCAATTAAATTTCCAACCACAAGCAGCCATTTGCCAAACATTAGGACTGTTGTATTTCTTTTTAAAGGAATTTTTACATGTTTATTTACAACAACAGCTAACACTTGCACCAGTAACTGGTCCAAGTGCTTTGAACACCTTAACTCGTTTAGCTGTCACAGCAACCCTATAGCAACATTCAGTGCAGTAACCACAGGAGCAACTACTAAATCTGTCTTCCATTTCTCTGTCTTTGTACCAATTCCATCAGATGACCTCTAAAAGAAACCCCAAAGTAGCACCAACTGAGGTAAAGTAATGGGGAGAATGCCCCATACAATGAGATAATTAATAAAGAGTAAGTATATATCAGCTCCCTCTGCACAATTGTAATTTTCAGGGGGAAAAAACAACAACGCCTCACAATACATATATGAAGAATGTGTCAAACAGGCAACTAAATGAATGAAAGGAATATGTACCGCCTCCTATTCGCTAAGCTACCATTACGTTCCTCCACCTGCATTACTGTATTTGCGCTACAATCACTCCAATGTGCCAGGAGGATCTGGGCTTATTTCCTCCAGCTGCTGGGCGTACTGGCGTTTGTAGGTTAGCACCTTGCCAAGGGCACACCCCCTTCTCAGGGCAACGCCATGATAAATCACTACCGAGGGGTAAATGCCCAGTCCCTCGTCTCAACTAAGAAAGACTGAAGATGCCTGGCTGGCATGCTCAGTGGTTGCCTCAGGAGGTCACGGTTCGATTCCCGGTTGGGGCACATGCCCAAGTTGCAGACTCGATCCCCAGTGTGGGGCATACAGGAGGCAGCTGATCAGTGATTCTCTCCCATCATTGATGTTTCTCTCTTTCCCTCTCCCTTCCTCTCTGAAACATTTTATATATATATATATATGTTATATATATATATATAAAAGCCTAAGCAATCATTATGACCAGACAACCGGCCGGTAGCTATGATGCACACTGACCACCAGGGGGCAGTGGTCCCTCCTCCTGGCAGGCCAACCTCCCACAGTCCCTCCCCCCAGACTGGTTGAGATGGCCCCGATCAGCCCCAATCACTGGCCAGGCTGTGGGGCCCCACTAATGCACGAATTCGTGCATTGGGCCTCTAGTATATATATAAAAAGACTGAAGGCCATCCTAGCTTCAGAGTGCCCCATGGGGTCAGATGAAACCTTTGATCAGATCCCGTCACAGTCCAACTTCTCCTTCTACCCAATCCTGCTCCCTTCCCATTAATTAGTGTTGATCCCAAGAACACTCCTAATAAACTTTATGAACACTAAACAATTAAAGTGTATAAGTAAGTATAACCATAGATACCACCGGATATTGTCATCAAATAAAATTGTATACAGAAGGCATCTCTGAATTGGTTATTAATTTCCTCAAAATTGGTTTACTATAGCACTATTGATAAACCTACAAAGAACTACAAATACATACTTATGCACACACGCAAAGTCATACGTTACCCGCCACAGGAGGGACGGTGCCATGAAAACGCACTGTTGCACATTCTCCGTTAACTGAAACTCTGCGACCAACGACATCTGATGTCACCGTGTCATTCATTATAATGCAAAATACGAGATCTAGGAAGAAAAGTACAAACTTGATGAGCACTTAATAAAATTCTTTTAGACCTCATGTAGATATTCGTGAGGTCCATGCTGCTGAACAACGTAGTCTTCATATCCTGGTGAGAACCGAATCGTTTTATGTGTCTTACTCTGATCATTTTATTTCACCGTCTAACTATATCTGGATAATCTAATGTATTTTTAAAATCTTGTTTGACTCCAGTTAGCTCACATCAGATGCCTTGTCTATTCTGTCATTTCCTAAAGGGGCTGGGAAGAGCAGAGAAGAGAAGGGGATGAGGTGATGGAGAAAAGGGAAAGGAGCCCTGACCGGGTGGCTCAGTGGTTGGGTGTTGTCCCATCCACCGAAGGATCCTGGGTTCGATCCCCGGTCAGGGCACATACCCAGGTTTGGGGTTTGATTTCCAGTCGGGGCGCATATGTGAGGCAGCAAATGGGTGTCTCTTTCTCTCTCTTCCCCTTCCTCCTCTTTAGAATCAATGAAAAAAACAAACACACACACATATGCTGGTGAGCATATTTTTAAAAAGAAGGACAGGAAACGGGAGACACGAATAGTGTTCCCCTCCCTCACTCTGTCTTTCTTGAACAGTGTGTCTGTGTAAAAACCCCTGGCTGCGGTGTCTTTGGGAACAGGGATGTCACACCCTCACCTGGGTCCACCCACAATTTAGGACCGTTCCCCACCCCCCTTGGTAGTAGGCGCCCCGCAAAACTTTTACATGTTCTCCGCCCACTTCACATGATTTCTCCTCCACCACAACTATTAAAAGACTAGAGGCCTGGTGCACGAATTTGTGCACGGGTGGGGTGCAGCCGGCCCGCCCCGATTGGTACCGATCTGGCCAATTGGTATCGGTCTGGCCCTGCGGGCCCCATCCCCTGGTTGAACTCCGGGTCAAGGGCACAATTTGCATACTAGTCTTTTATTATATGGGACGATTTGGAAGGACGAGGCTGTTTCTCTTAACGTGACACCAAGTCCCCGGTCGCAGGGACCAATATCACGTTTTCCAAAGTGACAAGACAATAGGCGTTTGCCTGACGTGCGGGGCGGCGCGGCCCACCCCGCTGGGCCCCGCCCGGGTCCCCGCACCTCCGCACACAGCCGCACCCGCACGCCCATATCCGCACACAGGCTCGCGCGCGGGGAGCAGGCAACGCCAGACTCGGGCAACCTGGGGAGTTTCGAGGAAGTTCCTAGGAAAGGGAAGAAAGACCAAAAGCACGGCAGGGTGACCACTGGCCACGGGCCGCCAGGAACGCTCGCACCCTCGGCTCCTCAGCCGCTCCGACGCTCACCTGCCCGCGACAGCCCAGTGATCCGGGCGGCGGCCCCTGCTGCAGCGCAGCTTCCGGTTCTGGCCGGAAGTGCCTTGTTGGGAGGCCGGAAGTCCCGCCTCCGCAGTGATTGACGGCCGCTGGGGTTGAGACCAGACTGCGAGTCAAGGCGGGCAGAGGTTCGGTCGTCCGTCCCGGACCCAGCCACTCAGCTGCCCCGGTGCTGGCCGGCGACTCCCGAGCCCGAAGAACCGAACCGCCTGGGGGACGCGGAGGTGCCTGGTCTCCGGTTATCGCGGGAGCGAGTCCCGAGTCCTGGGTGAGGTCCAGCTCCGTGTTTGAGAGCCTGCCCGGTAGGAAGCAGCGGGGATGGATGGTCACCAGGGACCGAGTGCGGATTCCCCCGAAACTGGGGGGGCCCACCAGCCAACCCCTAAGGCGGAATGGAAGTCGGGCAGTGATGGAGTTACGCCAATTCCGTAGTCGGGTTCCTTTCTCGGCGCCGGATCCTCGTCTGTAAGTTTCTCGATGGTTGCCTGCCAGGGTCCGAGGCGAGGACGCCGAAGGGAAACGTGTAGCAGCGGGTCCGGTTCGTGATCCGAGCGCCCGAGGCCGATGGTGCTGTTACTGTTGGTGCAGACGGGAGAGGCCGTTACCCCACCCGAGGGGACCCTGAGTCACCGACACCCAGCGAGGTGGCTTTCAGGATGAGTTTCGTTAAAAGTGGATCTCGACTCGGATACCCGGGGTGACTGTAAAAACGGCTCTTTTTGGTTTAGCGAAAGGGACAAAACTTCCAGGAGCTCTGCCTGGGTGAAATCCTACCAGTAAGCACGGAGCATCCCGCTCCTGGCTGGAGGAGGTATGTGGATCATCCCGACGCGTTTCCATTCCAGGTAGAGAGCCTTGCAGCTCTAACACCCCATGTTTATTTTAGCTTTGTGGTTGTCAAGGATACAAGACCTTGGAGCCTGCTTCATTCTTACCTACACTCCTCCAATTCTGTGCTCCCCCTGGCTCGCTCGCTCTCTTTTTAAGACTCCCCAGTTCCACACAAGGGGGGTGTGGCCGCCCTTGTTTCTGCAAGTGAATAAACCTAACTGTTGGATTATAGGTTTGCTTCTGATGGGCTCTGTCAGATAGGGGTGATCACTGTTTATTGTGGCCAGCCCTCCTGCACACGTGAAGGTAGGACACATTTAGTTCCCTCAGGAGAAAACTGAAGCTGAATAACGGTAACTTATGTACTAATATCCATCTAAGCCCTGAAAAGGACTGGAGGGTTTTTTAACTTTAAAGTTTTAGATTGCCTTTCAGCAGAGAATGACCAGTTTCTTTTTTTTTTTAAAGAAATATTTTATTGATTTTTTACAGAGAGGAAGGGAGAGGGATAGAAAGTCAGAAACATCGATCAGCTGCCTCCTGCACCCCCCCACACTGGGGATGTGCCCGCAACCAAGGTACATGCCCTTGACCGGAATTGAACCCGGGACCTCACAGTCCGCAGGCAGAGGCCCTATCCACTGAGCCAAACCAGTTTCGGCCAGTTTCTTTCTAATTACCGGCATCCACCAAATTCAGGCCAGTCCCACCAAGTTATAGAACAGTTACGTGAATCTTCCTCTTCTTTGTAAACTGCTTTCTTCTCTCCCCTAAATTGTGACAATATTTGCCTGACGCTCTATCCACTGAGCCAAACTGGCTAGGGCTACATGTCCAATTCTTTATGGTTAGTTGATTTAACCTAACAGCTTTAATAAGTTATTTCTTTCTTGTAAAGTATTGACATGTTAGAATATCATTTATTAAATCTAAGTCTCTTTAAATTGGTTTCTCAAATGTTTATTCCCATTTTGCATTTTCTATTAAGTGACTGGGCAAGATTTACAAAGTACCTGTGCAGATTATCATTAGTACTGCCGCCCCCAAATACCTTCCATTATTCATTACGCCAATAATCAGACCTTCAGACACATTTTTCTTTATGTATAGTAACAAAAGTAATTCAAAGACAATAAATTGGTCATTCTCCTATAGCCGTGGTCGGCAAACTGGCTCGCAAGCCACACGCAGCTCTTTGACCCCTTGAGTGTGGCTCTTCTACAAAATACCACGGCCTGGGCGAGTTTATGTTGAAGAAGTGGCATTAGAAGAAGTTTAAGTTTAAAAAATTTGGCTCTCAAAAGAAATTTCAATCGTTGTACTGTTGATATTTGGCTCTGCTGACTAATGAGTTTGCCGACCACCGGCCTAAAGCATAGAGTGCTTCTCAAAGACTACACAATAAGGCAGTTAGTGCTGCCATGTTGGAGAGTCCAATGCCACTTGCACTGTATGTGAATTCACATTGTGGCGTCCATTAGTGACTCTTTTCCTGCATTTCAACAGGCAACAAAGCCTGTTCTAGGTTAATGACAGTGAAAATGGAACAGATAAGAGACATCACAAAGGACAAAGCTATAGGGCTTGGGAGGACTAAATGGATATAGGAGGCAAGGGTAAGAAATAAACCCAAGACACACTCCTGGGTCACTTAAAGAGTGAAGATGGTGCTTTAAAAAAAGGGCCGGGGTAAAAGTGATTTCACTCCATTATTTAGGTTGGTAGAGGGACATGAAGAAAGAATGAGCTAGTTTTAATGATTTATTTCAGGTAAAGAAGCAGATACAGGACCTGGCTTTGAGGTCAGGCTTTTGATATCATAATGGTAATCATAAAAATACTGAGAGCCATGTTTTAATTTCTCTATATAGTTAGCATTAAGTCTTTCTAAATAATAATGCTTTCTTCTTTTTAAGTTATGGATTCATAACCACAAAATTCCAATTCCCATAGTGTAGCACAAATACCCATGATTTTAAGAGGTTCCCTAGTCTCAATTAAAATGAAAGATTCAAATTTTCATAAAAGTTAGTAAAGACAGTACCCAACTTAAGAAATTTATCTTTATTGTTGAAAATCTTACCGAGGTGTCCTCCAGCTTATCGAAAAGGTGTGAGTGCTTTGGTGAGAATGTCTCATGCCAGTACAGGTGCTGGTGATTAGATCTGAGACAACAGCCAAACGCACTGTTTCTGAGAAACACAACTTTCATTTCGGGATGTCAGCACTTCTAACAATCACCGAGGTCTCTTTTCCTACCTCCCGGCCTCAGATGGCTCCAGGGGTTTGGGCTGGGAATTACAGAAGAGGGAGCCAGGGTTAAGGCACTGGACAGCTAATTAGTGCCGGATGGTGGCGTGGAGACTTTGCAGGCAGGCACCAGATCTCATGTTAACACTCTCTCTCCTTTCATCAGAGATTAAAGAGGCCTGCAGCTCCCTTTCCATTCAAGCACCAACTGCCTTCTAGCGGGTGGTGCGTGGGAAGGAAAAGGGCATTTCCTCCTGAAGTGAGCTAACTGCTCTTTTAGGATTTTTACTACTAACCCTGGGAAAATAGACAAAGGTTTAAAGGCTCCTTCTTAAAATACTTCTCCATGTACTTTTTTCCTTTCCAAATGGACAGACTGTTGTACCCCGATACTAATCAGTTTGGGGGCACCAGTTACTTTATAACCAACCAACTTGGGCCGGCATGTGAAAGACTTCTTGATGCTGTTTATCACTGTCAGCCTTCTCATGGAAGACTCACGGGAATATCCAGGAAGGAGACTGATACTCTAAGCAGCAACTTTTAGGAAGAGGAATTCCCATAGTCTATGGGCCATCGAGCCATAGAAACGGGTCCCAAGTAGCCACTGGCTTGGGACTGGGGTAGATGAATTGGGAACTGCCCATACAGTATAGTTCGAAGTATTGATATTCCTGGAAGCTTCTTTTTTTTCGTATTACTGTCTTCCCTCTGTCAAACCCTCAGCCAGCCACTTTCCCCAGGTTGTGTGGGGAGGTACATGAAAGGAACATACAGGGCAGACCAGACCCGGGAGAAAGGTAATGAGGTGGAGACAGCAAGGCCACCACCAGGCACGAGCCCCATGGCCTCTGAGAGGGCAAAGCCCAGATGGCACAGAAGGGCTATTGCTTCAGAGAAGGGTCCCTGGCATAACAGTGATGAGGCTCCCAAACACAGTCCCAGCCCCCAGGACCCTGGCTGCTGTGTCCATGTCCCCTGAGATGGTGCTGGTTTGGAAGCTGCGGCTGGAAGTAAGCGAGGCCAGGGGACGCGGGGCTGGCAGGCTGCGGAGGCTCTCACCTCTCCGTGTCTCCGGTCGTCTCAGCACCACTGCAAGCAGCGACCCCTCAGCAGCCCAGAGGTGCCCCTGGAGGAGGGGTGGAGACCAGCTTGGCGCAGGCGGACATGTTCAGGGGAAGCGGAGAGCTGCTCCCAGTGCAGAGAAGACGGAAGTCGAATTCTTTATTGACAGAATCAATCAAACACTCCTGGCAGAGTTGGCCACAAGGACCCAACACAGCACACTGCGACATTCACATTACACCTAATTAAATGAGACTCCTCTCGGCTCCTTCCATTGTGTACAATGATTACAGAGTGGTTCTACATGGAAACCACCTCACCCACATCACCCCTGTCCACTCCGTTCTGAGACAAACAGCTTGCTCCAAATTTATAAAAAGATAGGCTAAAAGACAAAAAAATAATCAACTAAAATAAGCTGTCAGGCCTAATCAAGAATGGCTTAATATTACTAATTCTCTTCTTTGAACATTTTACTTAGCTGCGTTATTAGAGCTACCAGTTCAGGGTTGCCACCGAGTGCATCAATTTGTTTGTAGGCTTTCGATTCAAGCTCTCTAAGAGTATTCCGAGTATATTCAAAAGAACCGACACTCTCAAGATAATGTACACAGTATTTTTTAATGTCTATGTTTTCGGTTCTCTGGCGCAAGATGTTCTGCACCTGGGTGCTTTCGGGCTTCAACCAAATAGCATGAATAGTCGGGAACGAGAACTTGCCCTCTGTGAGATCTTCACAGAAGCTTTTGTTTTCACTATATTCTTTGGAGTGTAGATTAGCATAATCATCTCTAATTTGGAAAAAGAGCCCCAGTGTATCAAGTAGTGACTTTAAATCTTCTTTGTAATCAGAGAACAACTGCATGAGACCTACTGCTAATCCAAACAGTCCACCTGTCTTCTGCTGCACCATAGCTTTATATTCTTCTTCAGTGGGACAAGTGTAGCTATCCCTCCAATAAATATCCAGGCCTTGTCCCTGATGGAGTTCCAAGAGCTGGTGCGTAAAAAGCTTAACTGCATCTGGGTGATCGAGAGTTAAGACTTTCTCCAGGCCAAGAAAATACACATAATTGGCAGAATTGATGACAGACGGGATCCCATAGATGCTGTGTGCCACGGGAAAGCCACGGCGGAGTTTTGAGTTGTCTTCGATATCATCGATGAGCAAACTGGCATTATGCAACATTTCCGTCACTTCAATGATAATCTAACAAAAAGACAATTGAAAAGTTCATTTTTTTCATATTTGAAATACTACACGAACAGATTATGATGGTCTCAGGTGCCTTAGTTTTTAAAAGTAGTAATTATTTAGCAACCTCAATATGAAAACAGTAGATTGCATGAGCATTAAACAAAATTAAGAGCTAGGAGTATTTTTACGTGATGTCATAAATTTCTTGGGGATTAAGAATGAGGTTAGAGGCCCTGGCTAGGTAGCCTAGTTTGTTAGGGCATCATCCGGATACATGATCCCAGCCTGGGTGCATACAAGAATCAACCAATGGATGCATAAAATATACGAAACAAGAAATCAATGTTTCTCACTCTCTCGCTACCCAAAGCAAAAAAAAAAAAAGGAGGGAGGATTGGAACTGCCTAGATACCTGAAGCTTGTCGTCTGGAACTTTTAGCCAATGATTAAATGCCTGTGAAAGTTTGGTTCTCACTTGCTTACCTGCAATTAAAGAATAAAATTTGGGAGTAAAGTTAATACTTTAATTATAAAAAACATTTCAGAAATTTACTCGAGACAGATCGGACTTGATAAATCCAACCCCATCACCCATTACCCACTGGAGAGCCTCCAGTGCTGGGCCCACTGGACCTCCTGTCCAAATGCACATTCTAAACCCCCCCAACCTTAAAACCAGGGCGGGCAGCAGAGGTTCCAACCCTTCAGCAGCCCATTACTTTCATCTTAACTTGTATCAACAATTTTGGAATGGAATCGGGGTTTAGGAATTATGATCTAATTCATTCCTTTTGAAAGGATGCCAGCCTAGTTAGTGGCAGTTAATTAGCACTGTCAATTTCACAGAACATATTAGAGAACATAGGCATTTTTTTTTTGAGAACATAGGTATTTCTAGTGAAATGTACGTTGCTATTGAACTACCTCATACAATTACCTCTTAAAATTATCTAGCATTCCTTTAAATTAAAGTTTTAGAGAATGGATAGCTCGGCCGCTTTCCTACCAAAAAATAACTACCATGGCCTGAAGTAGTCCCCTTTATATGAGAAAAGAGTAGTTCAGGTTCCAAGTGACTGGTTTATAAGTGAATTTTATTCTAAGAACTTACACTTGTTATATGCCTGAATTTTTACTATTATCATTTTTCCAAAGTTAAAAAAAAAAATCAAAGTAACACACGTGCATACACATAAACATGATTAGGCAAGTGTAACCGTCAGAAGCCATGACCAGGTGGCCCATCTTTACATAGGAATAATGTGGGTTATGCTTTTAAGTAATGTGACTTAGATGCATTACTATTTGGCTGTTAAAGGAACTAGTAGTGTAAGAAATGGAGTGTGTGTGTGATGGTAGAAACATGAGCATGGCAGGTAACGGAAGCTTTTTGTTGTTGCACAAATTGGCATAGCGTTCCTTAACCTAGTGGGGAATAGGAAAGTGTGGCATCCATAAGTAATAAAATCTCCAAAAAGGTACTCAAATGTTTTAAGTATTTTTAATTTTTAGGTAAGTTATATACTTGCATATTTTTTAAGGGTACCTCAAAAATGTCCCTTTTAATAACCAATAATCACTTTTCTCCTATGCATGACCTTAAATATAAAAATCTCAAGAGCTGGCAAACCTAACCTTTTCTGAATGCCAACATTTGGTGTAGGTGGAAATAGATGTTTCTCTCTCTCATCCTCTCCCTTCCCTTATTTCTAAACATCAATTAAAAAAATATTTAAGAATTGAAAAGTGTGTTTTTTGTAGTGCACTCTTGAGTATGTAGGTGAAACAATAAAAAAAAATTAACACACCAGGCCATGGCTCTATTAATTTAGCTTTAGGTTGATGAATACTACGGAATGCCTACGTGAATCTGAAGGCTAACATGTGAATGACCACTACTATGTAAAACCTACCTGGTAACTGAAGCAAGTACTTGTAGGGTTCTAGAAGAATTCTTTGGACTTTTTCGTGAGTCTTCTCCATTGTTGAATTTCAAAGATCGTCTGTTAAAAAAGAGAATCATAAATATGAACTCATTAATCAAATTATCGTTGAGTGTCAAATTGCAAAGGAATTTGTATCTCAAGGAATTTGTAAAGCCAGACTTTGTTTCATTTTAAAAGAAAATTCTATGGGTCTGAAATCTTGAGAACATTATGCTAAGTGAAAGAAGCTAGTCACAAAAGACTACATATTGTATTATTCCACTTACATGAATTGTTCAAAACAGGCAAATCTGCAGAGACAGAAAGTAGATTAACAATTGCCTAGGTAACGTTAGGGTAGGGGGGCTAGGGAGTGACTAATGAGTATGGTATTTCCTTTGGGGGCCATCAGTGTTCAAAAATTAAGATTGTGGTGGTGGTTGTACAGCTCCGTGAGTACACTAAAATCCACCTAATTGTATACTTTAAACGGGTGAACTATGATATATAAATTATATCGCATTAAAAAAAGGAAAGTTTTCATTCAAGTGATTGGTCAGTGTTCACCTGGATTTTAAGGAACAAAACTTCTATTAAACCTTTTATATTTACTCAACCGTGAAAGGCTTATTATGGTTATGTCAAGTCAATGTTAAAACAAATCCACAGATTTCGATTCTTCTCTATATAATTGATTATACAAATTAGTAAACATACTTGTTTTCTATGAATATTAAAATGTTTTATATACTACATGTAATTTAAGGGGAGACTTCTCTGCTGTATTTTCACTACAATCAATCCATTTCAGAGATTCTGATTTAAATTAAGACATGAGTTATTAAAAATATCCCCTTCCTTTATTCTTCTTAAATTTACATTTACTTTAATATTTCCTACCATATCACTCATGGTCTTCCTAGATCCTTCTTCACTATTGAATCTCTACTCTCCTGCTCTGTAAAAATCTATTTTTATTTGTCCTCGCATTAGAAGTTTTTTTAAAAAATATATTTTTATTGATTTTTTTACAGAGAGGAAGGGAGAGAGATACAGAGTTAGAAACATTGATGAGAGAGAAACATCCATCAGCTGCCTCCTGCATGACCCCTACTAGGGATGTGCCCGCAAGCTGACGCTCTATCCACTGAGCCAAACCTGTCAGGGCACATTACAAGTTTACTAATTGCTCTGACATCTTTGACACATTTCAGGTTTTTCCCCTTTATCTGCTTTCTTTTGCTTCTCTGGACAATGATTTCGTCTTTAGGATTATGAATTTAAAGAAGTGAAAAGTGCACGTCCTGGCCTGTGTGGCTCCCCTGAATAGAAAGGTTGCAGCTTTGATCCTGATCAGGGCACTGCCCAGGTTACAGACTCCATCAGCTGTGGGGGTGGGTGGCAACAGATGTTTCTCTCTCTCACCCTCTCACTCCCCCTTTCTAAAAATCAATTAAAAAACATATTTAAGAATTGAGAAGTGTGTTTTTTTGTAGTCTACTCTTGAGTATGTAGGTAAAACAATAAAAAAATTAGCACACCAAGCCATAGCTCTATTATTTTAGGTTGATGAATACTACAGAATGTCTATGTGAGTCCGAAACAACTCACTTGCAAAACGCTAACTGCTTTAAATTTATTCAAGCAATGGATGGGTGACAAATACAAAAACATCCTCTCTCCTCCGTGTGACTACTGCACTAACTTCCTAGCTGGGTTCCCTGCATTAGCTAGTGATCTTTGTAAAACTGAAATCTTCAAAGGGAAGTTTTATCTCTCTCTACACTGGGAAAAAAACACACACCAAAACTCCTTAACACAGTGTGTAAGGATCTGGGTCCCTGCTCCTCCAGCCTCAGCTCCCCGTATTTCAAAAGCTCCCATTTGACAGGAGGCTTTCCAACGGGCAGTTCTTCAGGTCTGAAAAGTGCTTTCCTTATTTACCCCAGCCAACCCTCCCCTCTCAGGTCCAACCTCCCTGGCTGGGTAAAACCCTCCCTTAGGTCTCTAACCACACGCTCTATCTCAGCTCCCCTGCACCAGGTCACCATGCAGCCCTGCCCGGCAGCACTCCCCGCCGCTGCCCTCACCGGCCTGTGCGTGCCCTTAGGAACACTACCCCTCCCATAGGCTTAGGGCCCCTGAGGCAGGAGCCGGACCGGTTCCTCTGCCGGTAGGCGTTCAGCAAGTATGCGACTGAACGATCGCACGGAAACTGCCTTCTAACGCGTTCGAGGGTGAAATCGGGGCGCACACATTTGCGCATGAAAAGATCAAGGGAGGGGTCTGGTGTCAGAACGGCTAGAGAGAGACCTACAAATGCAAGCGCAGCTCGGAAGCGCAGGAAACCTTTCCGGCCGATGAGGGGTCTGCAGAGAACGACCCGAGGAGCGGGCGGGGGTTTGAACAACTCCGAGGCCGACTTTGCGCCGCGGCGGGGCCGGGAGCCTCCAGCATCCGCTCCGCCCGCAGGGTCGCCGGGCCCGCGAGGCTCCGCTTCCTCTCCGCTCCGATGCCCCTTTCCGCCCCGATCCGGCCCCTCCAGTTTTTCCCTTTCGCCCGCGAGGGGACGCAGAACATTCGGACCCAATCCGGTTCAAGCATCCGGGGCCTCACCATCCATCCTTCTTTCTTTCCTCCAGACCCCGCCCTCCTTCCCATCCGGGTCCCCCCCGCTCCCCAGCCGCCACCACTGCCGCTCACGGTTCAGCGATGAGATCACAGCTTCCGCGCCACCGGTCCGGGAGTAGTAGCAGGGCCCAGTATCAACTTCCCACTTTATAGCTCACACCCGGGCTCCTCCCGACGCTTCCATGAATCCCTCCCCCTACTTCATCAAGGAACTCTCCGCCCTCCTCGGCCGCCAGCGACGCCGCATTATTCTGTGCAAGAAAATGCGCCATCCCGGTCCCACTGCGCAGGCGCCGCCGCCACCTCCCTGCACTGTCGCCCCGCCCCTTTCCCCCCTCCCGCTCCGTCTCACGCAGGCGCGGGGCGTTGCGGGTCTTGCAGTTCTCGCGGGCGAGGGCTCGCACACGGGCACCCCGGGTCGGACTACATTTCCCGGTAGGCTTTGGGGCGTCACTTTCTGTTTCCATAGAACTGGTGGGAAAATGGCGTCGTTGTTTGTATCCCAAGGACCAATAACAACGAAGGGTGGGCGGGTTCTAAAACATCCTGGCCAATCCGCGGTCGTCTCAGAGGCCATCCGGGAAAGAGGTAGGGGAGGGGAGACAGCTTAGGGGAGTGGAGAGCGGAGGGAAAGGGGGGGCTCGGGCGGGGGGAGCGATGTTTGCCCGTCAGTCGAGTCCGGAGTGAGGAGCTTGGGCGCCGGAGCGGAGGAGTCTCTGAAGCTTAGCTGGCCGCCGCCACGGCCGCCGCCTGGACCTCTCCCCGGAGCGAGCCGCAGAAGGGTCTGTGGCCGCCGTCCTCTGGGGGGCAGCGCGACGGGGGCCCGGGCTCCCGTCCGGGAGGGTTTTTCGTCGTCCCCCTCCCCCCAGCGAGGGAACCCGAGCGGCCGCCAAACAAAGGTACCAGTCGCCGCCGCGGGAGGAGGAGGAGCCGGAGCCTCAGCCTCGGCCCCGCTGGACGCGCCGCGCGTCTCCCCATCTCTCCCCCGGGCCTGCTGGTTTTGGGGGGGAGCCGGGGAGGGGACCCCGGACGCGCTGGGCTCGGCGCCGGCCTCCGACGAAGGTAGGGCATTTCTGAGGCGTCCGCGGGCTCGTCGGGGGGTCCTTCGGGGAGTCCCCGGGCCCGGCCAACGCGCGGGAGGATCGCCGCGGTGGGCTCGCCGGGCGCCCGAATCCTTGGCCTCAGCTTGCGGAGCCCCCGCCTCCCCCCTCCCCCCCGCGGTCGCCCCGGCCTGGTGGCCGCGTCCCGGGGTCGGCGAGGGCCTCGGCGGGGCCCGGCGAGCGCGGAGGCTGAGCCGCCTCCGGCCCCTCCTCCCGTCCCCTGTCCCCGCGGCCGGCCCACGGGGTCCGCTCGTCCTGTCGGTCGGTCCCCGGTCTCGGGACGGGACGTGGGCAGCGGCCCGGCGTGTAGGTCCCTCGGAAGCGGGGAGCGCTGAGCGCAGAGGCCCCGGCCGGCCCGGCTGGTTGCGAGTTTCTTCTTTGACAGAAATGGCGTCATTGTCGGAGCTGGGAAACTCTGTCGGGTCCCGACAATGGGGACGCTGAGCTGCCGAGCCGGGTGGGCGGCGGGGTGTGCGGTGGCGAGGCCAGGCGAGTCCCCGCGTCGGCCTCTCGCGGCCCGGCGGTCTCTCTCCGCCGCGGCCCGCGCAGCGGGTGCCGGAGCAGGGGGTGCCCGCGGCGGTGACGGTGTCTTTTGTTTCCCCTCCAGGTGCAGGTGAATCGGGTGTTGTGGAGGGCGCCGCGGTCCTGGCATCATCATGAAGGTAAGGTCGCCGCGGAAAAGGAACCTCTGGGGCCGCAGAATCCAGGAAGCGAGGGTGTCGGATCGAGGGCGCGCTGGGGGGCCCTCGGAGCGCTGGGCTTGGGGGCCTGGGGTGCGAGCCCTTCCCGGTGGGGGGGACGAGAGTTAGTGGCGTGGTTGTCGGGGCGCAGTGCTGAGGAGTTGGAGCCAGTTTTGGAAGCTCGCACTGAGGATGGCTGTCCCGTGGATCGAGCGCCTCTTTTTGCCGGAAATGAGAGGCAATAATTGCATGCATGCATGCGAGTGTTGCTAAAAGCCAAAACAGAAAAAGCAGGTCAGGTAATCCGACTCTAGAACCTGAACTGTATTGGGGTTCTATCGGTTACACCGATGTAAGAAAACCCCATTGATTGTGTTAACAGTGCTGTGAGTTTTTAAGCAGACCGACCTGATTAGCCACGAACGGAATCTTAACGCAAAGATTTTTAAAAGAGGATGTGGATGATCTTGGCGCAACTCGGAGATGGCAGTGGTTCCTTGTATTTCCAGGGATTTAGGATTGCGTGGGGTAGATGTCCTTGTTGAACTACCTACGGCCTGGGAATTGTCAGGTGTAGTGTTGCTTTGTGATGAAACCCATGGTCAGGTTCCTCTTAAACGTAAACGTGTTCACCGAAGGAGTCGATGTTGTCCAAAAAGTAGAATTTGCTTAATTGGTGGAAGAAATGACAGCAGTAAAAGTACAGGCTGTTTGTTCCCTGTGGAGACGGTGTGACAGTGCTGTGATGTTTTTCAGCCTGAGTGTCTAGATTCAACTGGTGGAACTTGGAGGCCAGCAGGTATTTTCATCCACGTTCAGAAGCGCGTGTGAAGGAGGTAGCGTGTGTGCACAAGGGCAGAAATGCAACAGATAGTCTGTCAGAATGTAAATGCCGTCCACTTTTGACAGTTCCTTTGAACTATTTTTAAACACATTTGCTTCACTTTTCTTCAGAGTCAAGAGGGCTTTTAAAATTTGTAGTGCTTGTGTTTATGGCAGAAAGAAGAAGCTGTGGCTACTTGAATGTTTATCAGCTGAACAAAGTAATTATGTTCAGTCCAGTTATTTTTTAGGCTTTTTCTTCTGGAGTTTGAGGTGCTTTAAACGCCTAAAATGTGTGTATCTGCTGAATTCCTATCTCACCTTCATGTAAACAAAAAACCAATCAGTGATGTTTCATAAATGAATCCCTTTTTGTTAGTCACAGCTGTGACTACTGTGACCTGTGTAAAACAGTGACAAGTGAGTTTATAAGAAAAATGTTTACCTTGCTTGATGATGGACAAGAATTTCTTAAGAAAAATGTTGGGCTGAATAATATGTAATAGATTCAGAAGCTGAATAACACAGGATTTGATTTGGAATAAATGTTGTAATTTGTCACAATTCCCAAAGTAGTGCCTGGCCTGTTAGGAACTCTGTTAATCTTTGGTTAAAGGAAATGTAGTAAGTTGAAGGTCTTTTGATTTAAATTTTCCTTTCCTTTCCTTTCTTTCATTTCCTTTTTCTTCTCTTATTTTTTTCCCAATGTGTGTTTAAAAAATAAAAATGAAAGTACGTTGGAAACTTTAACCCTAAAAGTTTCATGGTAAGTGTTAGGCAAATGCAAATTTTGGGGTATCATTTTAAAACTAATTTTAAATGCTCAGCATTTCCATTATTCCTGCCTTTAAGAAAAGGTGTTATTAAAATACACTTCTGATTTTATACAAGATGAACTTCCTGTTACTATATAAGTTTCCTCTTAGGAAACCTACTAGTAATCAGTAGTACTAAAAACTTAGTAAATTTCTTAATTTCTTGTGTGATGAAAGTTGAGAGGCTGCCCATGATTGGTATTTTGCTTTAAAAAAATTGCAATTCAAAAAGTATTTAGTATCGATTATTTTGGACTTAAATTTTTTCCAGGCTCCCAATTTCCATATTGTAATGACAACAGAGCTATAGAGGGATTTATGCCATTTGTTAGCTCTTACCGAACATATTTATACTTGATGTAAGGAGGGGGAGTGTATAATGTTGATGGAAGAAGAGTTGAGGTGGTGAACACACAATAGTGTATAGATGTTGTGGAATTGTGCACCTGTACCCTGTATAATTTTGTTACCAACCAGTGTCGCCCCCCAATAAATTAAATAAAAAGGGGGAAATCACTGTAGTTCTGCTTCTGCTGTACAGTTTAAAAGTAATGATGCTTAGCCCTGGCTGGTGTGTCCCAGTGGTTAGAGCATCAAACCAAAGAGTTACAGGTTTGATTACCGGACAAAGGCAGGTACCTGGGTTTTGGGGTCGCTGCCTGGCCCTATTTGGTCAGTTGGTCCTTGGTCCGGGTGCTTGCAGGAGGCAACCAGTGGATGTGTTTCTCTCATCCTCCTCCCTTCCACTCTCTCATTGGGAAAATGTCCTCAGAGGAGAATTAACAACAACAAAAAGTAATGATGCTTAAAATTTTCACTGATTTTTAAAGCATAATAATTTTTTAAAAAGGAAGTAAACTTTTAAGCTTTTATGTCCTATTAGGCACAAGATTTTTAAAAATTTTATTGTGACATTGTTTTGAGGTAAAAGTGCTCTTTTGGTTGTTGCTTTAAATCCCAAAATAAAATAAATACAATGTATATGTGAAGTATTATATGTTTGAGAAGGAATGTTCTTGTAGTGCTGTCTTCAAGATTGGTGTACTCTGTCTTACATTTTTGTCCAGTGTGTTTTTGAGAAAGCTGACTAACACACTTTTGTGCTTTTAACATAGATCAAGATGTAGGTGTTATGTTGTATTTATTTTTCATACTTTTGATAGCCCTTTCAACATCAGTGATAGCACATTATAAAGAAATGATAGACTATTAAAGTTTCTAAGTTATTCTAAGACTTAATTATATCAGATTCATTTCCTACTTTTTTTCCCCTGCATTATATTGTTAATATTACACTGTAGCAAAATTTATTTTACTTATTTATTGTTATTTTAGAGAAAGAGAAGAAGGGGGGGGGGGGGGAGAGAAACATCAATTTGTTCTACTTATGTATTGATTCTTGTATGTGCCTGACCTGGGATTGAACCCACAATACTCGTGTATCAGGGAGGTGCTCTAACCTACTGAGCTACCCAGCCAGGGCCATTGTGGTAAAATTTCAAGAGAAATGAGAAGGCTAGACATTTCAGAATCTTTAGGGAGTAAGTGCTATAGATAGTTGTACTTAGAACTAGGGAGATGGATTTTTCGGATGTATCAGTTTCTCTTCAGTAATCACTGGCTTCGATCATACACAAATAATGGGTTGATTACAAATGCCTTTTTAAATGCCCTTTGCTTGTGTGCATGTTCTTACTCCCACTTCCCCTCCTCTCCCCTCTTCTCCCCTTTCCCTCCTTTTCCTTCCCTCTCTCCTTTTGCCTCCCCCCTTCCTCGCTCTCCCCCCCTCATAAATCACTCATTTAACAGCCCCTTGCATGTGTCAGGCCGTGTGGAATGAAGGTGAATAAGCTATAGACCTGCTCTCAGGGAGCTCACAGTTAAGTAGAAGACAGAGAAAACAAAATATAGTGCATATTGAATTAGAAGAATATTGAGTCAATATATGGTAATTATAAGTTCTGTGCGCGGATAGCTAAGTCAGAGAGACCCATGGAAAGTCCTCTGGAATTGACATCTAAGCGGAGAGTTAAAACTTTCACTAGGCAAAGAAGGGTAGAAAGGAGTGTTTTCGACAGAGAGGAAACAACATGTGGAAAATAAAGAAAAAAGCAAGGTAATGTATTTGGAAACGAAGGAGTTCACTGTGGCTGGATTATCTTAAAGCACGATGTGTTGGAGGTGGGAATGGAGGGCAGTGTGGGGGATGAGACTAAGTCAAGGAGTTGAAAATATTCTTGAAAAGTCCATGAAATCACTGAAGGTTTTTAAGAAGGGGTAAAGACGTTGGGTTTGTATTACAGAGAGATCACTTTGGTAGTATTGTATTGAATACATCGAACGGGAGATCTGAATGGAAGGGAGATTCCAGGTGAGGACCCCAACTGAGAAGTGACTAAGCCTTAATGCACAGGGAGTGGAGCAGAGGGGGTGGGTCTGAGATATCTAGGAAGTAGAATTTAGGACCTAGGAACTCACGTGGGGTAGGAGAAATATGCAGGTTCCTTGGGGCATGAGATGGATGTTATTGTCATTTGAATGAAGCATGTTGTCATTAAAGATGAGTAGGGTTTTGAGTATCTAAAGGACCTCTAAGAGGTCCACATCCATATGGATCTACTTACTAAGCTGTAAGATTAAGAGAGCAGTGTGATGGAGAGCAATCAGAGACTTGATTATCCAGCGTGAATGTTAATATTTAACTATAATATTCAAATGGATTTAGGCCCATAATATGACAAATGTATTTTGTCCTATAAATTTGTGGTCTTTTTGATGAAAGGCAATTTT
Organism: Cnephaeus nilssonii; assembly: GCF_951640355.1. Taxonomy (NCBI): domain Eukaryota; kingdom Metazoa; phylum Chordata; class Mammalia; order Chiroptera; family Vespertilionidae; genus Cnephaeus; species Cnephaeus nilssonii. Next base: position 15,101,898 of record NC_137094.1, read on the forward strand.
ATAAAATACCGACTTGTTTTCTGTCCAAATTGCTCTTTGCTTACTGTAATTTTAAAAAGTATGGCAGATGAGTGTATTTTCCACTGAAGAATGCATTTTTGCTAACTCAGCCTATAAATCCAGTCACTGAAGAGATATTGTGTACTTTCCTGGTACCAGACATGGTTTTGGTGCTGAGGATACATCAGTGAACAAGCGTTGACTCCCTTGTGGAGCTTACTTTCTGTTAGGGTAGACAGACACCAAACAGAACAACAACAACAAAAATGTGGTAAGTGCTGTGAAGAGAAATGAAGCAGATTCAGGCTAAGTGGTTAGAGGGACAGAGGGTGTTATTTAATTATTTGTTTATTCATTCATTCATTTGTTGTAATGAAGGGCCTGTTTGAGGCGATGACATTAAGCATCGTGTGAGACAGGTGATAGAGTGAGCCGTTCACTTACCTGGGGAAGAGCATTCCAGGCAGAAGCTGCAAGTGCACAGACCCTGTAGGCTGGCCTGTTTGATCTCGGCATATTGAAGAAACAGGAAGAGGCTGCAGGGCTGGCATGGTAGGAGATGAGGCTAGAGAGGTCACAGGGCCAGGGCAGTGTAGGGCTTTGTAGTCCATGGTAAGGACTTAGGGGTAAAATCTGAGTGTGTTAGGAAGTCATTGAAGGGTTGGAGCAAGAGAAGGAAGTGATCTAACACGCATTTTCAGAAAGAACAGTAACTGCTGTGTAGAAACAGACTGCAGGGAGCAAGAGTGAAAGTAGGAGATGAGTCTGAGGCTCCCCAGTTGGTTCAGTGAGAGGTGGACCAGGGTGAGCGGTGGCAGTGTTGAAGGTGGGGTGATGACAAGATTTGAATGGAATGAATCTGGGAAAAGTTCTGCTTGCTGCTACTTAGAAATGACACCCTCCCCCTTTTGCTGTGATGAGTCGGTAGGTGGAAGTCTTAGAACTTAGTACAGCAAGCTGGTATTCCCTTATTAGTGAGCAGTGGACAGTCAGATCAACAGTTCTTTCCATTTTACTTGGTTTTGTTTGAATTTTAGAAAATGAGATAAAATTCACCCTTTTGAAGTATACAATTACTTTTTAGTGTTTTCACAAGATTGTGAATCCATCACCGCTATTCAACTCCAAAACATTTTCATCTTCCCAAAAGAAACCCTGTACTTTTTAGCGGTCACTCCACTGGCCTTCCACTGGCAATTACTAATCTACTTTCTGTCTCTAAGGGTTTGCCTATTTTGGACATTTCCTTTGAATGGAATCATACAATATATAGCTTTGTGTGTCTGACTCCTTTTACTTAGCATAGTATTTTCAAGGGTTACTCACTTTGTAGTATATGCCAATACTTCATTCCTTTTTATTTCTGAATAATACTCCATTTTATTGATATAACACATTTCATTAATTCACCTGTTAGTTATAGGACATGTGGATTATTTCTACTTTTTGCCTATGAATAATGCTGCTAATAACATTTGTATACAAGCTTTTGTGTGAACATATATTTTAAATGTTTGGGGGACCTAGGAGTGGACATTTCCATTTTTAGGGAAGTAATCTATTATTTGTGATACCCTGCTGAGAGCTTGATGACCACCAAGGAGTTGGACTTTTAAAAAATTCAACATTCATTGAACACTTACAGGCTAGTCTCTGTACAGTGAACAAAACATGTAGAAAGTCCCGGCCCTGTATGCCTTGTATTTTAAGGTCAGGGGAAGGTAAGCAGACAAATAAGAATAAATATAAATAGATTACCTAGTTTGTTAGATGGTAAATAGTATGAAAATAAGAGGGGAGCCGGGTAAGGAGGATAGGGAATGAGACAGGCTGTGGTATTTTTTTTTTCTTTTTAAAAAATATATTTTACTGATTTTTTTACAGTGAGGAAGGGAGAGGGATAGAGAGTTAGAAACACCAATGAGAGAGAAACATCGATCAGCTGCCTCCTGCACTCCCTACTGGGTATGTGCCCGCAACCAAGGTACATGCAACCAAGGTACATGCCCTTGACCCGAACTGAACCTGGGAACCTTGCGTCCACAGGCCGATGCTCTATCCACTGAGCCAAACCAGCCAGGGCTGTAGTATTAAATAAGGTGATCAAATAGGCTTTATTGAGAAGACTTGATGGAAAGATGTGAGGGAGTTAGTCATGTGGCCTCAGACAGCTTGACTTATTCAGTGAACTGCATAGAGGTTAGGGGGGCTGGAGTGGAGTAAGGAAGGAAGAGACAAGGAGGGGTTGGGATCAGACCCATAAAGGGATGCAGGTTGGGGGCCCAGCAGATCAGATCGGATCACCTAGGACCTTGAAGGCCTTTGTAAGGAATTTGGATTTCACTGTGATAGAAATGGGAAGCAACTGGGGGTTTGAATAGAAGACTGATGCAGTCTCTATATACTGGCACATTTTCATTATATTTAAAGGACCACTGACTGCTGTGTTAAAAACTGGTGTAGGCAAGTAGAAGCTGACCGTTTAGGAAACTGTTTTAATAAAGGATGATGGTGGTGGTGGTGGAAGGAGACAGGACTTGGGGTGGTGAACACAAAATACAATATACAGATGATGCATTACAGAATTATACTCCTGAAACTTATATAATTTTATCACCCAATGTCACCCCAATTTTTTTTAAAAAAGGGGAGATGATGGTGGCTACCACAGTGAGGAAGGTGAGCAGTGGTCAAATTTTAGGTGTCCCCAAAAACATTTTTTTCTTAATCCTTACTTGAATGCTGAGAGAGAGAGAGGGAGAGAGAGAAACATTGATTGGTTGCCTTGCGTATGCCTCCCACACTGGGGATCCAATTGGTAACCCAGGTATGTGCCCTGACCTTTTGGACAGGACGAAGCTCAGTGAACGGAGCCACTCTGGCCGGGCTTAGGTGTCTTTGGAAGGCCGAGCCAGCAGGCATTCCTGTCAGGTTGGTGTAGGGGGAGAGAAAGCGTCAAGGACACAGATTTCCTGGCTGGTAACTGGAAAATGAATGAAGTTAGGGCTGCATAATTTTCGAAAATAAGCATTTATATTTTATATTTGTAAAAAATGCTAACTGGTGTATTGCTCTGCCTAATGCGGCTGTAAACAAAATACAGACATGCTATATTCATTTTTTAGTAACAGACATTTGAAAGAGCTGCAAACTTTTATTCTTGACAAATTGTTTAAAAACAGGATTCTTACTGCCTTCCTTTTGATGTCACAGAACAAAGATGTTTCTCCATTCAGGAGAAGGATGGACTAGTGTTCTGTGTAAGATGACGCCCACAGGAAGCAGTGGAAACCATAGTCACACTAATCCTTTTGATACTTAAATGTTGCAGATTGTAGAAGGTGTATATTTTGATAGAGCATAATCTGCAAATAGAATTATTAAAAATTTACATTGATTACTTAAGTGCAAAGCATCACTTTTAGCTTATTACTTTATATATATAAAAAGCCAGCGACCATAACGCCAACTGTGGCCAGCGAACCAGCCGGATCAGGGGATGGGGCGGGCCAACCTGTCCCTCCCCTAATCGGACTCTTCCACCCCGATCAAGGGCGGGCTGCCGGCCAAACTCCCCCTCCCCCCCAGCCCCGCCCTCGATGGGCCCCCACCACCCTGATCAGCCCACAGCCCCTCCCCCTGGACGGCCCCACCCCTGATTGCCCCCCACACCCCAACCTCCTGCAGCCCCTCTTCCCTCCTGGCCCCACCCCATATTGGCCCCTCCACCCTGATCAGGGGTAGGGCTGGCTGGCCAAACACCCATGGTTCCTCCTGCAGGTCCCTGGCCCCCGACTGGCACCACCCCACCCCATTCGGGGGCGGGGCTGGCTGGCCCACTACCCACAGCCCCTCCCCATGGCTGGCCCTGCCCCAAATCGGCCCCCTAACCCCAATTGGGGGGTGAGGCCCGCCAGCCAATCACCCATGGCCCCTTCCCCCAGCCGGCCTGGCCCAACTCCTCCTCCTGACAGGCCCAGCCCCGATCCATCCCAATTGGGGCCAGGCCAGCCGGACCCCACTCGTGCATGAATTTGTGCACTGGGCCTCTAGTTTGAATATAAAAGACAAAGGAAAATATGGCCTCCATTAAACCTAATGGATGTTGAATGAAACATAAACATAAACTATAAATAGATATTTGGGATATTTTAATTATTTTACATCAAAATGAGACATTTGTTCCCTCTTTATTAATTAGTATGTTTAATTTAATTTTTTAAATGAAATCTTAATTATTGATTGATTGTTTTGATACAGAGAGAGATCAATTTGTTGTTCCCCTTATTTATGCATTCATTGGTTGATTATGTGCCCTGACTGAGGATCGAACCCACAACCTTGGCATATTGGGACACTGCTCTAACCAACTGAGTTATCCAGCCAGGGACTGTTTAACTTAATTTAAAAAAAGAGCTTATATTATAAAAATTATTACATTTCTACTCATTCAGAACTGCAGGAAATCCTGACATTCATTTCATGGAAGACATTGTATTTCTAGAAATGTGATAATATTCATACTGTGATTGGAGACACCATTCACCTTTGGGGAGGAAAATGAGTTTATAAAAGTATGTAAACAGTTTACTGGAAAAATAAAAGGCAGGTATTCTAGAATCAGCCTACAGAGACAGAGAAACCAAGCTTCATGTTCACCTTTCTATGCTAATGGTCATATTTTAGGCTGGTAAATAGGAAAGGGATAAAATAAAGGAGGCAAAGAGGGAAAGTTATAAAACACTTGTCTTACTCTGAACATAGTTTGCAGTATTCCTTAATTAAGAATTGCTCGTACTCAGAAGGTCCAAGTATGGGTATCAGGGTTTCTATAAATCTCTCTTCCCCAGAATTATGTGCTGAATTTTAATATGGTCATTCATTTTCCTGGGGAGCAGAACCACAGCTTAGCTTCTCAGTGGAACTCAGTTCCATTTGCCAGTCTGTAAAATACAGTACTGTAGAAACGCAGCTCTACGTATCGTCTGTTAGCTGATCTGCTACCAATCATCTTAATAGAAGTAGTTGTTTGCACATCTTTCTACTCTTACCCTTAAAGAAACAGGTAATCTTGTCAATACTCATTTGATTTTCTAATTTTCATTTATGTCACTATACAATTAGAAAAAGAGTATTATACTGTTTCTGAAATGTTAGCATTTACACGAATAGCTTAAAATGTTAGCCTTTTTAAATTTCTAAAGAGAATCAATGTTTTCAGTTATAATTATAAATAAAGATCCTTGGATGGACACCTTTTATAAAATAACTTTAAAAGGTTGCTCTGAAAATCTGGAAGTATAGTTTTTATCACACTAGGTATCTTACCTTATAATAGAGAAACATGCAAATTGACCGCACCTCCGCTATGCCCACGATTGGGCCGGCAGGAGGCTGGGGGCGGGACTCTGGGAGGCATATCCGCCGTTGAGAAGTTCAAGATGGCGGTGCCAAGTGGCCGGGCCCATGCTGCCGCTCCCGGGGGTGCCTGGGGCGATCGGCACCCCGGGGGGCGTGGCCGGGCCCATCGGCACCCGGGGGGGCGTTGCCGGACCCATGCCCCCACTCCCGGGGGTGCCTGAAGCGATTGGCACCCCGGGGGGGGGGGGGGGGCCGGGCCCATCGGCACCCCGGGGGGTGTGGCCGGGCCCATGCCGCCGCTCCCGGGGGGTGCCTGGGGCGATCGGCCACCTAGGGGGGTGTGTCCGGGCCCCTCCCACCCCTCCCGGGGGTCCCAGGGTTGATCATCCACCTGGGAGGGCGTGGCCCTGCCCCTCCCGGGGGTCCCGGGGGCGATCGGCCACCCGGGGGGGCGTGTCCGGGCCCCTCCCGCCCCTCCCGCCCCTCCCGGGGTTGATCGTCCACCTGGGAAGCTGTGGCCCTGCCCCTCCCGCCCCTCCCGAGGGTCCGGGGGTCCCAGGGGCCGAGGCTTTCTGGGCCTTGGGCACCAGCGGGGAGCCTGCACCGATCGCAGGAAACCACTGGGGGTCGGCTCCTGTGATCGGTAGCAGGGACGCTGGGTGCAGCGAGCCCAAGGCCAGGAAAGCCTGGGGCGGAGGGTTTCCCGGCCTTGGGCACCAGTGGGCAGCCTGCACGGATTGCAGGAAACCACTGGGGGTCGGCTCCTGCGATCCTTAGCAAGGATGTTGGGTGCCGCCGAGCCCAAGGCCACCGCCCGGGGCCAAGCCCCGACCCTGAAAAAGGCAGAAGGCGGTGGCCACAGCCAAGGCCTGGGTCCCTGGTGCCGGCAGAAAACTGGTGCAGGCAGCCAGGTGAATGAAGGTCTATTGCACGAATCTTCGTGCAAACGGGCTACTAGTTATTTATAAAACTATTATAAAAGTTAATGTATGTTTGCTCTTACTTTTCCACATTCAGTGACGTGCCTAATGGGGTCATTTGTGGCAATGATGTACTTAGCTTTAGGGTACAGTTAGAGATCCATATAAAACCCTGCAGCACTCGGCCTGGTGTGAGTGTTTTTCCAATTTAACATGGTGTTGGCAGTGGGTTGATCCTCTGGGCCAAATTTATGATTTGTAAGAAAGATCGTACAGAAAATGGTGTATGTATCATTGTTAAAGTATAAATTTAGCTATCAATTAAAAGGATACTAATTCTGTATATAGTTTTATACTATTAAAATGTGTTACTTTACAGTATATCTTGCACAGTGGAATGGATACTTTATGCAGACTTTTCTTATTTAAGCCATTTTCTTCTAATTTATAGATTAATATTTGGCAGTGTAACTTAACTCTAGGTTATTTGAAGTCCTGTGTGTCAAGGTTTTACAAGTAACAGACTGCTTTCTCCTAATTTGATAAACTTGCAGTATAATTGCTTATGAAAGCATAGTCATTAATAACTTTAATTGAAAATCATACTTACGTTTTGTCATTTATAGCCAAAATCAAGATTATAAACTGTCAAAGAAAGATTCACTTCATATACGGATAGTAAAAATTATACTTGAATGTATAAAAACCATCTTTTTTTGAGCGAGATCTTGTTTCTAGTACTCTCTCTGTTCCTTACTGTTGAAGTTTGGATAAGGTCATTTATGAAAGTAGACATCAGTTTCATTTTTTTGTAGAATGGGGATAATAGTTACCTTACGATTGTGTAAGTACTAAATGAAATAACATTCAAAATGTTTTATGCTGGGCTTGGCATGGTTCTGAGCAGTCAGTACATGTTAGCTGTATTGTTCTGGTGAAAGCCTGTCACTCCTGCTATGAACCGATAGAATGAGGATTCTTTCATTAAGACTGCTTGGGATTGAGTTGGAACTCCTCTGCTTACCAGGTTGTGGGTAGTTTTCTTAAACTTTCGAAGAAGGCTGGTGTTCTTGTCTAAAATGAGGAATGGTTTTAGTACTTACCTCATGGGGTTGTTGGGAGTGACTAAATGTAATAACAGGATCTACTACCTAATAAATTCTCAATAAATTGAAGTTATTGTTATTAGTTCTATGGAAAGAATGTGTAAACTCGTGAATTTAGGCTTTCAAGGTGATAATATAGTGACTAGTTTTGTTTTTATTTCTAATTTTTTGTTTGTTTCTTTTTAAAAATATATCTTTATTGATTTCAGAGAGGAAGGGAGAGGGAGAGAGATATAGAAACATCAATGATGAGAATCATTGATTGGCTGCCTCCTGCACGCCCCCTACTGGGGATTGAGCCCGAAACCCTGGCATGTGCCCTTGACTGTAATCGAATCCGGGACCCTTCAGTTGGAAGGCCGATGGATGCTCTATCCCAGTGGTTCTCAACCTTCCTAATGCCGCGACCCTTTAATACAGTTCCTCATGTTGTGGTGACCCCCAACCATAAAATTATTTTTGTTGCTACTTAATAACTGTAATTTTGCTACTGTTATGAATCGTAATGTAAATATCTGATATGCAGGATGTCTTAGGCGACCCCTGTGAAAGGGTCATTCGACCCCCAAAGGGGTCGCGACCCCCAAGTTGAGAACCGCTGCTCTATCCACTGAGCAGAATCGGCCAGGGTTGTTTGTTTCTTTTAACTTAAAAGTAGATTTGGAAGTTTGGGGGGAAAGTTGTACTTTCCAGATTAAGAGTAAAACCTGTTATTTTTGTCTTAATGGAATCCTTTAAAACAAAATGTTTAATATAAGGTGAAAACCAGATTTCTTTATTCCAGGAACTCGTTGCTCTCATTTCAAACCTTTCGTAGCCCTTCCTGTTGCTGAGGGTTCTACGAAATACTTGTCCACGCTTCTAATTTGCTGCTGGCTTGCCTAGGTAGGATTCTTTCAAGGGAAAAGTAAATTTTGCTCCCAAGCCTAGAGGGTTGTTACTGGATTAGGTGAACCATTATAGATAGTTATTTTCTGGGTAAGCATCCACCTCTAGCCCTGTTTATTATGTACGGCAAAAACAAACTTTTCTTCTCTAGATCCGATCACTGTTCTGATGTGGCATTTAGTCCCCTGAAGCTGGTATGGATGGTGAGCCCGTGGGGGTGGGTGAAGGAGTGCTGGGGCCCGGCCAACTCTTGAGTAGTTTTCATTCATTCATCTGTTGGAATTACCTCCATTATGGTTTTTAATGCCTCTTTGAGATTGTCATATACAAAAAGTTGCTTTTATAGATTTACCTGTATGTATAAATACATTTACTTACTGGAGGTTTTAGCATCAAATTTAGTACTTTTGTTTTCTGATTCTCCTGGCTGCTTTGGCACCGCCTAGTAAATATGAATGCTTACTCTTTTTAAGAAACGATCTCAGTATGTCATCTAGCATGTTTTACTTTAAAAAAACAGATCTTGAATAACTGAATATTTTCTAGGTAATGTCAGCATTAGTCAGTCAGTTGGAGAATTGATTCAGCTATTCTCTTTTTTAAAGCATTTTATGTATTGGTGTACGGAAGCCCAGGGCACAATGGAGATTACTGTTGATTCATTTGGGCACTTAACATGTTTCCTTGGCATTTTGGTTTCTTGAAGGATTAGTATTCACCAACAGCTAATTTCAAAATCGCTTATCCTTTTTAGTGTTCTCAGGGAATTCAGTGTTTCTTAGGTGCCAGTGAGGGCATTTGGTTAGATTGACTAGAAAAATAATTGTTTAAGCAGTGCTGATAACTGTGAGGTAGCTGTTGCCTTGACAACTAGAAAACTGTTCTGTTTGCTAAACAAAGGGATGGTAATTTAGTAGTTTAATTTCCTCTTGGCTTAGAGGTGTTACATAAAACATTTTATTTTAGCCTCTGAGATGGTCTATATTATTGACCAGAATCAGAGAAGCAGAGCAAAAATAGAAGGTAAGAGGTTTTTTGTTTTGTTTTTGGTTGTAAACATGTTCTACCTATCAGGGTGGGTGTTGGGCAAAAGACTCTTAATTAATCGGCTCACAGTTCTTTGTGTCTCTCTGTGTTGGACCAAAGTACAGTAGCCTCACAATAGGTGTACAGCCTTGGTTGTCTTTCTGTCACTCTAAAGGGTTGTGGTATACACTTCCTTATGGAGCATCCCACCAACTCTTAACCTCTCTTGCTATAGCATGCAACACGATTATTTCTGAATTGAGTAAGGGGGATAATATTTATATACCCCCTCATAGTATACACAATTATACTGGCATCTGCTGTTTATGTAGGATCTTTTTTATTTTATTTTATGTTTTTATTGATTTTAGAGAGAGGGACAGCCACCCTTGTCTTAGTTTATGTAATACCTCTCCATCTTTAAAGTTATTAAAATTATTTGATATAAATATGGGCACTTTTGTTACATAGCATTAGAATTTTTAAAAATATATTTTATTGACTTTTAGTTAGAGAGGAAGGGAGAGAGAGAGAAACATCAATGAGAGAGACACTGATCTGCTGTCTCCTGCATGAGATCAAAACCCAGGTATGTGCCCTGATTGGGAATCAAACCCCGAACCTCCTGGTCCAGGGGACAAACACTTAATCCACTGAGCAACACCAGCCAGGCACATAGCATTAGAATTTTCTTAAAAATTTAAAATAATTTTTATTTTTGGAGATGCTAGCTACAACTATTAGGAGTGAATTTACTTTAAGATCCAAGTGAAATTGATATTTTCATTATTTGTTGCTGTATAACAGTATTTTCCCCCTTATGTTTTATGGAATGTAGTGGTAATAGATGTTAATGGGAAGGTAATAGATGTTAATAGGAAGAAAAAAGAAAGAGGTTCTTTGGACAAACCAGATTGGGAAATGATGAGGCAGAGTGGGAATTCATTCAATAAACCAGTTTTCCCAAATTCTCCCTCTTTTTTTTGGGGGGGGGGGAGAGAAGCTTCTTGGGATATTAGTATTTCTCGTAAAACACTTTGGGAAAAGCTACTTACGTAATCTTTCTTTGGCTATGGAATTGATTAATATAAGCAGAACTCCTTATTAATACAGATCCTATGCAAAAGTACTATATACCTGATTGTAAAAAGTCAGAGCAGCTACATTAGGACTATTAAAAACCAGTGAACCCATGCCTTAAAGCATTTGAGACATTTGGGCTAAGTTTTATTGGAGACTTCCCAGATTGGATTTTGTAGTTTGAATACATGTGATTCCTCCTGCCCCTTTTATGCCAGTCTGTCTAAAAGTTGTCTAGGTAGCAATATATTCTGAATTTGGGTGCCTGTAAAGATATAGCCTGTAAGAAGAAATTTCCTCCGACTTTGAGCTTTAAGAATCTGCTTTTTGGTGGTCATGTAATAAATATATATTTGAATGGATGGTGGATAGAGGGGGCATTAAGGAATGGTATATATTTGTGATTGAGCAAATTCATATAAACCATGTGTATTTTAATAGAAAAAGATGCCTTTATATTTTATATCATGTACATTTAGTACATTTAAGTAGACTTTGATATATATTTTTTAGTTATTTTTAAGTTAGTGTATTTTATTGTACTTGTTAACATACATAGTCAGTTATCACAGCTTTTATAGCTGTAACAAGATTTGACCTGCCATTCTGAGGTCTGATTGTGGGAAAGAATCAGAGTTTAAATCTAATTTGTGTGCATTTTTAGGCCCTGGATGAGCCTCCCTATTTGACAGTGGGCACTGATGTGAGTGCTAAGTACAGAGGAGCCTTCTGTGAAGCCAAGATCAAGACAGCAAAGAGACTTGTCAAAGTCAAGGTACAGTCTATGTAGATTTTATAAATTACATGTCCAGTATTTACTATTTAAACTTTGGTGAGTATATTTAATAATTTTTTCTGCAAGATGAGTTTAGTTTCTAGGAGTAATGGCTATGAAAATACCTGGGGAAAAAATCATTGTGATTGCAAGTATTTTATTGGAATGAAGTTAGATTAATATTATATATATTCTAGAGGCCCGGTGTATGAAATTCATGCACGGGGGGAGAGGTCCCCTCAGCCTAGCCTGCACCCTCTCCAAACTGGGACCCCTCGGGGGATGTCCGACTGCCTCTCATAATCTGGGACCACTGGCTCCTAACTGCTCACCTGCCTGCCTGCCTGATCGCCCCTAACTGCCCCCCCCCGCCCCCGCCAGCCTGGTCGCCCCTCCCTGTCCCCCCCCCCGCCAGCCTGGTCGCCCCTCCCTGTCCCCCTCTGCTGACCTGGTTGCCCCTCATTGCCCGCCCCTCCGCGGGCCTGGTTGCCCCCTGCAGCCTGCTGCTCAGTCATTTGGTCGCCCCTCACTACCCCCCCCCCCCGACCTGGTCGCCCCACACAGTCTGTTCAGTTGTCCGTTCGGTTGCAATGGTTTCTTAGGCTTTTATTATTACAGATATATACATATTTTAAACCCAAGGATTTTTTTTTTAATTGATTTTAGAGAGAGGGAGGGAGGAAGAGAGAGAGAAACATCTATGTGAGAGAGAAACATTGATTGGTTGCCTTTGCATGCACCCCAACTGGGGATGGAACCTGCTACCTTTTGGTGCATGGGATGATGCTCCAACCAACTGAGCCACACCAACCAGGGCAGGATATGGTTTTTATTGATTTTAAAGAGAGGAAGACGAGATAGAGAAAAACACTGATGTGAGAGAGGAACTGCCTCCCACAGAAACCCCTACTGGGGATCAATCCCATAACCTAGTTATGTGCCCTGTCAGGGAATCAAACCCACCACTTTTTGGTTATAGAATGCCACTTGAACCCACTGAGCCACGCGGTCAGGGCAGTATACTGAAGGACACTTTACTATAGACTTGGTATTGTGTGTGTGTGCATGTGTCTAATTAAATTTATCATCTCTAGGTAACATTTAGGCATGATTCTTCAACAGTGGAAGTTCAGGATGACCACATAAAGGGCCCACTAAAGGTAATTCATTTATTCATTCATTATTAATTCCAATGCTTCAGAGGTAAACATTAAAATTATACCCGGTCATTTCTTTTTAACTCATTGACTATTTTGTTGTTGAATTGGTAAGTATGTATTGCTCTCTAAATACATTAATAGAGAAAATGCTGAGAGAGAATCGTGGATCGGCTGCCTCCTTGCACACCCCTTACTGGGGATTGAGCCCGCCACCTGGGCATGTGCCCTGACCGGGGATTGAACTGTGACCTCCTGGTTCATAAATGGACGCTCATCCACTGAGCAACACCAGCCTGACACTCTGCTCATTTTTTTAATCGGATAGTTTGTTTTGCTATTGAATTGTATGAGTTCTTTATATATTTTAGATAATAACCTTTTGCACTCGGGTGTCGCGTGTGACTCGACACGGTTAGCATTAGAATAAAGGAATCGAGAAAAAAGCAAGCGAGTGCAAAGGGTTAACCCCTTATTAGATTAATGATTTTCAAATACTTTTCCCATTCAGTAGGTTGCGTTTTCATTTTCTTGATAGTTTTCTTTCCTGTGTAGAAGTTTTTTAGTTTGATGCAGTTTTAAAGACCATGTAAATATAACTCAGTATTTTCTTGATCAAATTGAAACTGTTATAAATGATTGTCATTAGTGTTACATTTTAACTCTTAAGGAGACTTCAGAACTATTCCTTAATTTTCCTCCCCTTCCTCCTCCAAAGGGGAGTGGTTATATGGGGCAGGGACAGTCAGTTTCACATATGGTGGTTCCGGTTCTCAAAGTGAGGTCTCAGGACTCCTGGGGGTTCCCAAGACCCTTTGAGGGAAAAACGGGCACAACTGTTTCCATAATAATTCTTAGATAGTATTTGCCTTTTTACTGTGTTGACATTTTCACTGATGGTACAGAAACAGTAGTGGTAAAACTGCTGGTACCGCAACACAAATCAGTAATTTTAGTCTTTACTACCGTGCACTCAATTAAAAAAAATAAAACCAGTTTTTGGTTTGTTCACTTACCTTCTAAAAGTTTTTCTAACTTTTAAAAATACTTTAGGTTGGAGCTATTGTGGAAGTGAAGAATCTCGATGGGACATATCAGGAAGCTGTCATCAATAAATTAACAGACGCGAGTTGGTATACTGTAGGTAAGGGAATCCATCTTTTAAAGATGTATTTTCAAAGAGAATACAACCAAAGCAAAGTTTCCTTGATTTACTTCCTCCCCAGGGCCATAGACGATGTCACTGTTAATGGTTATCTTTCCAGATTAAAAAAATTATTAATATGTGCATAACATATTACTTGAAATTATTTAGTTATACATACACTGAGTGGCCAGATTATTATGATCTCTGAATGCACATACATTAGAGGCCCGGTGCATGAATCTGTGCATGGGTGGGGTCCGGCCAGCCTGGCCAGGGGGAGGGGACATGGGCTATTGGCCGGCCTGCCTGCTCGTCGAACTTCTGGTCGAGGGGACAATTTGTGTATTAGCCTTTATTATATAGGATATACAGTGAGTAGCCAGATTATTATGCGTTCAGAGATCATAATAATCTGGCCACTCAGTGTATTATAGAATTGAATTCCTAGCTTTTTTCATTTCAAAGTGTATCTTAGAGAAATTTATTTTTCCATCTTAACCATTTTTTTTAATCGTCGCCATACGGTATGTTTATTGATTTTAGAGAGAGGAGGGAGAGAGAGAGAGAAAGAAACATCGAGTGGTTGCCTCCCATATTAGCCCTGACCAAGAGTATTGAACCTGCAACCTTTTGGTGTATGGGACGATTCTCCAAGCAACTAAGCCACCCAGCCAGGGCCATTTTAACCATTTTTTAAGTGTACATTTAAGTATATTTATCTTGTTGAGTCACGTTGGCCAGGCTGTTATCTCTTATTATTTTTAGTTTGTGAGTTCTTTTTATATTCTGAATATTAACCCTTTGCTGCTTTCTTTGCAAGTACTTTTCTCATACCGTTTTACTCATATCTTTACCATGTCACAAAATAGACGTATATTCGGTGTACATATAAACTTACAGTAAATTTGGTGGGACATTTTAGTATTTTAAATAAGTAGTTTTCAACCGGGAGCTAGTTCATCACTCAGGGAACATTTGGCAATGTCTGGAGATATTTTTGATTATCACAGCTGGGAAGGGGTGCTAATGGCATCTAGTGGCCAAGGTTGCTGTTCAATATTCTACAGTGCACAGCACAGCTTCTCCCCTCCTCCCCCTCAAGAGAATTATCTGGTCCAAAATGTTAGTAGTGCTGTGGTTGAGAAACCCTGCTTTAAATAAAAGTAGAGTAATTATTTAATGGCAGTCTGAATATATCAGTTTGTGTTTTTTCTGTTTCTTAGCTAAATCTGTAGGTTTTTACCAGCAGGAAAACTTGCTTTTCCTTTACGCCGTTGAGAAGGGTTAATTAGCATTTAAATAGTTTCATACTGAAATGCTAACATTTTTATTTGGTGTTTTCTGTTTGAGGGAAGGTTTTTCATTTATGGTATATTGTTTCTTTTTTGCTAGAGATTGGAAAAGATACTCAATGTTTGAAGCTGTTTATTAGAAAACATAAAATGTGACCTGAATTTTTAATCTAATCTTTTAAAACAATAAATAGTCTATTTCTGCTCAGAAAATTAAATAATTTATTTTATCTTGTTAATTTTTGAAAAACTCTTCAGCAGTTTCCATTTTTACCTCCTCTCCTAGTTTTTGATGATGGCGATGAGAAGACGCTCAGACGGTCCTCACTGTGCCTGAAAGGAGAGAGGCATTTTGCTGAAAGTGAAGTAAGTAACCATTTAACAGATGAACATCTCCTAATAGTTTGTATTGGGGGGAGCAAAGTTTGCTTTCTCAAATCAAGCAACTTATATGTTAATTAGGAAAATTCATCAATACATAATACCATTATAATACAGTCTGTGAAGCCTGCTTGAGGCCTGTGTTTGAGTATTCTTTTTTTGTCTTGTAAATGATTATAGGAAAGAGATGTCTGATTTGTAACGCACTTGAACCCCTCATCATGAAAATGTAGTTCTACCAGCAATCCAGAACTACTGCTAGTAGCTGACATAATTGCAGCTTCTCCTTAAAGAAGCCTAGCCTGACTGCCCTTTCTAAAATTGTCCCTTCCATCCCTCTTAATTGTTTTAGGTCGGTTTCATTTTCTCTATGGCACATATTGTTCGCTGACTTTAAAATATGTATATGTGCTTGATTATTGGTCTATTATTGTTTGCCTTTCTCATTGGAATGCATCAGGAGGGCAGGGATTTTGTGTCTGGTTTGCCACTTTGTTCCCAGTGCCTAGAACAGTGCCTGGCACAGAGTAGGAACTGAATAAATGTTCGTTGAATGAATAAGTGAAATGCTTATATTTCTTAGGGAAATATAAAGCATTTCTCAGAGTTTTACATACATTATTACATTTACATTATGAAGTAGAAACAATTATTTTCTTTTACTTACAGATAATGAAACATGGTTAGAGCTGGTTCTCAAACCAGCACTTTCTAGTACCAAATCCATGCTCTAAAATTAAAAGGTGTCATTCAGTTACTAAGAAGGGAAAGTTCACAAAGTTTGTAAATCTGTAGCTTGCTACTCAGAATTTTTAAATGGACATATGGTTATAAATAGTGCTGTAGTGTCTAGACCCACTCCCCCAGTCTATAAAAATTAATGGCCAGAGGGCCCCAACCATAATTTTTTTTCTAGTCACTATTTAGAACAGTGTTTTTTTGGGGACATTTAATATTATTTGTTAAATTGTTAGACTTTATTTTATGGGTGTTTTGTTGTTGCTGTTTTGAAAATATTTTTCCTTCCCTTAAATGATTGAATTTCTATTTCAGTTCAGAATCTATATTATGATTCCAGCCTATCTTTTCAGTCTCCTATTCTACCATTTCCCTGTGCTTCTTCCTTATAAGACTCCTTGGTATTTCCAGATTGTGGTTTATACTTTGTTAGCTTGGATTTTGCTGAGCCCTCATCCACTTAAGGCCACTAGAAACCCTTCCTTTTCCCTGGTGTCTTTCATCAGCTCTCTAACCAAATTTGATCTCTATCCTTGGATGCTTTTGTTCTTCTATATTTGGTGTTTTTGGCTTACTTTTCTTATTTTCTCTATAAGATTTTAAGCTGTTCTGGGGAATAGCCCTGTTTTTGTTACCTTAATAGACTCTCCTTTTCCAGTGTTTGCTTCACAAAAGCTTTTAATAAATATTTGTTGAATGAATTGTGAAGGCTTAAATATACGAAATGCATACAGCTTTGGGGCAAATGCAGTGAATTTGGTTCATTTCATTTTCCCTAGAACATGTAGCAGGTCAGTGAATATGGTGGGCTCGAAGACTTGACTTATCTGTTAAGTGAAGATAGGCATCTTATTGAATCCAGAGAAATATCTAAAATATTAATTTTGTTTTTGCAAGAGAAATTTATGTTGGAATAGTTCGTAAGACAGTTGTAGTGTAAGGCTGAAGCATTATCTCCTGCCGTTCAGGAGGCTAAGTTTTACTGTGTGTGTGTCTTATAATGAGGATAATTAGCATTAGTTTGTATTTAAATATCTGAGCTTTAATCTAAGTTGATGGGCACTGTTTCATATAACACTGTGGTTTTAACTTTGAGAAGTTATTATCCTAAGTAGTTCCTCACTTTCACTTCCATCCTGATGGTTTTCTTGGGGTCTTTAGTTCCCTAGTGGTTATGAAACTATCTGTTATGTTACAGCAAAGGTTTTATTGGAGGATGAAAGGAGTAACAACTGTGGAAAATCTTAAAACTGCAGTAAAAGTAGCAATATTATCAGGATTGATATTCAGAGAAATAAGTTAGCTGAAATAACATCTTCAGAAATCGATCCAAAATCCTTTTTCTTTATTTTGCTTTTAACCATCAACCATTTCTTTGTGTGGACATCATTATTTTTGGATGGGATTAAGGACAAATAGGTTGCCATGAATGTCAGTTGAAAACAAGCAAGAAATGCTCATAAATTGATTATTGTCTTCATACTAAGCATTATATTGGATGCTGCAGATTGAAAAGGAAGGGAACATAAAATATTAAGTGTAGAAAAACTAATTTTTACATATTCTTTAATAAAGCTTTATTGCAGAAAATGTTTGCAAAGTAAAGCCTACATTTTTTCAAGCAATTAGATGCTTGTTCTGATAATTTTGTTTGTTACTTACTAAGAATTTATTTAATACTAGCGTTCCCGTTGCAGGAAAAATCCTGCAATAGGATTTCCTGCTGCACTCTACCCCGCCTTCGCTCCTCCCTTGTCGCCCGCCCCGCCTTCTCGGCCAGCCCGCCTGCTTTTCCCTTCGCCCCCGGCCCCGCCTCCGCTCCTCCCTTGTCGCCCGCCCCGCCTTCTCGGCCAGCCCGCCTGCTTTTCCCTTCGCCCCCGGCCCTGCCTTCGCTCCTCCCTTCTCCTCCCCCCGGCTTGCTTGCTTCTTTGAAGCTTTACTCCCTTCTGCAGCTCTTGGCTTCTTTCGACGCTGTCTTGATATGCAAATTAGCCGCCATCTTTGTTGGGGTGATTTGCATACTCATCCTGATTGCTTGGTGGGCGTGGCTTGGCTGGTGGGTGTGGCTTGGGTGTAGCAAAGGTGCGGTCAATTTGCATATTTGTCTATTATTAGATAGGATATTATGAATCCCTATGTGCAAAGAAAAATTTGAGCTGCAATTGGCCTTAACCTAGGAGTTAGTTAGGTCCTTACATATAGGTGTCTTATCTCTCAAAACTATGTTTTCATTGAGTTATGTTTGTTTTGTTCTGTATTTTAATCATTGCTAGAAGTCTGTCAACCTTCAAATAGATAATGAAATCATCTAAAGAGAACAGCTAAATTTCTTTTTACCTATTTTCAGTAATGGGATCAATCATCTTCTAATATCTCTCAAATGAGTTTTCTATCTTTAGGAAGGTTATATTTTAGTCTTCTTGGGAGTTTTTAATGTCAGAATCTAAGCATATTCTTAAACTGGTTTAAAAAGAAGAAAGAACTTGCAATGTAATAACTTTTTCTGGGTTTATGTTCTTACTCACAGACACTAGACCAGCTCCCACTCACCAACCCTGAGCATTTTGGTACTCCAGTCATAGGAAAGAAAACAAATAGAGGAAGAAGATCTAATCATATGTAAGTCCATTTTCGTGCCTGTTAGTTAAACCTGAATTCATTTCTCCTAGTGTTGTTGTAATAGTTACTAATTTTAAATTGTAATTTCAAAAATGCTAACTGAATCTAATAGTAATTTTAGATCTAGTAGTAATTTCAGACTCCTTAGCGTGGGTTCTTGAGGTTCTCCATGTTCAGCCAACCTTAGCAGCCAGTTATCTACCTCTCATTTCTCCCTACATGTATGGTGATACTGTAGTCAAAATGGAACGGGCCAACATTCCCTGAATACATTCTTTGTTTTCCTGATATCATGCTTTTTTATCTCGAATGCCACCCTTCCATGACACTGCCTCACTCATTCTTCAATTCTCAATAGAAATGCTCCCATTTTTATGTGAACCATTTATCTCTCCACCCTTTCTTTGAAAACAGATAAAATGTTTATCCTCTGAACTCTCTAAATTCTTTGCATTTATCTAATGTCAGAGGCAATATTTCACCACTTATTATCATTACTAGAGGCTCAGTGCATGGATTCGTGCACTGGTCGGGTCCCTTGGCCTGGCCTACAGGGATCAGGCCGAAACTGATTCTCTGACATCCCCGAGGGGTCCTGGATTGTGAGAGGGCACAGGCCAGGCCAAGGGACCCCACCGATGCACATTTGGGGCCAGGGAGGGACCACAGGAGGGCTCCAGGGTGTGTCTCGCCCAATCCCTATCAGCTGGACCCCAGCAGCAAGCTAACCTACTGGTGGCAGCGTCTGCCCCCTGGTGGTCAGTGCACATGATAGCAACTGGTTGAATGGTCAGAGGGACAATGGGCATATTAGGCTTTTATATACATACTAGAGGCCCAGTGCACAAAATTTGTGCACCGGGTTGGGGGCGGGGGTGGTTCCTCAGCCCGGCCTGCGCCTTCTAGCAGTCCAGGAGTCCTCAGGGATGTCCGACTGACAGCTCATCCTTAGTGCTGTTAGTGCTGCCATGGCCGCTGAGCTTGCCAGCCGTGAGCCTGCCTTCTGGCTGAGTGGCGCTCCCCCTGTGGGAGCAGCACTGACCAACAGGAGACAGCTCCTGAATTAAGTGTCTGCCCCCAGGTGGTCAGTGCACATCATAGCAACCAGTCGTTCTGCTGTTCAGTCAATTTGCATATTAGCCTTTTATTATATAGGACTAGAGGCCTGATGCATGAAATTCGTGCAAGGGGCTCGGCCCTTGCAGCCCCGGCTTCGTCTAGAAGGACATCTGGCCTACATTTGGCTATTGGTCTAATTAGCATATTATGCTTTTATTATTATAGAGATAATGATTTCCCTTCCTAATAGTTTTATTCTCCTTGACATCAGGAACTGTCTTATTTTCATGTGTTGCAGTTGTGTCAAATAATCTACATATTTCACAAATTACTTTCAATGAAATGTGCCAGGCTCCAAAAAGCTAATTAAAAAGGACCACAGGATCAAAGGGGTCATGATATTTCAGGCCATCAGAGATTTTTTAAAAATCTTCAAACAGTTCCAGAAAGAAAAATAATTTATTGCAAAGGACAGGGAAGCAGAATGGCATCAGACTTCTCAAGATTAACTCTGGATGCTAGTAGGAAGTGGATGCAGAAGGGAGGAATGGAAGTCTCTTTTGAAAAAGAGGACTTAATTATCAAATCTAATGGGAGAATTAAAGATATGAAGATAACAGACCGACAGAATAGCAAAGACATGCAATAATTTCCCCAAAACATTATATAAGAAAGGAAAACTACATTTACATTAGTAGAATGGAGGACGGGGAGGTCATTAAATAAAAAAGATTACATCCTGTAACAGCGGGAAGTTAGTAGAAAAAAAGATGTATAAAATGTATAAATAAAGAAATATTAGCTTAGGAATATTAGTTAGAGATAAGGCAGTAACTGTCAGAGGAACCGCTGAAAGAGTTAAACATAGTTCTTTTCATGGAGCAGATGAAAGTTGGAAGGGATGGGACTGGAGAATCTAGTTTTCATTTATTTTAATGGAGGTTGTATTGAAAACAGTTTTGAATGTTTTATTTTGATAAAATCTATTAAAAATAAATATTAGTCAAATTATTTAAAACTTCAGTGTAAGTGAATGTTTTCATTCAGTATGCAAAATTAAGTATTAAAATCTAATTGTGGCTATGCTTTGGAGACAGAAATTGGGTAAGCAGAGCTCTCATATTACAGCAAACCCATGAAAATAGGTATTAGTTTTATCCTTATTAAAAATTGGGGAAATTGGCTGCAGATACAGTAAGTAACTAATTTAAGGAATACAGGAATGAAAGGATCAGGACTTGAACTCACCTGTGCTCCATGAACCTTTCCCATTCAATTGATTGACCCTTTTTTATTTTTACTTTTTAAAAATGTTTTACTGATTGTATACCTTTTGTGATTTCAGGAGAAATAAAATCAGAAGTACCACAGTAGAAAGAAATAATAAACCTATACAGTTCATTTATTTAGTCAACAAATATTTATTGAACATACACGCTGTGCCAAGCACTGTTCAGGTACTTGGTATATATCAGTGACCAAAACAGGCATTTATAAATCTCTGCCTTTAGAGCTTATATTTATTCTCTCATTTAAGGAGAAGATAAACAATAAAGTAAAAATGTCAGAAACAAGTAAATGATATGACAGATTTGTAAGTGCGGTGGAAATGAGAGATTGGACTGAGCAGGTTGTAAATTTGAATAAAGTGGTCAGGGTAGCCTAATTGAGATGACTTTGGAGCAGAGACTTAGAGGAAGTGAAAGTTGAGGGCTCCAGGCTGTTCTGCTGCCAAAGGCGGTAGAGAACTGAGGTGTAGCAGTAGCTGGTGGAGGAAGGGAGGTCAGGGGGTTTTTATTGGAGTAGGAGAAATAACAACATATGATGCAAATAACTGTATGCTGGAAGACTCCGTCTAGTAGAGGCAGCAGCATTGAGACAGCAGAGAGACACAAGCATTGCTGGAACAAAGTCTTGAGGAGATGACGGAGGGAAGGGAATCTAGTCCATAAATAGAGAATGGGTTTGAGTGGAATATGGACATTTACTCCGTTTTATGTTGCCAATCAATTTATATGTATCTTTCTGGTGTCTGAAGCCTTCACACTTGTTAAGTCTTAAGAAAGAAATTAGAACTTTTATAAGATACAGATGACTTTCTTAGTCAAATAAAGCCCAGTTTTTCTCTTTCTATGTTTTATAGATTTGATATATGTTATCTGTGACATTGTGACTTTCTTGCTAATGATGATGATATAAAGGGCATCCATAAAACCCTAGCTGAATGAGTTGTGTGTGTGACATTGTGACTTTCTTGCTAATGATGATGATATAAAGGGCATCCATAAAACCCTAGCTGAATGAGGTTGTTTGTTTTTTTTTTAATGTTTTCATTTTTTAGTGAGAGAGGAAAGGAGAGGGATAGAGAGATAGAAACATTGATGAAAGAGAAACATCAGTCATCTGTCTCCTGCACATCCCTTACTGGGGATCGAGCCCACAACCTGATTGTGGGCTTTCTCAGAAGCAGATTCAGTAGAATTTTTTGTTTTGTGTTTCTTTTGTCCTTTTTAGTAGTATTTTTTACTCTACTAAAAATAGAGTAGAGTAAAAATATCAAATAGACGGTTTTAGATCCTTTTTCTAACGTCTTTCTAATTTACTAGTTCAATATACAATTAACTGGAAGGGATTTTTAGCAATACAAAAGAATCATATTGTGCATTTTATGAATATTTGTGCATATTTGATATTGAGAATAACAGTGATGATCTCTTATCAGATTGTCTCCTCTCTCTCCCCTGACCCCCAGTAATAAAGATCTGCCTACCTTCTTTTAAAATTATCTTTGTACCGAGAGTATAAAATTACTGTCTCTATAACTCCTTTAATCTGAATGTAGGATCTAATATATTTTACTATGTATAGCATGGGGGTATTTTATATGGGGCCTTCAGCTTTTTGAGAATTTGGGGACCAATGTTAGTCTGTTCTGATCTTTCCCTTAATTGTTTAAAATAGCATTAAATAAATGGGAAATCTTTTCAGGAAAATGATGTGTTTTTCTTGAATGATATTCCTGAGTAACTTTAATAGAAAAGAGTTTCATCTAGAATATCTATATCAACTTGGTGTGCTTATTCTTTGTGAAGATAAGTGGAAATATCTTCCTGTTTTCTTTCCCTAGACCAGAGGAAGAGTCTTCTTCATCCTCCAGTGATGAAGATGAGGATGACAGGAAACAGATTGATGAGCTACTAGGAAAAGTTGTTTGTGTAGATTATGTTAGTTTGGACAAAAAGAAAGCACTATGTTTTCCTGCATTGGTGAGTAACTTTAATATAAAAGAGTTTCATTTTCAACTACATAACTTCATGAAAAAAACCACAACTGATTTTCTTAGTGTTTTTCATAGGTACAAAATGGGGAAATGGTTTTAGTATCATGTAGTTCAGAGAGAGATTAGCTTTCAGAATGGCCTCTGAGTACAAAGAACTCTTGAAGTCATTTAAGAAAGGCAAAATTCATAGGCCTCTTACATTGGCACTGCCTTTGGGAAAACGTGCTTTATCCTCACTGTAAATAACAGCTGAAGCTATTTCAAATAAAATAAATCTTTTAATGTTAGTAGGAAATCTTATACGGACTCCAGAAAGGTACCCACTTGAAGTGTTTACTTTTTAGAGTGGGTAGTATTACAAAGAAATGTAATGTGTTTTAAAATACTTATTTAACTGTAAATGATATAGAGCCCCATCTCTAGCTTTTTTTTAAGGATGGAGACTGTCCTGATTAAGGTTTTAATACCTGATCCCATTTTGGGTCCTGCCCTTCTCTTACCGTGGTGCAGACCCTCGCTAAGACCCTAGCTCCACTCCATTCCGGCTCGCCACTTCTCATAGGATGCGGTCTCCAGCTTCAGTCTAGTCAGAGCCACGCTTCTGCTTGCAGCCCGAGCCTGTGCCAGAGGCCGGGTGGGGGATCCGTAGGCCTGCGAGGATGTAGGATGTAAATTTTAAATTACTAGGGACCGTGTCCACGTGTGTGTACCTGTTTGCCCTAAAACTAAATTTAATTTTTAAACTAAGCTGAAACAACTTTCTAAAAGGATTTAAATAATTGGTTCTAATGTAACTATCCACAAATGTGCATTTACTTATCATAATTTCACCCTTTTTTTTAAAAAAGGTGGTTTGTCCTGATTGTAGTGATGAAATTGCTGTGAAGAAAGATAATATTCTTGTTCGATCTTTCAAGGATGGCAAATTGTAAGTATAACTCACTTGTTATGAAAAATATGCTGTTTTTCCACATTAGAATGGTAAATTATACATTTATTTCCAGTGACATTACCCTTTTACTTTTTGTCATTCAGAAAGTTTCAAAGTAAGCTCATTTTTCATATTATTAGTAAATGTAGTATGTCTTTCCTTGTTCATGATGGTCTTTGCTAAACTACACTCTCAGTATTGTCGAATTTGTCAATTTTGCTTGTGTAATAGCTGGTGATTTGTTTAGGCAAATTTGATGTATCTACTATGTCTAACCCTTGATTGATATATTAGTGGATACATTTATTGTTCTTGAATATTTAATTAGAACTCTTTAATTGTATCTTAAGTGTTAAGAAAGATATTTTTCATGTAGAACTTTCTTAGAACTGAGTTACAAATTTCTATTTTTTTCCCTTTAAGAATTGTGTGACCAGAAAATCCATATCTTTTATACTCTGCCTTATAGGATGACTATATCTTTAAAAGATGATCATATTTTAAGATTGGTGTTTGGGTTTTCAAGTTCTAAAAAGTGATTTATGAAAACCCATGTAAACAAAATGGAGATAAGAGAAATTTGAACACTGAAATTGAATACTGGCTTGATGATATTAAGAAATTACTAGTTTTTAAATGTGTGATAATGGTATGATATTTTTAAAAAGAATTTTGAAGCTCCTTAATGAAATTATATGTCTGGGATTTGCTTCAAAATAATCGAGTTCAGGTAGGTAGGGGTATGAGCAGTGAAGATGAGTTAATGATTATTGTAGTTGGGTAATGGATATGTGGGAGGTCATTGCACTATTTGGTCTACTTTTGTGTATGAGATTTTAAAAATAGAAGGTTAAAAGGAATAGGCAAGCTGAAAATTGTATTTGGAATTGTTTTCAGGCTTTTGTGGATTGACTGACACAAACCAAATGCAGGAAAGCTGAAGAATGATTTATCAGTGTCAAACAGGAAATATATATGATATATGATAGAACCTCTTATAGATGCTTACATCTGATCCCCCTTTATAGTTGAGGATTTTAGTCTAAAATCCAGTTAAAGTTTTGTTAAAAGAGCATTTACATTATAAACTAGTACATTTTCTTCCATTATTAAATTTAGTAATTTCCTATGATTATTCCAAGATAATGGCAGATTCTTGTTGTTTGACTTCTTCTTTATTGGATTGATGCATTCTGCTACCCAAACATTTTTATCTGTTGTTATTTTTAGTATTTCAGTACTTTTCATTTAGAATTTCATTGCTTTTAGCCAGGGACCCTTGATAATTTGAGAATACCTTGTTGATAAAATATCTCTATTAAAGGTGGGGTCTTTTTGTAGATGATTACATATATTAACATTTTATCTGTAACTTTCAACCTTGTGTAAATGTCAGTATTCCCATATTTTCAGTAGCTTTCTGTGGTGTGTAATTAGGCTCTTAATTAATTTCTGTTGTATTTTTGTGTTTGTTTTTTTCTTTAAAATTGAAAAAATAATACAGTACTTCAGTACCAAGAAAGGATGTCCATGAAATTACGAGCGACACTGCACCAAAGCCTGATGCTGTATTAAAACAAGGTAAGGGCAATCTTGGAATAAGTTGTTAATTAAAAAACTGATAGTGTTTTTGGAGATTAAATTTTCGTAGGTGGGGGTGGGTGGGTGGGTAGAGATTAACCAAAGAATTTGTCTGCATATATATATGCATAGCCCAAGGACACAGACAGTAGTGGTGAGGGGGGATGGGTGCAGGGTGGAGGTGGTCAAGGGGGAGAAAGGGAACCTCTGTAATACTTTCAGTAATACATTTTTAAAAAGGATATTTTTAAAACGTTGCCTTTAAAGTTGTACTTAGTTTTCTGTGACTTTGTCTTTTGTAAACCCATGTGTCTTTTGCTATCATATTTTCCTTTTTCTTTTTTCAGCTTAATATTATTTAAAGTGTGAAAGAACTATATCAGCAGCTATTGCTATAGTCTGGCTTTTGCCTCTAAATAAAATGTTAGTTCCTGAGGATGGTAGAAACAGGAATCAAAATAATTTTGATTTGGCATTTCTCATACCATAACAATAGTTATATTTATTATATTATTCAATGGTTATATTAAATGCTGTAATTGCATTTCTTACTAGATTTTTGCCATTGTATGTAGCTGTTTATTTTCTCTTTGCCTATATGCATCAAATCTAATAATATGTTGTGTAGACTGGTTAAAAATCCTCAAGAATTTATGGTTTAACATTTATTTCCATGTATTGTAAAATGAGAATAACTGCATAGCTAATTTTAATTGAAGTTAATTATTAACATAATTCAAGTTTAGAGATGTAGAGAAAATATTTATATTTTCAGGTATTGTATGTTCATTACAGTGGTTCTGACTGGCATGTGATTCTATTTAATTGTCATTTGTTGGGTAAACAAAGATTTACCTAACTTAAATGTGTTTTTATTAGACATGCTTAATTTTTGTTTAAAAGAAGAAAACTGCTCTTTTGTATTTGTTAGAACCTAGGTCCCCTTCCGATGGTAGCCGTTTTGCCGTGTTATAAAAATGGCTGCCTGATGCTTAAGACTGAGCGGGTTAAATGAGCTGCTACACGGAAAAGCTGTTAGCTCAGTCCCTGGCACACAGCAGGCACTTAATAACTGTCAGCAATATTTACGCAGTGGTTTTCATTTCTTTATTTGTTTACTATCTGTAGACAAGTCAAGTGTCTTATTTCTCCAGTTCACATAGTTTATGGTCTCTTTCCAGCCTTTGATCAGGCACTAGAGTTTCACAGAAGTAGAACTATTCCTGCTAACTGGAAGACGGAATTGAAAGAAGACAGCTCCAGCAGCGAAGCGGAGGAGGAGGAAGAGGAGGAGGAGGATGAGAAAGAAAAGGAGGATAACAGCAGTGAGGAGGAGGTAAGTGAAAACAGCTGAGGCCTTTACATTAAAATTACAGTTGGGTTTTCTTTGAATTAGAATTTGGCGCATAAGTCATTAATTACTTGAATATTTTTAGTATTAGAAATACTTCATAATGAAATTGTATTTGTGATACTCATCGTAATCAAGTAGTTTGCTTGCTTACCTTAAAATAGAAATATGGTCTTGTGAAATTAAAAATAAGTATAGTTATCCCGATAACCTCAGAAACGTTTCTTAATTTTACTATGCTTTTGGTTTAACAGATGATTAAGGAAATACTCATCTAATATAGCAAAACTTACACATGCTTTTCACTGCCCTGTAGATAGCTGTCACCTCATACAATGTTTACACTACATCTGCGTATTTTATTGAAATACCTAGGAAAGTATAAAATATATATTCCATCTAGTATTAAAAGAATAAGTAAAAAAGTAAAGGTTAATGAGAATCTTAAATGACTTTATCTAATGTAGATGAGTAATTCTGATAAGATCATAAATAGGACATCTGAATTTATATCGATAAAGAAGCTAGTACTTTAGGTCTAGCAGTGACAAGTACGAGGAAAAGATGTCCATGATATAGTGACATTGCACCACTGTACTCTGGCATGGTTTGTTGAGCGACTTCATAAAAGTTACTGGGGGAGAGGTACAGATAGCGAAGGCTAGTATATTTGATCGTGAAGTGAATTGTATTTAATGTTTTCAGGAAACTAAATGTCAATATGTAATCTTTTAGGTAAGTTATGAAATTCTGCCACATAACTATTACTGGCATAGGGTTGTTTTATGATAAGTGATCTATGGTGACAATGTGTAGTGTAAAAGTCTTCTCTCCACTGCTTTCTATTTAAAATGCTAAAATTATATACCTTCTTCTACTCACCTTTGTGCATACCAGGACCTCTACCCTCAGTGTCCTTCCCTCCTCTCCCCTCCCCCAGTCAGCCTGGCACCCTCCTGTTCAGTTTTCAAACCTGACATATGTCACCATTGTAAGGGGAAAGCTTCTGTAAACCATCACCTTTCTCACCTCAGGAAAGTTAACCACTCCGTTTGCTAGTCTAAACTACTGGTCCTTGTACATAGTTTGTCATTTCTCTGTGTCTGTGTGTGGTGTACACAGACACACATACATAAGTACATTGATTTATGTCTGTTTCTTAATTCCCCTACTGATCTATAAGCTCCTCAAGGGACCTTGTCTTCCTTGTACTTATATTCACAGTGTCTGACATAGTGCGTAACATGTAACAGATGATCAGTAAATGTTAATTACCAAACTGTTGGTGCTTAGATTGGTGTTTTTGTAAAAGCAAATCTGGTTTCCAGTTTAAACATTTTATGTGTCATATATATAAACTTGACTTAAAAATTTTGCAACAGGAATTAATTTGGCAGTTTATGAAAGTCAAATATTATACCATGGGAACATTAGGTGATATCTAGAAAATAGATTTCCTTAGACTTACATCTGACTACTGTACCAACACACAGCATATGTGGACCATGTTTCAACTGAGATATGAGAAATACAGATTTATCCTAAACAAGTTAATAATTGTCATTTATTCTCCTCTGCCCAGCTAGCAAGCCTACTAGCTTATCAACATGAGTTTGTTTTTAACTGGCCTTCCTCTGCTCTGCTAGCGTTTAAAATAAAGGGGCAAATCTCATTCAGACAATGGCATTAGACACAGTTTTAAAAATGAAAGTGATTTATTTAGACTATCAGTAGCCAAGTATGCTCCTGCCTTTACTATTAGAGAGACATTGGCCTCAGCCGGAGTAACTGTAGCCTTGGTGTATCGTTTGGACCACTTCCTCTGCAGTTACTCTTCGTCATTGCTCATTTTTCTTTCATTGATTCAGCACCTGACCTAGTGCGTCCACCTACCGGTGCTCATAAAATGTTTGTGAATGGATGATAGTCACTGAATTGATGAGTTCCTCCCTCTCACCTACTACCCTGCTCCTTGCAGGTTGCTTCAGGACCAGCTCCCCACTGCCACAGCCCCTGGCCACAGCAGCAAGAAGCTAGTCCCTCCCTTGTAATTGATAAATCGGGGAACTATTTTATTACTTGAAGATTTCCCTAAGTCTGAATCTTCAGGTATTGTAGATCAAGTTTGTTCCCCACTTTACCGATTTGTCACGCTTGCAGTACTACACAGTGGGGCTGTGTGTAATGATGGACACTTGTAGTTACAGCTACTGGGACCCACACTTGTACAGTTCTGTGAGGAGCAATAATCGAGTCAGTTTTGATGTTAAATTAAACCCTGACCCAATTTCATAGAAGTGAGAGTAGGTCTTCTTGAGCCTGTGACCCTGATTTAAAGACTTGATCTCTTACGTGAGATAAACCAAAAGTTGGTGAACCATCTTTGTAGTCTCATTTCTTATATGAGAATTTACATTTGGGATTGTCACTTTGGAGATATCTTTTAGGGCATATTCTTCTATAAAGCCTAAAATGTCTAGAATTTTCTGGGTTCGAACAGCTTAGTATTAAGAAATCATTTGTATTTGATAAAAAGCCTTTGAAATATTTTAGTGAGTATTAGTCTTTGCTGTTGGTAGGAAATCTGCTTGTTTTATTCAATGCTTAACTGAGCAAAATAATATTCTATTCTTCTGTGACTAAAACTAGGAAGAAATAGAACCATTTCCAGAAGAAAGAGAAAACTTTCTTCAGCAGTTGTACAAATTCATGGAGGATAGAGGTGAGTGTGTTTTCTTTCTTTTTTTCTTTCTCATCATTAATGTTGTAGGTATCAGATATATAGTTAATATTTTAAAAATAATAATTCTGTTCATTAAGTTCCCTGTTCCTGGTAATCCTGGCTGTCTTTTTGATTGCCAGTATCACCAGCACCTCGAATAGTGTCTGTCACGTGGAAAGTGGAATGAGGAATTTGACAGTGTTTTGATAGATGTCATGGCCGTGGGTCCATCAGTGCCTGTGTTCTGTCCTGTCTTTTCTTCACTCCCATTAGGGCTCTTCTACCAAAGAGCTCTGACGCTAGGGAGCAGCAGCAGAGAGGGGATCATAGCAACACTGTTGTATTTGCACCCACATAAATGCCACTAGGAAAAGGCCTCCTTCTCCACAACCACTGTTTGACATACGTGTGTGTGTGTGTGTGTGTGTGTGTGTGTGTGTGTGTGAGAGAGAGAGAGAGAGAGAGAGGTGGCTACACTCTAAGATGGACCCTAAGTCTTTTTATAAAGGCTCAGCCTCACAACTAAGAGAATGAACCCACACACAGAGAGCCAGAAGTAAAGAAGTGTGACAGTATTTCAAGGTGAACCTTGGCTTAGCTCATTGAACCTGCCTAGTGTTGTTACAGAAATGCAGGGCTGGGAGAAAGAGGAGCAGGTGCTGACCTTTAGTGGAAACCC
Source organism: Cnephaeus nilssonii (assembly GCF_951640355.1). Classification (NCBI taxonomy): domain Eukaryota; kingdom Metazoa; phylum Chordata; class Mammalia; order Chiroptera; family Vespertilionidae; genus Cnephaeus; species Cnephaeus nilssonii. The sequence continues at coordinate 15,131,991 of NC_137094.1, forward strand.
AGTTCTCCAGGACTATGGGACTGTTACCCTCTTGCTCATCTGTTCAGAGTGTAGTTTCTCCTTTCCTGGGAAGATGCGAGCAAGGGAAAGGAGTCGGGAGAAGCAGAAAGCTCTCTAGCTTGAGGAGAAGGACATGAATGAATAAGATTTGGAAATGCCACTTGACTCTGTAATTATTTTTAAATCTCCATTTTGCTTGCTGATGAGTAGAAGCTGGCTCTGTTTGTCTTCTGCTTTCATAAATGATAGTGGCTGCTATAATGTAGTTATCTTTTTATAGAATATACATTGTCCTTGATTCCTGTGTTATTTCTTTGTATAAATGGAGGCTTGGCCTAAGAAGGTAGGCTATTTCTTAGGCTTTTATGTAACATAAATAAAAGGTGATGAATAAAATCTAATATTAGAACAGTGATAAAATATGATTATGCCAGTCATATATTTTTTGGAAAGGGCCATAGATTGTATAGCTCTGTTCTGTTATTTCCTCTACGTTTTCTAAAGGAATGATAGTTTGTGTCCTTGCCCTACATTTTTCCGTATTAGAATGAAAGAAAACTATAGCTTTACTCTAGAATCATTTAGAGAAGTAATAATTTAGTAAAATGCAAAGAAAGTAAGCCCTGGCTGGGTAGCTCAGTTGGTTAGAGTGTTGTCCCCATATGCCAAGGTTGTAGATTCAGTCCCGTGTCAGGGTACATAAAAGAATCAACCAATGAATGCGCAAGTAAGTGGAGTAACAAATCGATATTTCTCTCTCATCATTAAAGAAAAAATTAATCTTTAAAATGCAAAGAAGGTGTCATAAAGATAACTGAATGTGAAGCAGTTGCCCATCATTTCAACAGTTTTACCAAACCTTGTTTCCCTGATTTTTAAAATTATTATTATGCTTTCTTTGGTATTTATTCTTTAACTCATAAGGAGAATAATAGTGGAATGAAATCATACAAGGTTTCAACAACCTGGTAAGAGGAAAAAAAAATTTAATGAAATGGGCTTAAGTAGAGGACATGTTTTTGATGAACAGCATCCTCCCTCCCCCCCCCCCGCCCATATATATATGCAGGGTAGGACAAAAATAGGTTTACAGTTGTTCGTATGGAAAATGCAATAAATAATCATATAAAAATAAACTGTTTTATACTCACAACTATAAAGCTACTTTTGTCCCACTCTGTGTGTATGCATACACTCATTGCACTGTATTTGAATCTTTTGAAATTTTTAAAAAATGCAGTGTGATTTTAATATATTTTGTGTTTTCCTTAATAGGCACACCTATTAACAAACGACCTGTACTTGGATATAGAAATTTGAATCTCTTTAAGTTATTCAGACTTGTACACAAACTTGGAGGATTTGATAATGTAAGTATTATAATCAAAAGTGAAGCATGTTTTTTATACATGTTTTCTCATCTAAAATTATTTATTCCAATGAATAAAAAATGGAAATGACTGGTTAGAAACAGAGCTGGCTTCCTCAGAACAAATTTAAATTTAATTAAAGATTTTTTTAAATGAGCTTTCTGACTTACTGTTAAGTTTGTCAAACTTTCATAAACTACCTAGTTATGTCTTAAGTCACAGCATAACTATATCGATGGAAATTCTTGCTTATGTCTCCCACTAAACTGTAACATATTTGGGTGCATGGATCTATGTTAATCTTCTTTATATCTGTAATCTCTTCCACTGTGCCTGATATATAAAACATATCATTTATATATGTATTTATAGAAACATATAGAAAATCTTTTTTTGAACTAGAAGAAATTATCTTAAGATTGCCATGTTAAATGATGCTCATATAATTAAGACTGAAAATTTTTTCTGTAGAATCAAATGTTTTAGTAAAATCCATAGAACTGCTTTGATTTATTAGCTTGTAAGCTTTATGGGACATGATCCATCATTTTAAAATTTCTGTCTCAGTTTCTTCATTATAAATTTTGATTAGGCATTTGGACATTTTCTTATTTACTATAACAGGATTTATTTAAAATGAAATGGTATAATATTTCAACATTTGTTAATTCTCTGAGATTTGTTAGAATACTAAAACTTACTTTAAGATATTGTGAATCAATTTTTTATTTAGTATTTATTGAGATTGATCTTTTTCATCCATTTGAGACTAAAACCAATAAATATAAACATTTATATATACTATGTTTATAAAAATATTTTTATATTCCTACCTTTAATTTGGAAGTTTTCATTTCACTTTGTCCATTAGATTGAAAGTGGAGCTGTTTGGAAGCAAGTCTACCAAGACCTTGGAATCCCTGTCTTAAACTCAGCTGCAGGATACAATGTTAAATGTGCTTATAAAAAGTAAGTCGGTGTACTTGGTATAGCTATATTCACTGTTTTATCCAGAAAGCAGGATGGGATGTATCCCATAACTGAGGCTCTAAGAAGAAATCAAATTTTTGCTAGAGTAATCACTCTATAACATAACATTTTCTAGAGTATTCTATGAACACTAGATCTATGAGATTGTCTGTGAAGCCGTTTTTGTGGCCAAGTAAGTTTTGAAAGTACTGTGTTAGGTTAAAATGCTAACGTTTTGAAAGTTAGGTACACACAAGTTTGATTCCTGCTCCTGCCAGTTACTAGCGATCGGTGCCCTTGGACCAGTTTCCTCATCTGTAGAAGGAGATACTACTGCTTGCTTCATAGGATTACTCTTGAGGATTAAATGAGGTTTTACATGTGCTTAGAGGCCCAAAGCCTGGCTTATAAAGAAGTGCTCAACAAACATGCTGTCACTCGAGCTTGTAAAAGCTACTGTTGTTACAGTTAGTATATTTATGATTATGATTGTCTTCACTTTTAGCATAGTTTTTTTAAATGAAACTTTCTTTGAAAAATGTTTCTATTTGGGTTAAAAAGATTGGGAAGAACTGAACTAGAATAAATGAGAATGTTAATAAGGCTCCATATCTGAAAAACAAGAGAAATGAACAAATTTAAATAACCACAACTCTACAGTAATATTTCAAAATTTTTCCTAAATGTAATTTCTCTTCATGTTTCTAGATACTTATATGGTTTTGAGGAGTACTGTAGGTCGGCCAATATTGAATTTCAGATGGCACTGCCAGAGAAAGTTGCTAACAAGCCATGTAAGGAGTGTGAAAATGTAAAAGAAATAAAAATTAAGGAAGAAAGTGAACCAGAAATGAAAGAAATAAAGATTGAAGAGGAGGAAAAGATTATAATAAAAGAAGAAAAGCCTACTGAAGATGATGTTGAAAGAAAGGAGAATATTAAACCCTCTCTGGTAAATCAGATATTGTCCTTTGCCGCCTTTGGTACATTTTCTACATACTCTAAAGATTTGTTAATTCATTGTGTAATTTTATACTTAGATAGATAGTGCATTTTCTTCAGTAAGTTCTATTTTTGTGTTTAAAATAGCTGTTCAGTATTTTTGCCTAGTGTTTTAAGAATGCAGGAGTTTCTTAAAATCACTAAAACGTTTCTCAATATTAGTATTGGTTGGTACCTTTTTTAATTAGAACATGGAATTAAGTTGATAGTATTTACTTTTGTTGGTTTAGTTGCTCTGATCTTTTTCTAGGGAAGTAAAAAGAATTTATTAGAATCTATATCTACACAAAGTGATCAGGAAAAAGAAGTTAACCTAAAAAAGACAGAAGAAAATGAAAATCTGGTTGACAAAAATGATGAGACAACTGGGATAGATGAATCCCTCAGCATAAAGGTAGAAGCTGAAGAAGAAAAAGCAAAATCTGGGTAAGAACTCTGTTTTTGGTTAAGATGCATTTTGGCCGAATGAATTCTTGTAATTTTCTCTCTGTATGTGCGTGTATGTGTGAATCGAAATTTGATTGACAAAATATAGAATAATTGGCTGATTATTATATACTTATTATATAAATAGCATTTGCCTACTTCAGAGACCCTACCAATGCAAATGTAGCAAAAGGTCATATTTTTGATTGATTCTTTTTGCTCTCATCATAGAAATTTATAAAATTTTCAGCTAGAGAAAAGTACTTCAACCAGATAATATAAATTTGGGAAAATGATTTTCGCCAATGTTTTATAGATGGTATGTTGGCTGTAGATTTTGACAGTTGTATTCATTTCTTAAGCAAAAAATAAGAATGGAAAAGTGCTAATAATTAGTTTTTAAAAGGCCAAAATTGTTATGCTGTGTTTTATGTGCAAGTAACATTTACTTGTTTTGGTTGGTTTGGAATGAAGAATTATTTAGAATGTAATTTGTACACTGCCAGTGGAGCCCTGGGTTTTCAAGGTGATCTTTGGTGTCTACTCTTATTTCTGAGCTTTAAAAACCCTAAACATTCCTCATTGTTAGTGGCCCATTTCAATAAGTACAACCAATGTTTTTTAATCATTTTAATATTTATCTGAAATTTGGCCACAGCATGAAGCCAAGGAGGGAAGAAGAAAAAAGAAAAAAATGTTTAGATGAATATAGTAAAAGGTATTTATCTTTGTTACGTATCTGTGTGTACAAAAATATATATCTCACATATTCCTTACTGCTATTGCAACTATTAAGAAACTTAGTGAGTAGCCAGCTTTTTGCCTAAAATCTCTTGGTCATTTTAGTGTTATTTTGCAAATTTGGCCTCAGCATGCAGATAAAATTTAAAGGAAAAAAAACCCCTGGGTTTAGATGAATATAGTTTGTTTGTTCATTATATTTGGTTATAGTTCTCTGTATGTAAGTGTTTATTTGAAATTATACATGCTGCTACTGGGGACTGTTTCACCTATTAAGAAAGAACTTAGTAAGGATTCAGCTTTATGCCTAAAAATGTGACATTTAAATCTGCAGCTATTTCTGGAGCATCTACTGTGTCGAAGGCACTCTGATAAGCCTTTATTTTCTCTTTGTTACTAGTAATTATCTTTACTTTTCACATTAGTACTTTAAAAACATTATTATTAGTATAATCTGTATTTTTTAGGGTTTTATTAATTCATTTAATTCTTCAACTATATGGCTTTCTTACTACAGAGATATAGTAGTATATGTCATACCACAAACTGAAATTATCCTGGTGTGACTGCCCTAGTTTGATATTTTTTAGAAGCATTATGTGTTAGAAATGTTCAAAAGTGATTTCTGAATTTTATTAGTTCAGTGCAATAGAAAATTTTACAGTTATAAAGAATTAATATTTAAGTATTTTTCTGATATATAACTTCCACTAAGTAATTAGCTACGACCAAGAATTTTTAATAACCTACCTCCATATTTCAGTGTCTGGTCCATAATAGGTATTGGTAAGCTGTAGCTTTTTTCTTTTAATTTGTTTCATTGTAAGGAGTGTGACCTCAAACTGGGAAATTTTGATATTTCTTTGTGAATTCAGATGAAAAATTCTTGCTGGCGTGTGTGTGTGTGTGTGTGTGTGCGCGCGCATTTTACACATTCAGAGGCTGTCTTTCTTGGCATTCTGTGTTGTATCTGGTTTAGTGCACTTACCTCTGATTTTGCTACTGAATTCTTAGAAGAATTTTCTATGGCTGATTCAAGCCAGTAATTGTGTTGTCTGATTATGTATACATCAGTATATTATTTTCATGACTTTTATTTGATTTGTGTCTGAAGTTGCTATTAAATGTGAAATTTTTATTTTTTTGTTTTGATTTTTTAGTACCGAGGATTGAGTTTTTATTTAGATTAAGTAAATATTACTCTGGCTACCACTTAATGTAGCCTGGTGCTTGCAGTTCTTGGCATTTATCAGTTGTGCTGAGCGTATTACATGATGTAAGATACGTTTAGAGTTGTTTTCATTTTTTAAAAAGTTTAGACTTTTTATTCTATCTATCTGCTTTTATATCATGATTCTGAGGTGCATGATAAATCTCTTGTTTTGTTGTGGCCAGCACAATACATTTCCTTTTTCCCCTGATATTTTAACTTGTACTTTTATATATGTATATAGTATGTAATACACAGATAAAACATTTGTTTAAGTTTGTTAATAATAGCTTATTACCCATAACACCCTTTCTGATAATTTCTTGGATATTTTAGCCTTACTGATCTTTAATTTTAAAGCTGTTAATGTATTTTCAATAATAGCGTTCATATTTTTTATCTTAGATTACAGTAGGTTTCCTTTAGGTTTTAGTTTTTAACCTTTTGCACTCGGATGTCGAGTGTGACTCGACACGGTTAGCATTAGAATAAAGGAATCGAGAAAAAAGCAAGCGAGTGCAAAGGGTTAAGTATATATTCATTTGGCTGTTGTTTGTTTGTTTATCTATTGTTGAAAGTATTATAGATGTCCCCTTTATTTTTCCCATTGATCCCCTCCACGCCCCACCCAACTCTTCCCAGGCCTTCACTCATTTGGCTGTAGATGAGTCTTTAAAAGAGGAATAATTCTTGAGAATCCTTATAGACTTGGGATGTATTTCAGAGAAAATTGACACATTTGACACTTTTATGAACTCAGACTTAATTTCATAAGTTTATTGTGCTTCCTTTCATCCCTCACTGTATAGAAGGAAAGAAGTAGAATAAAAAGGGTTATAATGCTGCTTTTATCTCTATTTCTATATTATTTTTGTTGCCTGTATAATTAGGAATGCTAAAATACGTTATTGCTAAAAAGGTTGCATATAAGAATATTAAAAATTATCAGTGGAAGTTGGCTTTTTGTATAAATATTATTTCTCTTAACTTTTAAAGTTTAATGCTCAGCTGTCTTGTGATTCTGTTTTATGATGTTTATTCATTTGTCAGCTATAAAGTGATGGATTCTTTTTGAGAGGAATCTATTGTAATACATTTAGACATACTGCAGAGCAGATAAAAACTTAACTAAATGTCGAGTTTCATACTAATAATGCATTGATTTTTTTGTAATCTAGTGCTTGGAAAGATTTATGGCTTGAGATTCTCTCCACCTTGTTTAATACAGATTTGTGGCTAATATAAAATGAATATGAATACTCAGTTTAGAAAGTACAGGGTACTGAAAAGATCAGAATGGTCGCAGTGCTGCTTCTGAATGGTTTAACTTGGAGTTTCATTTGGAACTTTGAAGTTGAGAGAGTTGGTAGAGAAGAATTTCAGTGAATATGGTAAAGAGAGCAGAAATTTTGAAGTTTAGAAGAATAAAAAGAAAAAAACTTGATGGAATATTAATGTGAAGTTAGTAGAATATACTTGTGACAGGTAAAATAACATTTTAGTATATAATATAACATTTGATTTTAGTTGGAGCACCTTTTAAAATTATTAAGACTAGCCATTGGCTAGTAAAAGTTTTTGTTTTAAATATCCTGAGGGTGGAAATATTTGAATAAACAATAATTTGAGTCAGAAAATAGCTATGAGGTGTAATGATTTTTGTTTTTGTGAACCGAGATGTAAAACACTTTCATAATAAAACCTGAGAAAATTGTAACAGTCGACTGTACTGGTTTCTTGCTCTGCAGCACAACGCCTGTCCGTCTGGCTGTTGGAAGTTTTCTTTTAATGCACTTATTTTTCAATGTTCATGTTCTCTCAATGTACCTTTTCTGTAACCATGGTCATCTTATACGGTTTTAGTTTTTAATATTAAGTTGAAAATCAGAGAATTTCATACACATGGAACCTGCTGTTCCCGGAACAATCACACCACAATTTTTATCAATTTATGTGGTTTGGAACTGAAAAGCTTATGAAGTATCTTTTATTAACTGCAATTTTTTAAACCTTTCAAGAGATGAAACGAATAAAGAGGAAGAGGAAGATGATGAAGAAGCTGAAGAGGAGGAGGAGGAGGAGGAGGAGGAAGAGGATGAAGAGGAGGATGACAACAATGAGGAAGAGGAGTTTGAATGCTATCCACCAGGCATGAAAGTCCAAGTGCGGTATGGACGAGGGAAAAATCAAAAAATGTATGAAGCTAGTATTAAAGATTCTGATGTCGAAGGTGGAGAGGTCCTTTACTTGGTCCATTACTGCGGATGGAATGTGAGGTAACTTGAGTTTTAGCTAGTGATTGCTACCTGAAAACACTGATAAATAACTTCCTATCTTAAAACTTAACGAATGAATTACAGGCTTATTAGTATTTTCATTGAGGTCATAGCACTGTGTAAAAAATAAGTAGTTTGTAGTATGTAAATGCCTCGTGTAGTGACTTCCTACCTCCTGTTGTTCATACTTAGAAGACATCCTTAGTGTCTGCCCAATTAATGTTTACATTACATGTGGATTAATCAAAGCAACACTTGGTGAAATGATAGGAAGACCCTTAAAAATGTGAGAGAGATTTGAGCTTCTTGATGTCTACAAGCCAATGATCAGACTTTTTGCTCTCTTGCATTTTCAACTACCTTGCCATAGTAACCTCTTTGTAATCTTCTTAAGTCATCATTTCTTTCCTTCGGACATCCTATTTCTTTCAGTAGGCAGGGACTTTAAAGTTGAGATTGCTTAAGAAGCTTTGGCTATTTCAAGAAGGCCTTATCTCCTCCTTAACAGTGCTTGTGTTACAGTGTTTTTCAGAAGCCTCAGAAATGTATGTTCATGTTTGAAGCACTATGGTTGCCATGTAAGCGGGTCTGCTTAGCTTAACTAGCGTGCACGTCCTCCCTTTCCGAGCTAGGGAGCTGCAAGGCAAGACAGAGGTTCGGTTTCAGGTTGGGTTAAATAAAGTGTTTTTCTTACCAAAAGTTTCCTTTGGTTTATCCAAAGAAATTTTGTATTTCAAGTTTGTCCAAAGTTTCTGTCAGTTTTGGGATCTGATCATTTAGGTGTCTTTTAAGAAAAACTTCATTTGGGAATATTTAATATTATTTTTGAAATATAGCCTGTGATAGGGTTAGCCTTTGGAAAGGTAATCATAGGAGTTTTAAGTGGTGGTTTCATGTCTGCCTAGTCTCTTCAAGGAGGAATATAGTTCTCATGCTTTAAATTATAATTTGTTTGGAAAGTCACTAAAAAAATTTCATCTCTTTCTTAAAAATAATACTCTGTTCCTTAAAAGTACGTATTGTGTTGTCCGGTTGCAGCAGTAGGAAACTCTAGAAACGTCTAATCTGATTTCCTTATTTATTGTGAGAAAAGTACAGATCTGATCCATTGGGCTTGTTCTTTATTTCTAACCAACAAGATTAACAAAGTTTTGAATTTTAAGACTTATCTGTCATCAGTGTTGTCCTGAAACAAGCTTTTCCAGATACTACTTTTAAAATCGTGTGTAATTAATTCTGTTGTCCGTTCTTATGCTGCCTCTATGGTGCGTGATGTTTCTCACTGTAGTGCTGGCATTAATGATAAGTTCAGAGGAACTCGCTTGAAATCTCAGATGCAGTTGCTGTAGGAATATTTTGCCCACTCTTTGATATTTAATCATTTTGATCCTACTAAATGGTCTCATTAAACATAAATGTAGAGGGAGTTCCATTTTTGCCTAGGGTGTAAATGTTGAGTATGTTAATTTAAAATTAGGAGAAAATTGAGTCAACAAAAATTAATTATTAAATAATGCCCACAATATAGATAAAAGCACATCATCTTTTTGCCTTCTCCTTTCAATTCTCCTGGTTATTTTGCTAGTTTATTTTATTTTACTATATATATATATATATATATATATATATATATATATATTGCTAGTTTATCTATAATAAGGCAGTTTTCTTAGTAGCCTTTTAAAATGCTTTAAATTCTGTGATGAGTGGATAGAATTTAAGCATTCTCTAACTTTCACTATAATCAGGGCTTGATTGTTTTCTATTAATTATCTCAAACGAGAGGCTTGGTATGTATGTGAGTTGAGACATTCATAAAATTATTCTGTAGTTAAGATAAAACTTTCTGTTTCCTTAAGAAAAGATTGACTAAAAGAAAGTATCCTATCCTAGGAGCACTTGGATTTTAGGGGGTAGAAAATATTCAGTATTTTAACTTTGAAATTGATAGTGGGTTGGGCAGGATAACGGGAGATTTTCAATGGAGGCATTCAGGAGTTTAATAATATAGAAAGGAAAAGGAGAACTATTCAACAAGACTTGCTTGTGTCACTGAGAAGGATGCGCTACTCCTGACAGCTCAAGCATTTGTGTGGTCTGAACGTTGAAAAGAAGAGAACTTACCATCTTGGTGAAGAACTGTAGGGGTGGATCCCCACACACTGCAGCATCGTAGAGAAAACCACTGTACTTCAGTAGATGAAGCAGTTAATTTTCTTAGTCAATATAACAGCATCCTCTTTCTCTGCAATAGTAACCAAGGCTGTCCTGCTGATGAGTAAGGAATCACTGTGGGGAGCATTGGAGATCTTGTTCCCCAGCATGTGTCGTCAGTTTGACTCAAATAAAATTAAAAAAAAAAGGAAAAGAAATCACACGTAATTTTTGCTGCTCCTTCTTGTCTGAAGCTAATCTAATGAGGACTGCAACAAGCCCTCATCAGCTCTACAACTGTTTTCCCATTATTTTTGGAAATTCAGCTTGATCTCTGAATTTACACTTGATGTGAAATTGAAAATGAAGATTTATGCATGAAAGTTCATGAAAGTATTATTTTCAGTGGCAGCCATTCATTACTATGGCAATTTAGAAAATTTCATGTGGGGCTATTTATGTGAGTTTTGTGTGATCTGAAACATCATTTTCTAGCAAACAGGGTTTTCTTAAAAGGAAAATACCTTAGTTTTTAAAAATACTGTTCTATGTTATTCTTTTTTTCCTAAAATGCTATATAAACCTTTACATTAATGTAATTATTATTTATACCCTTAATTCAAAACTGAAAAATGTGATAACTAGTGAATGAATATTGAACTACTTTAGACCTCCTAGCAACAGAATGGGAGTAAAGCAGAAATTAAAATCCGAATTAAAAGGATTGGTTTATAAACGCCATACCTGTAGAATGTAGAAACTAATGGATTGGGCTCAACCTGGAGCCCAGACTCCTCTATTCTCCTATATATGGCAACTCTTAATTTTCTGGGGACCTGTCAAACTGTTCTGTTAAGGTTCCAATTTCTCCGTATTCAAATAAAAGTACTATTGCAGTCAAAAGGCTGTGAGAAAATCTTTTGCAGCATACAAAATACTTAGTATCAGATAGTCCTACATGTAGAGAAATGTAAAACAAAGCTTAAAAGCAATAAGGTGAACTTAAAAAATTACTTTTGAGTTGACTAGTTTTTCAGTGCAAGTGAAAATAGACTTTTTTGTGTGTGAAATAAAGATTAAGCAGTTATCTTTACCACTCAAATGGGCTTTCTTTCTGTTTTCAACTTAAAAGAATGTTTATTAAACGGGACTTTTCCATTTACGAGTTTGTAGATTAGCAGGTGTATTTTATGTAAAACATAAAAATTGGACCTGTTTCATTTGGTGGCTCTGTAGATTGGCAGGTAGTACATTGGTCTAAATGGGCACAAATACAGTAACCCCCTAAATTGATCAGTTATTAGTAAAGTAAGTTTTTGGGATACTTTAGAAACTCAGTATCTGAATCACAGTTGCTAACCCTTTTCAGTGGTCTGTAAATAAAACCTGCTCTGCCATTGTTCTTAACACTGCTTACTGCCTCTGCCTAAAGTCCTATACCTTTGCTTCAGCTAATAGAGTTAAATTCTCCAGGAAAATGGATTGATATCATTACTGTATCATTCTCTTGGGGTGGTTGTGTCAAATCATAAATTATGCTATAATATTTATGTTTCTATCATTATGCTGTTGTTTTCTTTATTATGATGAACACCATTCCTGTGTCTTTGGTATGGATTTAACAGTATTATGTGAAATAGAAATATGGAATGTTAATAGCATGCTTAAAATTTTAGCTTTTCAGTAATAAACTTTTATTTTTGTTGTATCCTAAGTACATTACTAAAAGCATAAAATTGTGTTCAGTGAGTCTTCATAAATTTCGTTTTAGATATTTTCTCAAATTAAAAATATATGTATAGCCGGAGAGCTCAGAGCATCATCCCAGTAAGCCAAGGTTGCAGGTTCGATCCCCAGTCAGAGCACATATAAAATGCATAAATAAGTGAAACAACAAATTGATGTTTCTCTCTTTCTCCCTTCCTCTCTCTCTAAAGTCAATCAATAAATTAAAAAATAATAAAAAATATGTGTTGAGATTATAATAGGAAATTCATCAAGTAGGTAAATATCGATAAAATTGCTTATAAAGTTTATTATTAATAACTAGTGCTGCTTTTCATCATGACTTGGTCTTTTTTCTATTACAGTGTCCCATAGGTTCTTAATTAAGGGAGGAAACTTCATCTCCTTGCAATGATAGCATAAATTTCCACTTTAGACATGAGGTTTTTAAAAGCTTAGTTATATGATATATGTAACTTAACCTTTTGTTTATAGGAAGTAAGATATAGAGTATTATTGCTCAGCAATTATTAAATGAATATACATTACAGAAAACAAACTACAAATGACTTATATTTTACTTTAATGGTTGTTACATTTTATCTTTTTTAATTGCATATTTCAGATAGTGAGTTTTTAGTATTATGTCAATTGGGTTTTGCTTATGAAATTATTTTGAAAATATGTTTATGTTGCATGCAATTACTTTTAATCTCTGATTATGTCTTTTGGGTGTATATTAACATATGCTGATAAGGTTCCTTTGGAAAAGGGTTAGTTGGGTTGAAGATGAACCACATCTGAATTGATGTTGGTCACAGAAACCATTTATGTCTGGTTGACTGACATTCTTTTCCATTTTTATTATTGCTAAGTGATTGCTTAGGTGATTTGCCAACATATCCAAGCAAAAACTATAAAGCTTTCTTTTTTGAACTCGACTTTTCTCTGGTGAGAGCAATTACGTTATGGTCTCTGAATGATTTCTTCTAGCTTTGTATAAATATTTTAATTCATCACATTTAAAAATACAAATGTTTACGTACCTTCTTTCAAAAGGTGCAGGTTTGTGTTGTTCCTTTTGTAATTCCCATTTAGTGTTGCCATCTCTGCTCACTTGTAAGCTCCCTGCAGGAAGGAGCTGTGCTGCCTTCACTGCTGAGTACCCAGTGCTCAGTGCAGAGCCTGTCACGTGATAGGTGCCTATGACGTATTTGTCAGGTGACTCTGCCCTTGTTCGTGCGTTTGGTCTTGGAGTTCACGGACTTGATCAGTTCAGGGCCCTCTGGTGCGCCTCCATCCCCCATAGGCCAGTGAGTGACCTTCGGAAGTTCACTGAGTTGCTTGTGCATCTTGTCTTTCATGTTTGTTTCATTAGTTAGATGACTCAGTAGAAATATTTTCAAATAAGTCATGTACTTCCTTGAAAATATTTCATTAGTATTTTAGTTAAATATCTGGTAGGATACTTGTCTAGATCCTATGCTTTAATTATAAGGAATTTATTGATAACAGAATTTAAGAAGTATGGTCTAATCACTAACAGGCAGTCTCAATTTTTAGAGAGAGAGAAACATTAATGTGAGAATGAAATATAGATTGGCTGCCTCCTGCACAACCCCTACCAGGAATCTATCCTGCAACCCAGGCATGTACCCTAAACTGGGAATCAAACTTCAACCCTTCTGTGCATGAGACAATGCCACACCGCTCAGGGCAGTTGGTAACTTTATGCATCAAACCAGGAAGTTGAACTAAATGATCTCCAGGGTTGTTTCCAGTTCTAAAATGTAATGATTCTATTTATTTATGAGTTTCTCTTTAATATGCCATAAGTATCTTTGTGGTATATGTCTGTATATTTATATCAATTTCCTTTAACTTTAGATATGATGAATGGATTAAAGCAGATAAAATAGTGAGACCTGCTGATAAAAATGTGCCAAAGATAAAACATCGGAAAAAAATAAAGGTAAGTGCTTATTTTTCTCTACATCATAATTCTTAATTAAAGAACTTTCCCCAAAAAATTATGCATTAAGTATGTGTGCATTAGTGTTAGCAGAGTTAGAAATACTCCTTGAAATAGCAAATTTAGCAAAAACTAGATTTGGGTACAATAATATTGTCACTTATGGAAAAGCACGTTGGAAACTGTACTAAATGATCGGTGAGACTTTTCTCAGTTTCAACATCGTAGAAGGCCACCCAGCCAGATTTTACTGATCCATGTCAGCCCTCTCCTCCCCCTCTGATTTCCAACTAGGGAGCCCTAAAGTGGTGGGCCTGGAGCCCTGGGTTACGTACTAACTGCAAACTACTCGGGAGCAAAAGGAGGCTTCTTGGTCTGACTGCAGGGAGTGGCTTAGAGCAGGTTCCCAGAGATGCCGCTGTCGGGGAAGTTGATGTTACTTTTCTGTATGATCCAATTGCTCTTTCTAAGATTAACTCTCTTTAATGTTCTCTTAGAAAGCAGACCATTAGCTTTAGAACAGTTGTTACCTTGTTAATGGAATTTTTATATTTTGAATGGTGTATGTATTTGAGGTGTTTAATAGTTCTTCTGAAGTACATTTTTCATATTCAAAGTGAGAAGCCGTTTACTTTCCTGCTAAATAATACTCTAGTGGCCCTTCGTAGTGAAAGTTTTCCCCTAAAATGGTTATGCTTTTCTCACTGTAACATTGGGTCCATGGTTAAGTTTTGGTGTAGCAACTGAGTAGCTACCCCTCAGGCCTCATCAAACCCTTTCTTCTTCACTCTCAGTCTTTGTTGGAAAATATGGGGTGACATTGGTTAGCACAATTATATAGGTTTCAGGTACCCCAGAGACATGCTAGTCTTAATTGTTTGCCTGATTGCTAATGTATTTCAGCTATTTAAATATAAATACTAGACAAGAACTTTTTGCTCATCCTGCATTATTTGTTAAATAATATTGAAAAAACATCTGTGGCTGTTTTGAGGGGCTTTTTGTATATTTTTGTTATTTAATAATATATTAAAAGAGTTAAAATTAGTATTAACAATGTTACTAATTTATGGCTAACATGAGATACTTTTTTCCCCTTAACCTAGAATAAATTAGACAAAGAAAAAGACAAAGATGAAAAATACTCTCCTAAAAACTGTAAACTGCGGCGCTTGTCAAAACCACCATTTCAGACAAATTCATCTCCTGAAATAGTATCTAAACTGGATCTTACTGATGCTAAAAACTCTGATACAGCTCATATTAAATCCATAGAAATTACTTCTATCCTTAATGGACTTCAAGGTAAATATAATAAATATCCTTTTTGCATGCAAGTGTTTGTTGTTAGTTTTTATAAATCAAATTCTGTAAAGGTAATTCATTGACATCAAATTGTTTTTTTAATGGAACCAGAATTTTTTTTGGTTCTATTACTTGAAATGAAACCAGTCATTGATTGAGGCTTAGAAATATTTCTGTTAATAGATCCAAGGGCACCACTAAATTATAGTTAAAATTTAATATTCATCCTATTGTATTGATTCTGTGCTTTTTTTTCAGGTTCCATCCTTTCTGTTGCCATGGAAAGCACAGTTAGTGTTATGCCATATTAGAATATAAAGTTAAATTGAATTTTTTGTAAAGAATATTTAACTTTGCTTACCTTGATTACATTTATTACATTCTTTTTTATGGTGACATTACTGTTAATATTTACAGCAGAATGAAGTGTAACTATCAGATAATAACAGTAATAAAGACTGGTGGGAGGGGGAGGCTTATAAATCTGGCTAGCAGGGAAAAGAGGGGGAAGATCTGATCTATCAAATGAAGTAAAAGAATGTATCTCCATAAAAGATATTTCACATTTTTTATAACTTGAAGAGTTCAGATTTTTTTGTTAATCCTTATTGGAGGATATTTTTCCATTGATTTTTAGATAGAGTAGAGTGGGACAGAAGGAGAGAAACATCGAGAGAGACACATCTATTGGTTGCCTCCTTCCTGAGCCCTGACCAGGCTTGGGGAGAAATTAGCAAGTAACTAAAAGAGGAAATATTTTTAGAACTGACAGGCAGAAATCTCTAAATGGAAAGAGCCCCTCAAGTACTTAAAGTGATGCAGAAAGAGCCACGCCGCAGTACATTGTTATGAAATTATAAAATAGCAGGAATAAAAACATCACAAAGGCATGAAAGAGTGTTTTCAACACTACAAGCAAAAGAGCTGTACCTTCAAAAATTTTAAGGAAAATAATTTCACCTTGGAATTCTGCACCGGGTTAAACTAATCACACAGTGAAGTTTGAGGGTCAGGATGAATTCAGACATGTAAGGACAAAGAATATCTTCCTCCCATGTGCCTGTTTTAGGAAACTGCTAGGTGGTCCAACACAACAGGGGAGTAAACCGAGCAAAAGGAAGATGTGAGGTGAATCTGACAGTGGGTCTAGGTCAACAGAAAGCCTGTACGAGCTTCCTGGGATGATGGCTGTTAGAACTGAGCCAGAGAGCAGCGCCCTAGAGGGAGCAGAAAATAGGCCTCCAGGGGAGGGATTGGTGAGTAAGGAAACTGGATAGAATGCTTGACTTCATGGAGCAGGTGAAATAAATGTGGAAGACATAAAAAAGGAAGACAGCATGAGTAAAAAAGAACTTTTGGAAACTCCTTGAAAAATAAAAGGCTCTACCAGAAAGAAAGTAACAAGTGTACTATTTCTGCAATGAACCATATTTACATGTTATAATACTATATTTAAATAAATATATATAGGGAAAGTATGGGGAAAGGGGGATGAGGTATTAATGAGAGAAAATCCTCGCTTATATGAGGTTAAACTTCATAAATCAACAAATAGAATATTATTAAGAGATGATGGTAATAACTACCAATAGAAATAGTTATAACCACCTATATGTACTGCTTTGATCATTTAAAAAAATTTAGTTATACAGGAACACATTGAAAATTTTTAATGTTTTTACCCATCTTAATTGTCTCAATTTTTTTAAAAAACATTTAAACCTACTTAAAGAACATAATACATGGATTTCTTAGAATGTTATAGTTAAGATTCTAACTTCTGGAATCAAATGACTTAAATTTAGACTTTCTCTTGACTTTTTCTAGCTATTTGGGGTAGTTTAACCTCTCTAAATCCTAATTTTCTAAACTATAAAATAGGGATGATAAAAACACACTCCTCAAACACACACCTCACAGCTTTAATGAGGTATAATTTACAGACAATAAAATTCACGACTTTTATGTTTACAATTTTATATGTTATGGCTAAAGTATATAGTAGTGGAACTGTCGCTCCAGGCGTGATTGTAGACGTTTCCGCTATTGGCGAGTGTCTTAACTCTCCGAAGCTTAGTTTCCTCACTTGTAAAATGGAATAAAACCTGGTGAGCAGGGTGGCTATAAACATAGGAGCTAATATATAAAGTGTGTGGCACAGAGAAGCTACTGCTAATCTTCCTCTCATATATCATTTTTCTTCTTTCTTTTCTAGCTTCTGAAAGTTCTGAAGACAGTGAGCAGGAGGATGAGACAGGTGCTCACGACATGGACAGTACTGGCAAAGAGGAATCGAAGGCGGAGTATTTGGCCCACGCCAGAAATGACCTTCTTTCAAAGGAGGAACAGAACAGTTCATTTTTGCTAGAAGAAAGCAAGGTCCATGCAGAGTTGGTAATATCTAAACCAGCGTCGAAATCTCCAGAAAGGTTAAGAAAAGATATAGAAGGATTGTCCGAAGATACTGATTATGAAGAAGATGAAGTCACAAAAAAGAGAAAGGATGTCAAGAAAGACACCCCCGATAAATCCTCAAAGCCACAGGTCAAACGTGGGAAAAGAAGGTATTGCAACACAGAGGAGGGTGCAAAAACCGGGTCGCCCAGCAAAAAGGACGAGAAGGCCAAGAACAAAGAATCGCTTTGCGTAGAAAACAGTAGCAACAGCTCTTCCGATGAAGATGAAGAAGAAAAATCAAAAGCAAAGCTGACACCAACTAAGAAATACAACTGTTTGGAGGAAAAGAGAAAATCTCTGCGGACGACTGGTTTCTATTCGGGATTTTCAGAAGTGGCGGAAAAAAGGATCAAACTTCTCAACAACTCGGATGAAAGACTTCAGAACAGCCGCGCTAAAGATCGCAAAGACGTCTGGTCAAGTATTCAAGGCCAGTGGCCCAAAAAGACGCTGAAGGAGCTTTTTTCTGACTCGGACACAGAGGCCGCAGCTTCCCCCCCGCACCCGGCCCCGGAGGAGGGCCCGGCCGAGGGGACCCTGCAGACAGTGGCCGAGGAGGAGAGCTGCTCTCCCGGGGCCGAGCTGGACGCACCGCTGCCCGCCGGCGCCGACAACCAGCCCGCCGAGGAGAAACCCCTGGAAGCCAGCGACAAAAAGGCGGAATTTCCAAGCAGTGGCAGCAATTCAGTGCTCAACACCCCTCCCACCACCCCGGAGTCCCCTTCCTCGGTCACCGTCACGGAGGCCGGCCAGCAGCAGTCTTCTGTGTCCGCATCAGACGCCCTGGCCCCAAACCAGGAAGAGGTGCGAAGTATCAAGAGTGAGACCGACAGCACGATCGAGGTGGACAGCGTCGCGGGGGAGCTCCAGGACCTGCAGTCGGAGGGGAACAGCTCGCCCGCCGGCTGCGACGCCAGCGTGAGCTCCAGCAGCAGCACCCAGCCCGAGCCAGAGCCTTCGGAGAAAGGTGAGCCGCGCAGCCCGGGCCTGCCTGAGGGCCCCCTCCTACCTTCCAGTGGCTTCTAAGGGAGGCACTAGTGTGAACGCGGTACAAATGCAAACTTGCAAAGTCACTTGAGTAATGAATAGCGGAATGCATTTATCTCAAAGCTTGAGAAGGACTCGGTGTCCTCGGCACGCAGGCCCAGTCCAGACCTGTTAGAAAATTCCTTCTACACCGGTCGACTCTGTGGCATGAGCAGCGTAAATATATTCTGTAACGTTGTGTTTGCAATTGTCATGTGCGGTTTCTCACGAACGTTTTGATTTGTTGACAGACCCCTCCAACCTTAACCAAATCTGTATGTAGGGGTTTGGAGCAACCAACTGGCCAGGCACTGCTCTCCTCAGACAACCGTGTCAAACTGAGTGTCAAGCCTGACTAACTTGTGTGAGTTTGTAAAGGAATTTGATGCTTTCGTAGATGCATAGCTACCAAATTGAAGGCCCAGTGTGTATGTTACTAACCTGCAGGAATACTTTTTTTGACTTTCCGTGACGTCGTTAAAAGTGGAAATTCAAATGAGTACTTTCCAAAAGTATTACTACGTTTCGATAGTGCCATAGCTGTACTTCTGTCATCATTTTTCTTATAAACCACTTCGCTCAGGTGTCTTTAAATTGGTATACTCCAGTCTGACACTTGGCTTCAGAGCACTCTTTTCCATTGTAAAGGCAGAGCATTAGGTAGGGTATGTGTTTTATGGAACATACCAGCTCTTATTATGCTGGCTTTAGGTTCTTAGTAAGCTTAAGAGATAGGATCCAAGTTTTCTCACATAAATCATTTTCTCCTCTTCCAGCTTTATTGAGATATAATTGCTATAACATTGTCACACAAATCTTGACTTAAAATATTTCTTTTGGAACAATAAATACTAAGTAAAAAATATAATTGCTATTCAATTGGGATGTTCTTTGTTTTTTTTTACATTCACGGATATAGCTACTATGATTGTATTTGTCTGCCATACTATTTCATGGAACTGAATTGTCCAGGCATAAATAATCTTCAAAATTAGAGAAGCCTTTGTCATAAATGATTAGACTTTCGACAATAGCATGATAAAATTTTAATACTTATAATTCTTACAAGATTGTATCCTTAACTGTGTTCCTCATGAAAGATTAAATTTTTAAAAAAAAAGATACGGTAGTCCTTCTGAATTTTAATCTTGAGTGGGTTAAAAAGAAACATGAGAACTTCCAGATTTAGGGTAGCAGAGACCATCTTCTTTATCTTGTCACAGCATATAGTATTTTTAAATAATTTATTCCTTTACTTTTTTAAAAATAATTTTCATTGAACTTTAGAGAGAAAGGAAGGGGGGAGAGAGAGGAAAAAACATGGATGTGAGAGTGAAACATCGATCAGTTGCCTCCCGCATGTGCCCCGACTGGGGATCGAACCCCCAACCTGGGCATGTGCCCTGACTGGGAATTGAACCCATGACCTTTTGGTGTATAGGATGACCAACCACGCCACACTGGCCAGGGCAGGGATAACTTTGTAAGCACCTGTTTAATATGACCTTACTTTAATGAAGTTGTCTGTTGATATTAGAGAATTTGCATTGCATTAAAAATAAAAATGTAAGTCTTGCAATTTAGATTTAGGATTTTCCTCCAATTTAGCCTACATTAACCTGAAAGTTTCAGAATTAAACTCTTGAGGAAAAATCTGGCAATTATTTTTAAGAGTCTGCTTCTACATAATATCTAAGTCACCTTCTTTATGTTTTATTTTGTTATATTAAAATAGCATTAGGAAAAGTTATCAATAGATACACTCAATTAAAAAGGAAATCTATTTAAAGTTTCAAACAAAACAGCTCTGTTTTATTTTTTGACCATGGAAGCCATGTCTTCTATACTCAAAGTTAAGTTGACCACTGGTAATAGGACTAAGAAACGTTTTTGTCGCAAACATGGCATAATTTTATCGTAATATTAATTATATCATGTTATTATAGTATGTGACATTGGAACTGAATAGATAGGACTTTATCTATGGAAAAAGAGCTTAACCGTGTAGTCCGGGAGAAAATACTTACAGTTAGAAAGCATCAGAAACACAGGAGCTGCTGAGGACCAGATCAGTAAAAAGGAGAATGTATAGAAACTACAGTGTGGAGTAGTGATCCGTCAGTGAAGCCTCAGCAGCAGGGAAAGTTAGGGAACATTTGGGACTTGGGCTAGGCCTTGAAGGAAAGGAGACACTTAGAACATTTTGGGTAATCTTCTACCAAGAAGATGAACCGTTACTTAGAACTGCTTTGCTGGATTTTTAAATGGTGTGTGTGTTAACCAGAGCCCTGAGAACTAAGTTCCTGATGAAATAAATAAATGTGTAATATAACTGTGAATTACTACTAAAATTTATCCCATTCGTATCATATCATTTAAAATTATATTAATATTATAAGATATATCATTAATATTTAACCTGTAATTAAATTTTAATATTTTGGTTTTACTGAATTTTAACAAATTTTACTTTTTGTTTTCAGCATATGCCTGTTTTTGAATTACTACTAGACTTATAAGCTCTCAGTACTATATTGAGAACTATTTTCAGTTTATATCTATCTGATTTTTCTAAGAAGGATGTTCACACTTCACTTGCTTTAAAAACAAACAAACCCTCTAACGTAATAAGTCAGCTCATTAATAACAATTTATTTTAAAAATAACACTAAGTTCGATGATAAATTTATAAATCTCATAAGAGCATGTATAGTTTCAGAATTGTTCTATACTTATAAAATGTGGAATTAAGTTATACCTAGGAAAAGCTTGATTTTTATATTGTGTTACTTAATGATTTCTTTCCCATCGTAGCCTGTACAGGTCAGAAAAGAGGGAAAGAAGCTCAGGGAGGAGGAAGTTCATCAAAAAAGCAGAAACGAAGCCATAAAGCGACAGTGGTAAACAACAAAAAGAAGGGAAAAGGCAGTAAGTTGTAAAACCTCTAATTTTTTAGATAAAAAATAATGGCGGATATGGTGATCACTTTGTAAGGTATATAAATGTTGAATTACTATTTTGTAAGCCTGAAAGTAATTACTGTATGTCAACTATTCCAGTAATTTAAAAAATTAAGGCGGATATTTTTCCCCCATTAAGGTATTCAGGATATGGTATATAAGTCAATATATGTATTTTATTGAATCCTCACCTGAGGATATGTTTTTTATTGATTTGAGAGAGAGGAAGGATGTCAGAAAGAGAGAGAGATGAGAGAGAGAGAACCATTGATTGGTTGCCTCCTGTACAAACCTGCAACCTGGGTATGTGCCCTGACTGGGAGTTGAACCTGAGACCTTTCAGTGTATGTATGGGATGACGCTCCAACCAACTGAGCCACACCGGCCAGGGCTAAGTCAGTATTTTAATTTTGTCACTACCCACAAAATGTCACACAAGTCTTCAGATCCTAGGTAAATTCTTGGTCTTAATCAGCAGTGTCATTAATTGCTGATGAATGAGCCAGTGATCTTTTTTAAAATAACAGCTACCGCTCCTATAATGTAAACAACGTTTCCATGTTTGTTTTATGCTCCATAGTTCTTTCCCCTTGTCATATCACATTATGAAATGCTTCAGTTCTGTATTATTTTTATTACGATAAATTGATTGCTTTGTCATTCTTCAAGGCAAAATCAGCCTAGAAGAGAACAGTCAAGACAGCTTTGGCGCTGTCATCCCAACAACTCCAGCTCCCACCTTGATCTTGGGTACCTCAGCCATGTGGCCAAGAGTAGCCATGAGCAGTATATACTGTGCACATTGGTTAAGGGGGCTCTAACTGAAGACTTAACTTTAGCAATGACTGTTCATCGGCCTACAGGGATATATATACTGTATTTCTCCTGAGAGCTGCACATGTTATCTCTCTCTTGTAGACGAAGTGAGAAGCGGAAAATATGTAAAGAATTTTTTTTCAGGTGCCCCACACTGACTCCTGCTGCTCTTCCAGGAGACTCCTGCCACCTCCACTGCCTGACCTTGGCTCTCGGCCGGCTTGGCTGCACTTCAGTGCAGAAAGGGTTATGCGGCCAGCGCCCCGAGGTTCTGCTGAGCCCATATGACTTCCAGGCGGTGAATATGGCGTTCCTTGGGGCCCCGGGCGGCTGTGCTCAGCAAGGCCATGAGAGCCAGGCTGAGTCAGACCACTGCATCGTAGTGGGCCAAGCCTTGGGGGCTTAGCGAGGAGTTGCCAGGGGTTCCAGAGCAGCAGTGGGGGGTCTGGGCGGGGATTTGATTAGGAAACATGGTGTAAGAGAGTGGTGGCGTCTCTCTGTTCCTAGAACACCACCGTGGAGGAGATGCTATATACCTTCCCTGTCTGGAGTATTTTTCAGGCCGTGAGAGCCTAACTATATTCTTTTATTTTTGGTAGCTGTTGTTAAATGAAGAATCAATAAATAGATGCCAATTTGATCATCAATTATTTGGAGTAACTAATAGGATAGTTAAAGCATTTTTTATTACACTATGATGTTTGTGTCTTCAAGACTTTAGCATTTAAATGACATTTCCTAAGAGGGGTCATCTTCAGCAAGACAGTTAACATTCATATAATTAAGATAAAACTTTTGATTGCTTTCTCTCATTTTAATTATTGGGCTTACACCTTGGTAAATCAGAATGAGGATACCATCCATTCTTTGAAAATAATTCAGTTAAATGAATTAACTCTCATGGAATCTAAAATAATACTTTTTATCCAGAAAGAGGAAATTGATGGGAAAATCAGTGCCATCATCTTAGTCAATCACATGTTAAACTTACCAAGGTGTTAACCATTTCTATGGTACTGAGGCTTTAGTCAGCAAAACAGATGTAACATAATATTACATAGCCCTCAGGATTTTTCATAAATTACTGAATCCGTTTACCAGGGTAAAACTGATGGTTTATTGCAGCCAGCAAGCTATTATTTAAGAAATTCATTATATGTATCAAAGTTTAGTGTTTACTCCCGAATAATCTTTATTGAACATGATGATTATGCATCATTGTTTATTTGTGGCCAAAGGAGTAGTATACATTTATACAATCTAAAATGTTAAAATTAAGAAGTTTATATAGTGAGTCGGTTTAAAAGATTCTGTATTCTATTTTTTTATATATTAACATAATGGAATAAAAAGCCATTCAGATAATGACTGTAATTTGACAGTTTACCAGGTATAATGGAAGATTAGGGTTGTTTTTTGTGTTTTTTTAAAAAAATACTATTGGCAACTCAGGTAAGAAGAGTTTTGTTTTGCTTAACTGTGCCGGTGCATTTGTACACGATGATTTTTCAAGCGTTTAGGCAGCTTCTATAAAACAAGTTGTATACTGTAGTAATAAATTCACATGGTTAATTTTAAATTGTCCATTAAAATCTGTGACAAAACCTTTGGTACTTTTCTGTTTCTAATGCTTTCCTTTCGCTTGTTTTTTCAGCCAACAGTAGCGACAGCGAAGAACTTTCTGCCGGGGAGAGTGTCACCAAGACTCAGCCGGTCAGATCCCTCTCCACGGGAGTGAAGGCTCACAGCGCCAAGTCGCCTGCGCGGACACAGTCGCCAGGGAAATGTGGAAAGAATGGGGATAAGGATCCTGATCTCAAGGAACCCAGTAACCGGTTACCCAAAGTTTACAAGTGGAGCTTTCAGATGTGTAAGTGGCAGGTGCTGAATTGACAGTTGAGTCAATCTGTAAGAAACTTCATCCTGGTAACTCTTGATGCGAGTAATTGAAAAGCAGTTTATAACCAAGCTTAAGAGACCCAATAACCAGTTGCATCATAGAGACTTTATTTGGATCTTGATTTGAATAAACAGATTGCTAAAAGAAAAATTTGAAGAAAAATATCAACATTGGCTAGGTATTTCTGATGAGGGGTGGGGAGTGCAAGGGGTATAAATGAGACAAGGTTTGACATGAATTGCTAATAACTGAAGGTGGGTGATGGGTGTATGGGGCTTCATTATACTATATACTTGAGTGTACATGAGAAATCTCCATAATATATATATATTTTTTGGGGATGGGTGGAGACTACCCCAGCTTCTTAAAATATTCTTAGGATATTGGAAATTGCTTAAGAGCCTTTGAAAAAAAGTTTCTCCAATTTAAAAGTTATATACATTTATACTCAAAAAAAAATCTAAAAAGGATTTTAAAAAATGTATCCACAGTCCTGACAATCGAAAATATAAACAATTTTAACATTTTGGTGTCTTCCAAGTTTTGTTTCTAAGTATGAGTTTATATGATATACTGTGATGATACTGTACATAATGTGGAATTTTTAGCATACATGTGTAGGTTGTTAAGGTCTTTTATTCTCCACACTCATTAGTTCAACAAGTATTGTGCATATATTATGCGCCAGGCATTGTTCTAGGCTAAGAAAAAAATCTTAGGGAAACAAATTTACAAGCCTTATTTTTTTAGTTTTTCTTCTTGACCTCATTCTATAGCCACACTATAGATTGTTTCTTTTATAAACATTTTGTTGAAAAATGCATATTAATAGAAGTGTTAAAATTTACAGCGGACCTTGAAAATATGACAACTGCTGAACGCATCACAATTCTTCAAGAAAAATTGCAAGAAATCAGAAAACATTATCTGTCATTAAAATCTGAAGTAGCTTCCATTGATCGTAGGAGAAAGCGTTTGAAGAAGAAAGAAAGAGAAAGTAAGTGTTTTTACCATTACTTACACATAAAGCAGCTGTGACTCTGCATTGGACTCACAGGAGTTTGTCCTGTATATCTTTAGGCAAGTTCTTTAAGCTGTCTTATTTTCCTCACCTATCAAATGGAAAAAATTGTCGAAAGAAAAATGATCTCAAACATAATGTTCACTTTCATAGAGCATACAGTCTGCCCAAAAATAATCCTAATAAAATTTCGGTTATTCAAAAGTGCGGTGGCCCTAGCCTGTTGTGGCTCAGTTGGTTGAGCTTTGTCCCATGCACTGAGAGGTCACAGGTTCGATTCCCTGTCAGGGCACGTGCCGGGGTTGTGGGCTCGATCCCCAGTAGGGGGCGTGCGGGGTCAGCCAATCATTGATTCTCTCTCATCATTGATGTTTCTTATCGTCCTCTCCCTTCCTCTCTGAAATCAATAAAAATATATTTAAAAATAAAAATGAAAGTGCTATGAAGAGAATAGACTGAATCTAAAGGGAAAACTTGTCTTAGTTTCAGCACAGGCTGCCATGACAAAGTGCCACAGACTGGTATGTGGCGCCAGTGTTGGAAATGAGGAAGACCTAGAGAAGACAGGTTGAAGGCTGGGGACAGAGAGGACCAGAAGCTGCTTTACTCCTGTTTCTTTTTGAAATGCCTCTTGGACTTCCAAGTGGCACGCCAGGTAGACAGTGGGATATAGAAGTTCGTAGCTCAGGGAGAAATCAAGACTAGGGATAGAATTTTCAAGTCATCTATAGTACAACAGTTACTGCACATGGTTTTTTAAGCCCCAGTACTTGAGTAAGTCACCCAGGAAAGAAGTGTGGATCGGAATGAACAGGAAACCTGGAATAAGCCAGCTTTTATAGGTGGAGCGAGGAGAAGCCAGAGCAGCAAGGAGTAGCCGTGAATGAAGAAAACCAGGAGAAGATGGCCAAGTAAAGAGTTTTAGGAGGAGGGGAGTAGCCCGCTGTGTGATGCAGTAGTTGAGCTGTGGACCCTTTTGTTCCGTCTTTAAGAAGCAGTTAGCCTTCCATTCTCATCACCATTTAAATTCACAAGGAAGTCCAAACACAGAAAGATACAGGAATTAGGGGGGGGAGATTTTGGGGTGGATTATAGATTTTTTCTATTGGATTCAAAGCTCTTTCTGGCATTTGTTTTATTATTACAGAAAGTTGGCTCTCTTTTATTTCCATGCCCTGATAGACTGTCTCTTCACCTATCCAGACAGGAGCAGTTCCTAGTCTGTCCTTTCTATTCCATCTGCTTAGCTTCTTGAGACATAACTTGGTTTTCCTCTCTTTATATTATAGGATTATGAGAATTAACTGTTCTTTTCTTTTTAAATCCTTACCTGAAGACATGCTTTTTATTGATTTTCAAAAGAGGAAAGGAGAGGGAGAGAGAGAGGAACATCAATGTGAGAATGAAACATCGATTGGTTGCCTCCCACTCACACCCTGACTAGGGATCAAACCCGAAACCTGGGTATGTGCCCTGACCAGGAATTGAACCCACAACCTTCTGGTGTACAGGACGACACTCCAACCAACAAAGCCACAGCAGCCAGGGATGCTTTTTTTTTTTAAATTTATTTATTGTATTTATTGGGGTGACTTTGGTTAAAAAAGCTATGTAGGTAACATTGACTGCTCTTGTAAGCTAAATAATTTTGGAGAATACAGCCGAATTGTAGTCCAGTGATTTACTCCTGTTTATTGCTGGGTATACAATTTATTTTTAAGCTATTGATTGGGTTTCCCTTTCCCTTTAGGTGCTGCTACATCCTCATCCTCTTCTTCACCCTCATCCAGCTCCATAACAGCTGCTGTTATGTTAACTTTAGCTGAACCATCAATGTCCAGCGCATCACAAAATGGAATGTCAGTTGAGTGCAGGTGACAGCAGGACTTGCTAAAGCACTTTGCACTTAATGGCTGTGAGGGCCACGTCTTTTTTATACTGCACAGTGGCACAAAAAAATCAGACAAAGCACTATTTTATATTTAAAAATTGTTTCTTGACAAGCTGACTTGGCACTTAAGTGCACTTTTTTTATGAAGAAAAAGTACAATGAACTGCTTTTCCTCAAGCAATAATTGTTTCCAACTTGTCTGGGAATTGTGTGTCTGGTGACTTGAAGGCCTTCCACTGTGGCTAATGGAGGCTTTTCACTGCCTGTAGAGACAATACAGTAAGCGCCAATTATTGGGTGGCCAGAAAATGGTAAGATAACTTACTGTATATGTATTCCCTTGTATTTTGTTAAAGCTGGAGCATTTGATATTTTTCCATTTATTTATGAAAAAAATATGAACCTATTTTCATTTGTACAAGCTAATTGTTTTTTAAAGAGAGTCACTTTGCGGTGGCTTTAATTGTATAAGTCAAGCACATGTAATAAATTCAAAACCTGCCGTTAACAGGACATCAGACATCAGTCCTGGTAACCAAATATTAAAGATTCTCTTTAAAAAAGACTGAACATGTTTACAGGTTTGAATTAGGCTAAAAGGTCTTGCAGTGGCTTTTCATACCCCTTCAAATTGGAATGGAACTACTGTACTTTGCCATTTTTCTATAAATCAGTATTTTTTTTTAATTTTGATATAATACATTGTGTGAAAAAAGAAAATGGCTAATAAACTGTATTAAATCTTAAACAATGTATAAAGATTGTATTTAGCCAGTTCAAAGTGTATATTTATTCATAATGAATTATAACAGTTATATTTTTGTGTTTTCTTGTAAATGTTTCTTTTCCTTAAATACAGATAACTCATTTGTATTGCTTATTTTATTATGAGCTACAACAAGAGGACTTCAGGAACAAGTAAACTGTATTAGTATGGTTCAAGGTTGAAGTATAAATAGGTAATCGGGTAGTAGGCCTATGAAATTAAATGCCTTGTATAAAATAAATGAACGCAGAATTGTTTTCACTTGTATTGACTTTATGTTGTATGATTCCAACCTCTGTTCTGTTTGGCACTTGTATTTAATTCTCCACCTTTGTAAGACATTTGTATATTGCGGATGTGTTCATTCAAGCTATTTAATACCTGGCACTGTTAATACACAGTACTTTACTGTACAGACTGTTTTACTGTTTTAATTGTAGTTCTGTGTACTTTTTTTTTTAATGGGGCTGGCATGTTTTATTTGTTTTCAGGCAATATGATGTGAGAATTTTGAAGCGTTTTGTTGTAGATGCTAACGTGTCAGAATCCTTTACATTCAACTTTTCTAAGAAAAGCATTTTCAGTCTTGTAGTGTGTGCTTACAGTAACTAATTTTGTTGAAAATGGTTTCAAGTTACTCAAATTTGTACAGGACTGTAAAGATTTGTTGACAGCAAAACATTGAAGAAAAAGCTTATAGAATAAAAGCTATAAAGTATATATTAGGATCTGCAAACAATGAAGAATTATGTAATATATTGTACAAATGTAAGCAAAGGCTCTGAAATAAAATGCCATAGTTTGTGAGTCATTGATTTTGTTTCTAAAAGATTAAGTAATTTTGGTTCATTTCTGTACGTGATGACTGATTGCAACATATATCTCCAGGCTGTATTGTCAGGAGGGGTCAATTGACATACAGAAAGGGGAATGTTCTATCCATAAAAATTAAAAGTCCACTAACCAGATACAGGATTTATTAGGCCTTCTTTTATCTTTGTATACAGTTTTGCTCGAGTCTGAGCATGATGAATACTTAAGACTTGGAGATTTGTCTAAAGAATAAAATCAAGACTTTAACATACTTGAAACCATTACCAGAAGCTCCTCCCCCCCCCCTTTTTAATTGATTTTAGAGAGAGAGAGAAAGAGAGAGAAATCCATGTCTGTTATCCAATACGCACACCTAGGGCAACCTAGGGAATGCTTCCTGATAGGGAATCGAACCTCTGCCCTCTGGTGCTTGGGACAGAGCTCCAGCCAACTGAGCCACACAGGCCAGGGCACCACCTTTTTTTTCTTTTAAATTGTAATTGTCTTAATTTGCATGGACCCTTGTTGGTCTCATACTTTTAGTGTACTCTACTCATGCACATGGGAATGGGTGGGCATTGCTAAAACAGTAGTCAGGCCCTGCCCTCACAGAGCCCTGTTTACTTGGCTGCAGTAGGACCTGATCTTTTTCTTAGATCTCCAGTGATTTAATGTGCTCCAGGTTGAGAATCACCGCTTTACTTCAAACCTTTTAAGATCAATAGTTTTTTTGACCCATTTAATGAACTTCCCACAAAGAGAAAATACTGTTTTAAAAACATACTGTTTCAAGGCCTATAAAGCTCAAATGTGTACTTTTTTACGATTTATTTATTATTGTTTAAAGTATTGCATGTCTTCTTTTTCCCCCATTGACACACACATCTCCCCCCCCCCCCCCCCCGCCACTCCCACCCCGGAGGGCAAGCCCCCACCACCCCAGTTTCCCTGTCCATTGGTTGTACTAATATGCATGCATACAAGTCCTTTGGTTGGTCTCTAACCCTCCTCCCCTGTCCCTTGTCTCTATTTTTATCAGTTTATGTTGGCCATTATATCCCACATATGAGTGAAATCATGTGATGTTTATCTTTCTCCGACTGGCTTATTTCACTTAGCATAATGCTCTCCAGTTCCATCCATGCTGTTGCAAATGGTAAAAGTTCCTTCTTTTTTCTAGCAGCGTCAAATGTGTATTTAAAAAAAAATACTATTTTTTTTTTAGAGAGGAAGGGAGAGACATCAAAGATGAAAATCATTGATCGGCTGCCTTGTGCAGCCCTCCACCCCCAACTGGGGATCAGACCCAGGGTTGCAGGCTCTCTCCCTCTCCCTTCCTCTCTGAAATCAATAAAAGCATACGTAAGAAAAAGAAAAACTATATATTAAAAACAAAACAGGAACACGGATCCGGACCCCGCCCCGCCAGTGGGTGTTTGCTGCCGCCAGCGCAGCTGTCTCCGCCCCCAGCACGGCCGCAGGGGGTCGGGGGGAAACGACGCAGGAGCGGAAGGGGCGTGGCTACGACCGGAAGTGTGGCTCCGGGAGGCCTGGGGCTAAGAATGGCGGAGCCCGTGCGCAGCAGCGGGAGGAAGGAGAAGCGTGCTCTGGCGCGCGGCCGGCGCGCTGTCGCAGAGCCTGGGGCGTCTGTCGGTCCGCAGAGCCCGGGCGGCGGCGGCGGGCCCGCGCAGGGAGACTACCTGGTGGGACAGGTGGCCGACAGCCTGGTCCGCGGCGGAGGCGGAGGCGGCACCGGGCGGCTGGCGGCCCTCTTCAGCTCCCGGGAGCCGCAGCGCCCCCCTGTGTACGTGCCGGTGCCCAAAGTAAGTCCCCGTGGGAACCGCTTTCAGACAGGAGTCCGCCTCGCGGGGCGTGGTTTCCAATGTGGGCAGATGGGGTGCATCTCAGGTGCCCTTGCATTGCTGAGCGTGCCAGGGAGAGAGAGACGCTAACTTATCAAGACCACTGAATTGTTGTGCTTTTTTAAATTAATTTTTTAGAGAGAGAGGGAGAGGGATGGAGAGAGAGAAACATCAATGAGAGAGAAACATCATTGATTGGCTGCCTCCTGCACGCCCATCCTGGGGATGGAACCGTGACCTCCTGGTCCCTGGGCCGAAGCTCAACCGCTGAGCCACGCCGGCCGGGCAGGACCACTGAATTATTAAGGATGAGGTCTCACACCTGACTTCACACTTTTCAAAGGAAACCACCAAAAAAAGGCAGCGGGAGGAGGAGGAGGAGGAGGAAGAAAGTCCGGCCCTAACTGGAAGCCCACGTTTGCAAGAACCTGCCAAAAAAGTGAAAGTGAAGAAACTTTCTGATGCCGAGAAGAAGTTGGCAGACAGGTTGGTAAAATTCTCTTAGTTGAGAGTGAAGAATGGAGATGGGAAAGAAACAGAGGTTATTACACCTGCATTAGCCATCTTAATTTTTTCTCATTTCCCAATTATATCTATACTTTTATATTTGTATTATGGAAAACCTCATATATATTGAAAACTTGAAAAGATAAGGACCCCAGGTACCGAACAGCAGCAGCAGTGGTTACTACTGGGCCAGTCTTATTTCATCTTTATTTCAGCATGGGCCTCTCCTTATCCTATATAATAAAAGCCTAATATGCTAAGTGTCCCATCATACATTCAACCAATCAAAGCATAATATGCTAATGATATGCTAAGGTAGCTCAACCCCTTATTATGATGTTCACTGACCACCAGGGAGCAGACAGTCAACCAGTCGCTATAATGTGCACTAACTACCAGGGGGAAGACACTCCAACTGGTAGGTTAGCTTGCTGCTGGGGTCCGGATGATCGGGACTGAGCGAGATGGGCCGGACATGCTCCCCCCTCCCCCCCACAAGGTCCCTCCCTGGCTACCAACCTCCCATGTCCCTTTCCGGTCCAGCAGTTGTGCACTGGTGGGGTTCCTCGGCCTGGCCTGCACCCTCTCACAATCCCGGACCCCCTCGGGGGATGTCGGAGAGTCCGTTTCAGCCTGATCCTGCTCAACACAGAAGCTGCCACCTGGTGGTCAGTGCGCTCCCACAGGGGGAGCGCCGCTCAGCCAGAAGCCAGGCTCACAGGGAGCAGGCCTAAGCCATCAGTCAGACATCCCCCGAGGGCTCCCAGACTGCGAGAGGGCGCAGGCCAGGCTGAGGGATCCGCCCCCTCCCCCCCCCAGTGCATGAATTTTGTGCACAGGGCCTCTAGTCTATATTATAAAAAGCCAGTGGCCATGATGTCATAACACCAGAATGACCAAACGACCTGTCACCAGGCGGTGCATTGATGGGTCCCACGGTGGCAGCGGCAGGCGAGATCTCTGGGTCTTGCGGGATTTGGCATGCTGGGCCTCTAGTGGGAGAATAATAGTGATCAGCATTTACTGAGGACTGACTGTGGGAGAGACGGCCTTTTCCTTGAGAGGCCGAAGAGGCCGTTCTTGTTTCTTTTATGTGTCTACACCCGTGGTCGGCAAATTGCGGCTCTTTGGCCCCTTGAGTGTGGGTGGCTCTTCCACAAAATATCACGGCCTGGGCGAGTCTATTTTGAAGAAGTGGCATTAGAAGAAGTTTAAGTTTAAAAAATTTGGCTCTCAAAAGAAATTTCAATCGTTGTACTGTTGATATTTGGCTCTGTTGACTAATGAGTTTGCCGACCACTGGTCTACACCATTTTATCATGAACTTTGCTTATCTCTTCAGAGCCTGGACTTCTAAAAGGTCTCTAACTGTCTCTATCTTTGTATTAGCAGAGGCTAGAACTGAGCAGGAACCCAGGGAATAGTGAGTGAATGAATGAATGGATGAATGAATGAATGACTCCTACTCCCCATTCTCCCCTCACTCCTTAAGATACCCCATCAGTTTTATTATTGGACTGATTGATGTTCAGACCTCACTTTATCCATGTGCCCCAAGACTTTATTTGCCGTTTCAGAATTTACATTCAACAAGCAATCCTTTAAATATACAAAACTAATAAAAGTAGGAAATCTGGTTTTTCCCATTGGCCAGATTGCTTTTACAGCATTATTTTGCAGGTGTATTGACCTTTCTAGACCCCCAGGGGGTGCTGCAGTACCCCTAGAGTTCCAGGGCAGATAATGGAATTAGGCATTGGGAGAGTGTCAGCTAAATCTCCAAGGGCTTTAAATGAACCCACTTTTGTTTAAATGAACTTCTGTTCCTGCTGTTACCTGGCAGTCCTAACATATCTTCAAAAATGGAGCTTTTTCTGACTGTTGAATTTTCTAAAGATGCTGGTCACTTTTTGATAATGCTACTTTTGATAATGCTACTTGACTCATGACTATTATTTCTTCTTCCTTTTTTTTTTTTTTGCCATAAAAAGAGAAAATGCTCTAGCAAGTGCTGATTTAGAAGAAGAAATTCACCAGAAACAAGGGCAGAAAAGGAAAATTTCTCAATCAGGTGTTCAAGTAGCAGATAAAAAAATACCTGCTGATGAAGATCACACAGCTGTCAATCAACGGAAGAAAATTCAAATCAACCAAGAAGAAGAGAGGCTAAAGAATGAGAGAACTGTGTTTGTGGGGAATTTGCCTGTCACATGCAATAAGAAGGTGAGTGTGCAGTATGTAGATGGTACGGATTCAGAGAAGGGAGTCATTTATAACTTGGTTTAATGTTCCTCTATGGAGTAAGCACACACAATAAGTCATTGATTCCTAACTTCATTCTACATGACTACATAAGTCATTCTGTAGATTGATGCCAGTATCCACCCCTCTTTTCTGCCCCCATAGTCACTGGCCAGTTCAGGCTTTTGCAAATCTTATCTGAACAATTGCAGTCAGTGATCCTGCCTTACCTTCTGTCAGTGCTCCTGCGTGCAGGGATGTCTGTCTCTTTCCTTCACTGTGTTCTCCCTGGCACCTGACACAGTGCCCTGCACATATTAGAGGCTCAATAAATATTTACTGTGTAACGGAGAGAACGCATCCTCGGTTTCCTCCGTTATGTTCTGTTCACTAAGCCGGAACGTGCCCTTTTCTTCCTTCTGAGTTCCTGTCCAAGTCACACCGTTTGGCAGTTTCTTGGGTCAAAATCCTGCTCATTTTGTTTATTTATTTAGTATATTCTCATTGATTTCAGTGAGGTACAGAGGGGGAGAGAGAGATAGAAACATCAGTGATGAGAGAGAATCCTGGATCGGCTGCCTCCTGCACACCGCACACTGGGGATCGAGCCCACAACGGGGCATGTGCTCTGACCGGGAATTGAACCGTGACCTCCTGGTTCATAGGTCGATGCTCGACCACTGAGCCACGCCAGCCGGGCCTGCTCATCTTTTAAAGGACACCTTAAATTCCACTTTAAAACAAACAGTACAAAAAAACTCACTTCCTGTTTTTTCCTTTCCCCCTTACCCTGTTGTCTCCTAGCGTTTTATTTGTGATTATTTTGTAGGACACAACACATTTGTGGCACAGTTTTGGTTAGTGATCTTTCTGTTAGATTAATAGAGGCTCCAGGGAAGGGAGTGTGTGTGATGTGTTGCACGTTTAATTCATTCTTTATGAATTAGAATTGATCATAATTCTAGCTGTAAAACATACATTCTTCACATCTGGAGCCAGACATAAGAAGAATATATAAAATTTCCACCAGACTTTTCTTCCATCCGTGGTCCTAATTCCACACAGCGGGGGAATTTCTCATGGTGAGATAACCTTAAAGTTCATTTCTGGTTTAAGCCAGTGTGAAAAGATGAGAGAATTTATGGACTTGATCCTCTTAGTTTACATGTGGTAAAGATTATCAGAGGTTGAAAGACAAAAGTGTTACGTACCTTAGAGATACTAACATGAACTTACATTGTGTTTTCTTTTTTCCCATGTTTCAGTAAAAAGTGTCTTTCAACCTGAATAGTCACCTGCTTTTTCTGAAATGTTCTTAAAATAAAACCTGGCAATAAATGATTATCAGACTGTTTTCCTTAATTCCTTTTTGTAGCCATTTATTTGATGCTCTGGAAGTGAACTAAAGTATGTGCTGTTTTATTTTAGAAGCTGAAGTCGTTCTTTAAAGAGTACGGGCCAATAGAATCGGTGCGATTTCGTTCTGTGGTATGTTTTCTTCCCCCTTATAACTGCATAATCGTGAGACATCGTGCATTGAAATCAGACCTGTTACCCTGGTGGTATTAGTGAGGTGGATGAGCACTTGACTTTCACTTTTTGACTTTAAACCTAATATTTGAATCAAGAGTTCAAGTCTAGCCCAAGAGAAAAGTCGTTTTTAGTACCTCTTGCTGACTCTTGTCCTTGTTAAATAATTTAGCGAGTCACAGAGTGAAATGATATCCTTGCTGCTAAGGCCAGCACTGCATTTTGGAGGGTAGATGGGTGACTTGTGTTTGCTGTGTCCGTTGAGTAAGCGGAAATATTAATACTTACTGAAGAGCATTTCTGGGATTGTAGGCTTTCAATCTGGGAGGTTTGTGTGGCCGCTTCATACAGTGTGTATGTTCTGAACATAGAAAAATGAAGTATTTTTTAAAAGTCACTTTACTGTAAAACTATACGAGTGCATGGTATCTCACTTCACTCTGTAGACCAGGAATAGTCGTGTTTCTCAGAGCATGAAATGAGCAGTGTTCATACCTTTGGAATGTAATTAATGTGTATTAGGACACAGGAAACGTTTATTCCTCGTCTCTCAACGTGATTCTCTAAAGTGGGGCTTCTCAACCTTGGTACTATTGACATTGTGCTGGAGAATTCTTTGCTGTTGGAGGCTGTCCTGTGCATTGTGGGATATTTAGCAGCGTCCTTGGCTTCTACCCGTTAGATGCTGGAACCACCCTGCCCACCCTGTGGTAACAGCCCAAAACATCTCAGATGTTGCCAGGTGTCCTCAGAGGGCAGAACTGCCCGCCTCTCTCAAAGTGGACAGTGCCCAAGGCTCGGGCACAGCTTCCATCATTTTCATCATGGTGTTTGTTTCTCACTTTGTCACGTGTGTTTTGTCTGCCCTTCTGAGTCCTGCTTCCCCATATCCGATCCTTGCCTGACACAGGCACTCGGGTGTCTTGCCATGACCCCGATTTCGGCGTGCCTGTGCTTTCGTCCCAGCCTGTGCTGCCTACCGATCCTCTATATGATGTAGTGCCATCAGCTGCAAGCCTAGTGTTTGTCATCCCTGCCTGCTTTTCAGCTGTGGTTTCTTCTCAAGAGGAATCATTCATTGCTTTTTCTTTCTTTTTTTTTGTTAATCCTCACTGGAGGCTATTTTTTACTTTAGAGAGTGTAAAGGGGGGCGGGGGGAGAAACGGGGGAAGAGAGAGAAACATTGATGTGAGGGAGCCACATCAATTGGTTGCCTCCCACGTGTGCCCCAACCGGGGTGGGGAACCTGCAACCCAGGTATGTGCCCTTGACCTGAATCGAACTGCCACCCCTTGGTTCCTGGGCCAGTGCTCTAACCACTGAACCCTGCTGGCCAGGGCGCCCTAGAATGTTTTTAATCAGATATTTAGAGCGTATTAATTATAACTAAAGTAATATTTCAAATAATGAATTTTCTTTACTTTTTTTTTTCTTTTTAAAAGATTCCAGCAGAAGGAACGATGTCCAAAAAGTTGGCTGCAATAAAGTAAGTTTATAATCAGAGAAACGGAGTAGTCTTATATTCGTTTCCATTTTGGTTAAAACCGAGACCATCTCTTAGCTTCATAGATTTTTATACTTGGAGAAAACATCATGCTTTACTGGTCCTTTTTGCCTGTAAATAGCATATAAATTTGTCAAATGTTTGTCTTTAAGCCTCAAGGTGAATTGTAAAGTCACGGAAAGTATTGTGAAATAACCTACTAGAAAAGGGGACTCAGTGACAGCTGGTAGGAAGGCGTGGGTTATGTGTTTCAGCCAGTGTCTGTGTAGGTGGTGTGTTATTTTTGTTGTTATTCAATATTTATTGAAAGAGATGGAACTTCCTCCAGGAATTCTTGTCATATGTATAGACTGAGAGTAGAAAACAAGCTATTTATTTTGGTGACTTTGAGATGAACAATTTTACATGGTCCTTTTTTATTTTTTATTTTTGTAGGCGTAAAATTCATCCTGATCAGAAAAATATTAATGCGTATGTAGTATTTAAGGATGAGAGCGCTGCTACTAAAGCATTGAACAGGTAATTTTATCTCTCTGAGGTCTGACAGAATTATTCAAGTAGCTATGGGTATTTTTAATTCTTTGGTTTCACTTTAAAGCCAATGGTACAGGAACTCAGTGCTACTTTTTAAGAGCCATTTTCCCTTCATATGTCTAAAGCAGAAATGGGGCCCAAATCGCCGATGGATTCCGTATTAGAGTTGACCTGGCATCTGAGACCTCATCTGTGAGTATCTGCGAGTTCTTTTTAAAAAAATACATTTTATTGATTTTTTTACAGAGAGGAAGGGAGAGGGAGAGGGAGAGAGAGCCAGAAACATCGATGAGAGAGAAACATCAATCAGCTGCCTCCCGCCCACCCCCTACTGGGGATGTGCCCGCAACCAAGGTACATGCCCTTGACCGGAATCGAACCTGGGACCCTTCTGTCCGCAGGCCGGCGCTCTATCCACTGAGCCAAACCGGTTAGGGCTATGCGAGTTCTTTAAAGAACTTAGAGCCTTGGAGAGAGTTTTCCTCTGAGATTTGCTTGGAGAGGAGTGGGCTCAGCAGTGTGAGGGGGGCACCTCTGGGCACAGCACTGGTCCCTGGGATGACACAGGAATGGTCACTTCAGCTTCAGGAGCGTGGCCCCCCTCCCACCCTCTGGTTGAAATCATCGTGGAGAGTTAGGCTGGCAGGTGAGTGAGAGCTCACGGCTTCTTTCATAGATGGTGGGCTAGGAAGTTAAATTACTCATTAGATCATTTTTGAGTCTCTGTGTTAGGCGTCCTGTGCTGAGAAAGTCTCGGTTCTCCAGGAGTTCCCAGTATAAAGGTTACAGTTCGATTCCTGATCAGGGCACATGCCCGGTTGCAGGCTCAATCCCTAATAGGGAACATGCAGGAGGCAGCTGATCAGTGATTCTCTCTCATCACTGATGCTTCTATCGCTCTCTCCCTCTCCCTTCCTCTCTGAAATCAATAAATACCTATATTTTTAAAAGTCTCTTGAAACAAATGAGTAAGAGCTCTCCATAGAAGCGTAGGTTAATTGCTGGTGGTGTCAGAGTGACATAGTTAAGAAGTGACAGGCCTGGTTGACATCCCTGGCTGCGACTGTGGACCAAGCACAGGATCAGCAAGCTGGCCTGCTCCACTTGCTGGCTGCTCTTTTCAATAAAGTTTTATTAACATACAAACACCCCATTGGGTTGGTATTACTGTGCGATAGGCAGAAGGGAGTAGTTACAACAGAGACCGCGGGGCCCACAGCCTGGACCATGTGCCGTGGCCCTTTCCCCCAGCACAGCGCGCCCTTCTCGAGCACGGCCCGGGCCAGTCTTGTCGCTGACAACAAAAGGCCGCTCCCTCTTGCAGTTTCACTCCCGTTCCCGCGGGGAAGGTGGGAGAGACAGACTCACACAAGGGACGGGTGTGGTGAACCCCGGAGACGGACACCTGTGGCGTGTGGGGGTGGGGGTGGGGGTGGGGAGAGGGAAAAGCTGGGCTCTAGGGTGACCCACGTCCTGTTCCGGTGAGTGACTGTGTGTCTTTGTGTTTCAGAGGGACAAGCGATCGGTGTTTGTGGGGAATCTCCCGTACAGTAAGTGTGTATAAACAAAGTACCTGTTTGTTGTTAAAGTACCGGAAATAACCACTGAGAAGCACCTGTCTGTGTGTTAGGAGGAACTTTAAAAAGGCAGGCATGTAGCCTCACTAATGTTCCCGGGGCTGGTGTGAAACCTCCGGCTCCCTACAGCGATCCCAGGCTGCGCCTCCACGCCGGTGAATTTGTTTTCAGAAATTGAAGACTCCGCGGTGGAGGACCACTTTGAGGACTGCGGGAACATCGTGGCCGTGAGGATCGTGAGAGACCCGCTGACCGGCGTGGGCCGAGGGTTTGGCTATGTGCTCTTCGAGGTACGGAGACCGCTGCACTGTCACGTGCCCCTGAGATGCACTGGGAGGGCGGGGCGCTGCGTGTCGTCATTCACACATAACTGTCACTCGCCCTCCAATTCCTGGATTAAAAAACTAAATTAAAAAAGACAGATTCCAATGGGCTATTACTAATGAGGTAAGTTATGTGACATTTCCAGATAGCTTTAAGAAAGGAGCACACAGCCTTCCGATCCCATCAGCGCTGTTTTGTGGTTATCTTACCGTTTCTCTGCCTTCCGATCCCATCAGCGCTGTTTTGTGGTTATCTTACCGTTTCTCTGCCCTTGGTCTTTCTTCTGTGTCCTGATAAATTCCTCAGGTTCTTTAAGACACATCTCGTGTATATTCAGGGTTGTTGGCATTTAGTAACTCTATATTAGAAGATTGATAGGAGTTGGGATCTGAACGGAACCCTATGAGGCATCTTGTCCAGCAGCTCGGGCACCATAGTAGAGTCAGCTGCTACATCCGGGCTTTTGCAGGAAGAGCCTTGTGCGAAGGAGGCTCATTGGGTTGTAAAGATTGCATGTGAGCATGTGACTGCCTAGCCTGCTGCCGGGTGAGAGTTCATTATACAGCGAGAAAAGGGCAGCCTGTTGGGCTGTGACTTACCCTATAACCTGACAAGGCAGCTGGACTGCTTCTGGGGAAACGTGTGAGGAGCATGATTAACCCTTTGCACTCGCTTGCTTTTTTCTCCATTCCTTTATTCTACTCGGGATTTAATTTTTTAAATACCCCAGATTTTACAAAGCGCGGCAGTAGAATAAAAAACTGGAGTTTCTTTTCATACAAACTTATTTATTTGGATTTTTTTATATTTCAAATTATTGATACATTCAAAGAGTAATTTTAATCTCTATAATTTTTCATGGTGTGATATTTTTTGAAACATTCACCCACATGAAGACCTGGTTTACATTCACATGTCTCGCAAATATAAATCGTCTCTCTTCTTCCTCCTTTGATTTTTCTGTTAGAACAAACAACACAATCTTTGTGTTTTTTGTTAGGGTGAGGTGTGATTATATGGAGCTTTCCATCTAAACGTTGCTCTAAGTTAGTGGATAATAATCTACCCCTGGAAGTTAGTGTACCATCTCTGAATTCTCCAACAAGGTCATGTACTAGTTTCCTAATAAATTTCACATGCGTTATCAGTTTTTCATTTTTTTCTTTTTTGGCATCAGTTGAGACGGCATTTACATTTTACTTGTCCTTTCATGCTAATGAAAACAAGAAAAGATACTGGAAAAATAGACAAAAATCCCCCTTCCCCCCGCGGTGAAACTACGTGTCGAGTGTGGCTCGACATACGAGCTGCTACCGATGCTAACCGTGTCGAGTCACACTCGACATCCAAGTGCAAAAGGTTAAAAGGAGACCACAGCCCAGCAGCGGCGACACTGGGCCTGGACTCCTGGATATGGAAGTGGCGGGGGGCGCGGGGGGGGGGGTCTGTGTGCAAGCCGTTCTAATCCGTTCAATTTGCGATTTGACTAGTGTCTTTGCAGATGAGTTTCTGGTTGAAATTAATATATTGATTTGTATTGCAGAATACAGATGCTGTTCACCTTGCTCTGAAATTAAATAATTCTGAACTGATGGGGAGAAAACTCAGAGT
Source organism: Cnephaeus nilssonii (assembly GCF_951640355.1). NCBI lineage: Eukaryota > Metazoa > Chordata > Mammalia > Chiroptera > Vespertilionidae > Cnephaeus > Cnephaeus nilssonii. Next base: position 15,172,481 of record NC_137094.1, read on the forward strand.
CATGCGTTCTGTTAATAAAGACAAATTAAAACAAAACTCAAATCCCAGTTTGAAGAATGTCAGTAAACCTAAGAAGGGACTTAATTTTGCTTCCAAAAATGTAGGACATTCTAAAAGTTTATTTATTGGAGAAAAAGCTGTTGTCGTCAAGAAGAAAAAGAAAGGACAGAAGAAAAGTGGACGAACTAAGAAACAGAAAAAACAGAAGTAGCAACTCGAAGCTTTACCTTTTCTACTGAGCTCTGATAATAAAACGTGGTGAAACCATGTATTGAGTTTCAGAATTTTTTGGGGTGGTGAATGTGAACATGGAAATGTTTGCAGTTTATTTGCATTGTAATAGTACCTTTGAAGCATTTCCTGTAGGATGTAGGCAGGTTAGTTACCATGGGTTAGTTTTAGGGCATGTAGCTCGCGAGCCGCAATTTGCCGACCACGGGGTTAGAGCATCCTCCTCCTACGACTAGGTTGTGGGTTCCATCCCCAGTCAGGGCACATACAAGAATCAGCCAATGAATGCATAAATCAGTGGTACACAAATCTGTTTCCTCTCTAAATAAATAAATAAATTAAAAAATAGAGAAATTTCTGTCTCAATACTCAATAGACCCAGGACCTTGTTCCTAAGATGCTGACCTCACCTCACTGCCCTGAGGGCTCAGTGATTAAGCAAGGGAGATGGAGGGGGTAGAGGCAGGGCACTAGGTGAGGCCAGTTTGAGTCAAAGGGGAAAAAAGTTGAAATAAAGGGCCAGATGGAAGAAAACAAGGCTTCTGCGCGGTTACAGGAGAGTTCCCTGTCCCTGGAGCAGGCGTCCTCACACTACGGCCCACGTGCCATATGCGGGTGTTTTTGCCGTTTTGTTTTTTTACTTCAAAATAAGATATGTGCAGTGTGCATAGGAATTTGTTCATAGTTTTTTTTAAACTATAGTCCGGCCCTCCAACGGTCTGAGGGACAGTGAACTGGCCCCCCGTTTAAAAAGTTTGAGGACCCCTGCCCTGGAGCCTGGCAGAGGCCAACTCCACCTCACCACGCCCTCTGCAACGTGCAGTTGTTTTGTGTCTTTCTGTCCAAAGTTTTGTCTTAAATTTTAACCCACATACAGAATGTTTTCTATATTTTTTCCCTTCAATATGTTTTACCAGTTACATTGTTCCAGCCATTGCTCCATTTGATTTTCTTCCACGCGTGATACCACTTTGCAACATGGCTTTGACATGGGACCCAGATTGTGGTGCTCGCTGCACAACGGGCTGTGGCTGAACTTGAAACGAGTCGCAGGCTGCCTGCATCAGACAAGGATAAAGGCAAGCCTTTGCGGGCGGCAACCTCCCATCTCTGTCTGGCACCGTCGAGTGTACGTGCGCGGCGGCCACGCGCGCCCTCGGGCGTCAGGCTCGGCAGCTTCCCCGGAAGTGCGCGGTTCCTCACACCGCACTCACTAACGCGCACGCTACGCCCGGTGCCCCGGAGACGACGCCTAAGCCCCCTGCGCAGGCGCAGAGGCGGCACGGGCGCCTCCGCTCAGGCACTGCCGCGGACAGCCTAGGGGTTTCTTCTCAGGCACCGCCGCGGGCAGCCCGTGGACCTCTTGTGACGGCGCCGGAAATGGCGCGCTCGGCCTTTCCCGTCCCCTCGCGGCGGGCGTCAGTTTGAGCGGCGCCGTCCGCTCGGAGGCTTCGTGACAAACGGCTTCCTCCCGGGCCCCCTCGGCCGCCGACCTCTCCGTGCGGTCGAGGAAAGATGGTGGGCCGGAACAGCGCCATCGCCGCCGGCGTGTGCGGGGCCCTCTTCATCGGCTACTGCATTTACTTTGACCGCAAGAGACGGAGTGACCCCAACTTCAAGAACCGGCTGCGAGAACGTGAGTGGGCCCCCCCCCCTTCCCCCGCCCGGTCCTGCCGCCTCCCCTGGCTCCCGTCTCTGCTTCCCTTTTCTCCCCGCGCCTCGCCACCCTCCCGGCACCCCTCCCCGCCCGCGGGGCCGGGGCGGCGGGCTGCCGCGTGGTGGGCGCGCCTAGGACGCGAGCCGCAGCCGGGAAGGGGGGGGGGGGCACGCGCCCCCGGGCTGCTCCTGGCCCTGCGACCGGCCTGACCCCTCCATTTTGGAGGGATGGGAGCGATTTTCCCATTTTGTTTCCCCCCCGTTTTGGTCGTACACATACACTCTGGTTTGTGTTATAATTTAGGCGGCGCGTGCTGGGGTGGTGCTTGGGTTTCTCTCTTTAAAATACGCTTGTATGGACTTCAGAGGGGAAGGGAGAGAGAGAGAAACATCAATGAGAGAGAACCACGCATCGGCTGCCTCCTGCACGCCCCCACCCTGGCGATGGAGCCCGCCACCCGGGCATGGGCCCCGACCGGGAATCCGACCGCGACCTCCTGGTTCCTATAGGTCGATGCTCCTCACCCGAGCGGGCTTACACATGTTTCCTATTTTACGAATTTCTGCAAGGAGACGACTAGGTCGGCGAATCCAGCGCGGCAGGGCCATTGCATTCTTAAACCCTCTTGGTGGCTGCGCTCTCGGTGCCGCCAGGATATGAGTGAATGCGACAGGAACCGCAGGGGAGTCCAAAGGGCTGCGCCTCCCGGTGGCTCAGCCCCATTTCAGACCTGCGACATCTTGGAGGAGGAGGAGGAGGAGGAGGTGGAGGAGGAGAGGGAAATGGTGCCGCCCCAGCCGCTGCGGCCTTTGCATCTCGCAGGCGCGCTCCTTTGCCACCCTAGACGAGCACATTTGTTGGAATAAGGACTGTTTTTGAAACCCGGCTAGGTTGCTCAGACCGTCGCTGAAGTTAAAATGGACGATTACGTGATGGCAGCCCAGAAAGTACAAAGCAGCGATTGTCCTGTTTCGGACGATTCCTTCTAAGCTTCTCCCAAGGCATCTCACGTGCTCAGTGGCCACGTGGGGCTGGTGCCCGCGCAGGGTGGGGGAGGGGGGGCTGCGCTGATGTCACCCCACCAAACCTGGACATGGGATTCCCACTCCTACATGGTAGGAGGGCAGAGATACAGAGGTTCTTTATTTAATTTAAGGTTGGGGAGTTTAATGGAAGGAATGGTGGACGAAAGGGGGCCAGCTCAAGGGAGGCCTGCATGGCGGCCTTATAAACTCAGACCTAAACTAACCACAAAGGATGGTCTGGAATGAAAACTTTTTAACTAAAAGCCGTTCGGGGCCCTAGCCGGTTTGGCCCAGTGGATACGGCCTGCGGACTGAAGGGTCCCAGGTTGGATTCCGGTCAAGGGCACATGCCGGGGTTGCTGGCTCAGTCCCCAGTAGGGGGAGTGCAGGAGGCAGCCGATCAGTGATTCTCTCATCATTGATGTTCCTATCTCCCTTCCTCTCTGAAATCAATAAAAATATTTTTTTTTTTAAAAAAAGCCATTCATGGCAATATTTTCCCCCCGACAAAGGTCAATCTCCACCTTAACTGAGCCTGTCATTTTTTTGTATCCAGGATAACATACCTGATAAACAGGCCTTTGCAAAAACAAAGTTATCTCCCCATTTTCTGGCCCCTCAAAGCACAGGCACTGCTCTTCGGAGACCACAAATCCCCTTGTTTATTTAGTTAATTGTTGACTGTTAACCAACCCGTATTCAGGCTTGGAATAAAAGAAGAACAGGTGTCTATCATTTTATTTTTTATCCAATCCCAGAGGTTTCCCTCTTTGCTTTCTCCCGCCTCCCTAACCTATCACCAGTGGATTTCATGTAACCCACTTAAGTCTTTTGATTGAAATGTAGAAAATAAGATGCAAAGCTGCCATTTTCTGGAGCATTTTCTCAATCCGTTGAGATTTTGCTTCCTGGCAGTTGTCAGGCTCAAGTAAACTCACAAAAATTCTCTACACTACCTGAATGTTTCTTAGATTGAAGGAATGTTGTTTTGGATCTGATACAGTTTGCAGGCCAGGTTAGTCACAGGTTAGCGGCCTAATCTTGAGATTTCTGAATCTTAATTTTCTTAGTTTGTAAAGTCAGGTACTGTCACCTGCTTCTGGTTGGTTTTCAGAAGATGAAGATGTTTGAAGTGTCCCCACCATTCCTGACACAGGGAAGCTGCATTAGTGCTTCATCTTTATTGTTGAAAGTATTACATCTGTACCTTGGTACCCCATTGCCCTCTCTGCCATTTTAGATTAAGAAATCTTTTGTTGTTTTTTTTGTTTTTCAAAAGTCCTTTTCCATTTAAGTGGCCAGGCTTGGATTATTAGTTTGGGCAACCGGCTTAAGGTTTTAGTTGCACTTTTGTAAAATGATATAATGAAGGTAGAGTTTAGTGCGGTCTCTGGCTCATAGTAATTGATGAATGCTGAAGAATGCTTATGAATATAATTTACTTTATATTTTCTTTAGAAATTACAACTTTAATTCCCTGGGCTGTTGGGCTCAGTTGGTTGAGCGTCCAGGTTGCTGATTGATTTCAGGTTAGGGCCTATGCCAGGGTTGCAGGCTTGACCTTGACCCCTTGGGGAGGGCATGCAGGAGGCAGCCCATGGATGCTTCTCTCATCAATGTTTCTCTCTCCCTTTCCCTGCCTCTCAGTCTAAAATCAGTAAAAACATTAAGAAAAGGGTTTTTTAAGCTTTAATTACCACTAGTTTTGCATTCTGATTAAAAGTACTTAGTTGTGCCCTGGTCAGGTGGCTCAGTTGGAGCATCTTTTAAAGTAGACAGGTTTGTTTTAGCTTGTTAGGGTCACACAGTAGCCCGGGGGACTGACTTTTAGCAAATACTGAGTCACAGTCTGATTTTGCTGATTGGTTTGCCAGTCTGTTATGTTACCATGTGTCACGTCCCTTCATCATAGATACTATATGGTACTCTATCTGGAAATAAGTTAATGTAACAAATTGTCTTATGAAACTAAATCCAGAGGTTTAATCCTTTTTTAAAAAGTTGATGTTAGAGAAAGGAAGGGGGAGCGAGAGAAACATTGATTTGTTGCTCCACCTATGCATGCACTCACTGGTTGATTCTTGTATGTGCCCTGGCTGGGTATTGAACGCCCAACCTTGGCGTATTGGGATGATGTCCTAACCAGCTACCCCATCAGGGCCAGAATTTTAATCTTAGTGCTAAAATTCAAAGTAACGAAGCAATCTTTAAAGTTGCTAACTGTATTCAGCATTCAGCAACAACAATATACTCTCCACCCCATAAAAGAACAGCTATAAAGTTGGATGGTAATGGACCTAAGTCTCAGTTTCTACTGGGTTTTGTTGCCATTTTTGTCATTTTACATACATTCTGGCTTAGCAAATTGTATTTCTCTGTTTATGCCACAAACTCGCCACGTCCATTTCTGAGGTGCCTCCTATTTCGATGGGAACGTCTTCGCTTCTACAGCGTTTAGAGGCAGGAGAGTGATGGCGCCCACATGCCTGAAGCTCAGCCGCCTTCTGTGAGCCCCCTCCACCACTTCCTAGTTGTGACCTTGGTCAGTTCTCTCTGTAAAATGGGGATGACGATAGACACGTCTTAGTGTTACTGTGAGGGTTGAATAAGCTAAGTGATGTTTAGATAGTGTCATGGCACGGAGCATCGAAAACTGAGAGTGCTCACCTTAGCTCCCAAGCATTCCTTGTCTTCATGTCAGTTTTATCTTAAAATCCCCCACGTCTCCTCTAGTCTTAGTACTCTCCTTGCAGCCCTAGGCTGTGCCGTCATATTTAGGAATTCCTTAATATAGTCGGTATAGAAAATGCATGCCTTATTTTCTGCCTGAAGCGGGCCAAACAAAACCCTTAAGCAAAGTGAGGGTAGAATATGTTGTGTTCTTTTCCCCCACACTTAACTGCCCAGTGGTGAATACCTAGGAAAGGTAGTTTGTTAGGAAAAAATACTGCATTCTTCAAATTAATGTGCGAGATCAACTTTAACCTATAATTTTCTGTTGAAACTGCCAGAATTGTTTTGTAGGGTTGGCAAGAGATACTGGTGTGGTTAAGCTAGTTCGAAGGTTAGAGAAGAAAAGAAGGCTCCCTGGCCACAGTAACCTGTTGGGCAGTCAGCCGTGCATTGGGGCCTGGGTTTGTGGAGGGCGTTTGCTGGTTAATTGCGGCTGTATTGCTCACGGTGGCCACGTTAGGTGGGCCTTGTGTGGAGAGTTCAGAGGTCACTTACTTGCCAGAGGTCACCCAGGAGGAAGTGTTGGGGCCTGAGCTTTCTTAGCTCTGTCTCATGGTCACTCCCGTGTTTCAGTGAGCACAGCTCCTTAGCTGCGGAGTGGTATTGGACTGTATCAGTAACACATGCTTTATGGCATGTTTACAGAGGCACCGCTAACACATGCTCACTTCATCACAGCTCGAACCAAGTGCTGTGCTTAGGCCAGTTTTACCTGGAGGAGGGGAGCCCAGGTGGCTGCCACCTGCCCTGTGGCACCGCTGTAGGGAGGAGCGGACACACACGCCTGTGCTCCCTCTGCACCCACGCCGTCACGCCGTCACGTGGGTGAAGCGTTAATTGGCGATTTAAATGCCATGAGTGTCCTCTTGGTTGGTTTTAAGGGTTGACTCAGTGACGATTAAGGCTTATTTTTTAAATTTTAAACTCTTAAATGCTGGTTCTCTCTTCCCCCTCCCCACTTAAGATTCCAGTGAGTGTTGAACATTCAGGACTAGGATCTGGGTCGTTCAGTAACGAAAGTCCCTGACGGGAGTGCTCACTCCTGCTCCTGTTTCGTGTCCTTTGTGGGTGGGAGGGAGGGAGGGCTTGCTCTGCTAGCAATGACTCGGAGACCGCTGATGGGCTATCTCCATCTTGTCAGGGCAGGTCCTGGTGCCCAGGGCAGAAAGCTCCTGCCCAGAAGGGTCCCCATGACCAGAACGGTCCCCATGACCCTGAAAGCCACAGGGCCCCGGAAGCAGCCCAGAAGCTGTGATGGAAACGTGATGACTGACCCTCACCGCGTTGGGACTTCTTGGGGTGCTCATCTCAATAACGAGATGTTTCCTTTCTTGCAGGAAGGAAGAAACAAAAGCTTGCCAAGGAGAGAGCTGGACTCTCCAAGGTAAGACTGCGTCTGGTTCTTGCTTAGGTTACCCAGGGGTGGGCAAAAGTAGGTTTACAGTTGTGAGCACACAAAGCACATTTTATTCTCGTTTAGTAATTAATTATTGTATTTTCCATACGAACAATGTAAATTGCCTACCCCTATATTACATACTTTATAGAAATAATTATTTAAAACAAAACTCTACTTCAGGTATATTGATTACAATTACATAAAAGTCTATAATGGTGATCAAAAAATTATAATGTGCATATTTCATAGTAGTGATATTTGTATTCCTTTTATACTTCAGGTTTGACTCAAACTCAAAAACCAATTTGGTCAATAAGTTTATTTGTTTGTTGTTGTTTTTACATTCCTGTCCATGTAGATACTAATCTTTGCGAGTGCTGTTGAGTAAATTCAATTTTTGGTTTTATTGTTGGTGGTATGATTTTCTGTGTATAGGTCATGTCCCGTGGCATAATTTTGTTATCAGTTATTAAATATTCTCCTTCCAAACAGTTACCTGACCTTAAAGATGCGGAGGCTGTTCAGAAATTCTTCCTTGAAGAAATACAGTTGGGGGAAGAGTTACTAGCTCAAGGTAAGAGTCACGTAAAACACCAATTCAACCAAGTGAACTTGAACATCTAAGTGGCTCTATTAAGCGATTTGTGAATGGGGCAGCATCCCATTTGGCAACTACAAGGAGGGCACTCCCACCACGGGGTTGATCAAAACGGAAGATTTTTATGGAAAGCAGGGAGCTATTGGTAGAAGAAAAGAAGGGATTATATTGGGGACATCTTTTCTTTTGTGGGGAGAGGGGTATCATGTAGGTTGCCTTTTCTTTCTGTGAGGGATGGAGAAGGGCCCATGACAGATGACCTTATTGGTTCTTGACCCAAAAATTCCATCTGGGTTTATTAGTATCATGGGCTTTTAGCACAAGTGACACTTTTGGGGGGCCGATGTTTATTTTTCTTTAATAGACTAGAAAACTGAGTAGCAGTTGCCCTTTGTAGAAAGCATTTACATTTGTTAGGGTGTCTCCCTCCCGGTACTGGAAAAGGGGTGACCTTATCTGTAGAAACTCTTATCAATGCAGAAGACAGTGGTTTCCGTCTATAATAATTGTACCCTCGGTCACTGTGCTTTTCCTGGTCACCTCCCTTGCCTGACTCCCCCATCTCCATCGTCTTGGTCTTCTGCTGAAGTGGCTGTTTAATATTTATTTAAGGGGGCGTCTTTGGCCCCATTCGTGAGGTTCTCCGTTTCCAGGGTGTCTCAGGTGAACAGGAGGTTTGCATATAATTAAGCTTGTTGGTTTTTCCTCCCCTACAAACCCTACTGTGCTGCCCGCTGTATAAGATTACAGCGCCTTTCTATGTTTAGAGACACACATACCACTGCTGCCCACAGTGTCAGTATCAGTACAGGAGCCCGCTGCGCAGGCTGTCCAACAGGAGGTGCTGCGCAGGCTGTCCCATTAGGTGTGCGTGCATTCCGATGTTCGCACAGAGAACTTGCGTAACGATACGTTTCTTAGAGCTCGTCCCCGGCCTCAGGCCGTGCGTGGCTATATTTCAAGACAAGCTTTTAGACATTTCATAACGTGAGGATTGTGTTATTGGAGACTGGCTCTAGAAATGAATGTTTCTTGTGCGTTATCATTGCCCATAATGTATTTTGAGTGAGTTTTAAGCTTACTTGATATAGAGAAGATGAGTAATCTTTACGAATGAGGCTGCCTTTGCCAGGCCAGTGTGGCTCAGTGGTCGATGCAGTGAGGACTTTAGAGTTGAATTCCTGGCGAAGGCAGAGGCTTTTCAGGTTATGTATTACTTTTATGTCACTCTTCCAGGTGAATATGAGAAGGGTGTGGATCACCTGACCAACGCGATCGCGGTGTGTGGCCAGCCACAGCAGCTACTGCAGGTGTTACAGCAAACTCTCCCACCACCGGTGTTCCAGATGCTTCTGACTAAGCTGCCAACAATTAGCCAGGTAAGGACTTGAAATGTTGTGAAATAAAGTAGAATTTGAGAATGAAATATGTGGGGACATTAGCATTTAAAAAGGACTAGGGAAGTGGTGTAATCATGAAACTCATCCATATAATGAAAACCGTACTCCAGATAGCAGTGCCTGAGACCCTCCTCCCTAACGGGAAAGCATCAGACGACTGGCTGGCATACGATCTAGTGACGGTGCCCTAGATGCGAGCCAGGAAGTGTGTCTTAGATTAAGTCTCAGGCCTCGTATTCAAATCCCAGAATTCAGGCCACTCTCAGTTACTTTGTAAAACTAGTTCTCCGCCTACTCTTCTCTGAGACCCTGCCTTCGGGCCAGTGGCTGGCGGAACACAGAGGAGCCAAGATGGCAGAGCCTGGAAATAGGGAATGGAGACCCCGGACCCCTCTGACCTCACTCGTACCTTGCTCCTGCCAGGTGGGCTTTGGGGTTTGAACTATTCGACTCTGGAATAGGGCAAAGTACCATTTGTGTTCACGGTGATCCATGCTCAAGTTAATGAAAGTGCATTCTGTTCACTTTAACCCTTCCCAGGGGCCCAAGTCATCTGCTCTTTGGAATGGCATGACCATTACATGTGTTCATGTCCACATTTGGTGTGATTAAAAGTTAGTAAAATCTTCAAACTGATCTTGACTCCACTAGATTGGAAAGGGACTAAGGAAAGACACGTTCCCACAGAGGTAGGGGCGAGGGTGAAAAAACCAAGGACTTGGTCTTAATGCTTTTTATTCAGACGGGCGTGGTTCCCAGGCTGCATCAGAATCACCTACGTACTTTGCGTCATTGGCACTTGGGAAAGCAGCGCAGGGTAGAGCTTCGGGGAATCTGACCCGAGGATGATGCCTTGAAAATGGATGAGTTCAGGATGAAGCCAAAAGATGACTTTTTACTCAGTTATTTGTCTCATGTCGCCCGGAAATGCTTTCAGAATGCTAATTTGAGAGTACTGTGTTTCTTCTTCGTGCAAGGATTTTGAACATTTCCAGGCCAAAAAGGGAAAGGTGTGGAGCATGGCATGATCAGTATTCTTAGCACTAATCGGTATTTTTAGTGTACGTAGGAGTAAAAGGAGATCTCGAATACATTTTGGTTTCAGTTATGTAATTGGCTGACGTAGCACAATGCGATGGTGTGCCTTCTTTATTCATTTGAAATTTGTCATGAGACTGACAGTTGTCATCATCATTAGATGATATAAAGCGTTTAATGTTGAAGTAAATCTCAGAATGGGTAAACTTTCTAAAGATTTGTTTCTTTGAATTCAAAGGGCATTTTTGCTGAACTTAGAAATCTGATTAAATGCTTATACTTTGTAAGAGTTAAAATTTTGTTTTTCTTTTTTCAGAGAATTGTAAGTGCTCAGAGCTTGGCTGAGGATGATGTGGAATGAGAAACAAATGTCAACATAATCTCAATTAAAAATATTTTTAAAATCTTGACTTGGAGGATGAACAGCTCTGGGGAATAAGGGCAAATATGCTTGGTATGGACTGTCCTACACTGAAATCTGCCAGAGTGAATTTTTACTTTGTGTCGATCCATCTGTCTTTTATTTATTTTTCCCAGTGAAGAGTGTATTTTGATAGAGAGCTTTTCATTTTATAAATACACTATGAGTTACCGAAATATCATGGATTTTGTTTATTGCTAAAACATGTAATTAAAATGGACACATAACATCATATTAATGTACATCCAAAATATCTAGTGCTCAGTTTTGAAAGGCAAAAAAAGTAGGGGAAGGCTGAAGAATGCACGTTTTTTAAGCTAGAACATTTGGCTGGAAATGTGATTGTGTCTATCAAAGCTGGGTATTAAAATCTTTGAGATGATTTCTTCGCATTTAATCTCTTAAATATGTGAGATGCGCTGCGGTGCTGTATTAGCTCCCCCACCGTGTGTATCGGTCTTGAAGCGTGTGGTTTAAGTCGGTGGCTAATGTGCCCTGGATATTTCCCTGCTGCTGCTGCAGGTGCACGTGGTTGCAGGAGGCACTGGGCACTAGGTCTGTGTGCGCCCTGGTCTAGCTGCTGGGCCTGCCGGTTACTGCCTCCCACTCTCCTCCTGATGAAGTGAGGGGCCTGGTATGCCGATTCAGAGAAGTGTCCCTGTCGCTTCTGATTCATTTCATTGTGTGCAGCATCATGAAATCCAGCCTTCTCCTGAGGAGCAGTCAAGCCTTGCACTTTTTTATTCTTTGAATTTTGCATGCTTGCCTGACTTCGTATTTCTGAAGATTTTTTTTTTAAGGTGTAACGTGTTGATTTTCACTGAAATCATGTGCTTTTGTCACTATTGTAAATTAATCTGAAACTTAACCTTTAAAGTAACTGAGATGATATGCTTGTAAAAATGTTTCTTTGCTTTTATCTTAATGTACCTCCTTGACCCTTTAATCTGATTCATTTATCTTCTGATGATGAGAATAAGGTGGAGCCTGTGGCTGGAGACTTGCAAAGCCTGGAGGTAATGAAATCGTGACGTCGTCTGCAGCCACAGATCCAGCGTCAGGCCTGAGCCCAGGGTCTGGCGTGTGGGGCTGAGCAGTATTTCTCATTTTGCGGCTGCCTTCATTCTGCCTGGACATCTGTGGGGAGATCCCAAACCTCTCCATGTGGGCTAGGCTTTTTATCATGTTTTATTTACAAACCTTTCTGGACCTTGAACTTGGGTTTTGTGGTGGTGGGAAGAGTCTGGAATGTGGTTCTAATTTCTGTCTGAGAGCCGCACGGCCTTGGGCACGTCACGTTGCATCTCTGAACTTCCATCTTCTCATCTGTGAATTGAGAACTAGGGTGACTCACCTTGAATGGCTTCCAGGTCTGTGATCCTGAACCTGTAAACAGTGCTTTTTATTTTATTTTATTTTATTTTATTACACCCAGCATGCTTTTTGGGGGAGGGGTGACCAGTACAAATATGCTGGTTAGTCAGTTTTACTAATAGGACCCCCAACCCAAAGCAGGGAGTGGAGGTTGGTCAGTGATTGGAAACAGTCTTCCATCCTGCTCCCGCCCAGATGAGTGTTCAGAGCAGGGGCCGCCCGAGGGAAGAGAGGACTGAGCACAGGGTCAGAGGGAGCACAGGTGGGGAAAGAGCAAGAGACCGTCCCACGAAAACGGCTGGCTGGAGGGCCAAGGGGTAGCTTAGACTTGGAAGGGTCTGAGGTTAAGAGTGTGTATGTATATACACGTGTGTACATACACACTAGAGGCCCAGTGTATGAATTCGTGCACAGGTGGGGTTGCTCTGCCTGGCCGGTGACGGGCATGAGGTTGGCGGTGGGAGTGCACTGACCACCAGGGGGCAGCTCTGCATTGAGTGTCTGTCCCCTGGTGGTCAGTGCACATCACAGCCACCGGTCATAAGGGTCGCTTGGGCTTTCATGTATATAGGTGTATACACATATGTTTCCCTGGACATACCATTGCCAAACAGTTTCCTGGAACCTGGCAGCCACGTTGATGCTGGCCGAGTGGTGCTCAGTTCAGGCTTAGAACAGGGATGGCCACTGCGTGTCCTGTGTGCACGTGTGGGCACTGGGGGAACCTTTGGCAATGGAACGAGTGCCCGTGGGCCTGCTGCTTTGGGCAGAGATCGATTGCTTGTACCTGAAGGGAAAGAGCATTTAAAACAGGCCTCCTGGTGGGGGGTGGCAGTGCTGTGCTAGTGACATAACTAGGACTCGGTTCACACTTAGCGCAGTGTGCACAGCGGGCAGGCCGCCTGCCCTTCTGGCCCCGCTGAGGCAGCTGTGGGCCGAGTGTGTGAATGAAATGTTACTGCGAAGAGATTCTGAGATCATTGGTATGTCCTGTAGACAGCATATGAAATTTTCTTTCTTGTCACATAAATGCAGTGTTATGATTGCTCACCTGTGTAAGTGACGATTAAAGGGTTTGGAGAACACGTTGGCTCGGTGCTTATTTGCAGAAGTGGGTTCTGAAGTTGGTGACAAAGTCGTGGTACCCGAGTGTGTCTGGGTTACAGCATCTGAGGGTGTTGACAGCTGGGCAGGTGAGGATCTTGGTAGTAATGGCTTCTCACCCTCAGCGTGAGTCGGAACCACCTGGAGGCTTGTTGAGCAGATGGCTGGGCACCAGGCTCATTCAGCGCTGCTAACACGGTCCCAGGCTGGGGAGATGCTGCTGCTGTGGGGCCATGTTACGAATATGACACGGATGCTCCATGGTGATATGGAACACGTGACAGGTGACCTTTATTAGGTCACAGACGTGTGCTTTAGCTCTCTGTAACCATGGGGTTAAATGGGATGAGAAGGTCAGCTAACAGAAGCCGCCAGTACTCACCGAGATCTGAAGCATAAAGACTGTCATCCTCGGACTCCGTGTCCAAGATCGCCAGTCCACTTCAGTGTGCGCAGGAGCAAGGGTTTCTCCAGAAATGGCCGTCTCCTCGGCAGGCTGCCACCTGAGCAGAAATTATGCTCCAGAGCATTGTAGCTGTGAGTTTTCAAATCTGACTCCACTTTGTGTTTTCGGGTGAATCAAATGCTTCCCCCCCCCCCCCCCCTTTTTTTAGGTACAAGGTTTCTAGATCACTATAATAGATACAATATTTTTTTCTTCACCTTTTAGAGGCTGCAATGTGTTCTAGAAACAGCCCAGGAGGCCTCATGGGGGCACTAAATCCTGTTGAATTTCCACCCATAGTGAGAAGGTGTCACGTGTTTTGATGTCATACTGAAAAAGGAGCTGGGGCTTGGGGCTGGAGGGAGGACAGTGGGGAAGAGGCTGGAGTGAGTCGTGTCCACGTGGCGTGTGGACTGCACGAGCTGGAAGGTTCGCATGGCACCTGCGGTTGCTCCTGTGCTCTCCCTGGGAGGAGGGCCGCTCTGGTCCTCGCAGAGGCTGTCACCAGCGGTTTCGGGTCCCTTCCCGTGGGCACAGTGGTTTCGGCAGCTTCCCTGGCAGCCCTCCTGTAGGCAGGACTCCAGCAGCAGGTACAGAGCCCAATGGAAGGAGAGGCTGGAGCAGGGCGCGGGCAGGTCCGGGGTGTGTAACTCACGGACTCCTCCTGCAGTTTAAACCCTGCCCGGTGCTGCATGGCAAATGGAAGATTCAGGGCTCACCCCACCCCCAGCTTTATCGAGGTACGATTCACCAATAAGACTTGTATGTATTTAAGATGTACAATGTGATGTTTTGATGTACATATACGTGATGAAATGATGACCACCTTCAGTCTAATTAACATGTCACCTCACAGTGACCTTTGTGTTTGTGGGGAGAATAAAGATTTACTCTACAGATGCCAGGTGTACGGTCATTAACTGCAGTCCCCTCCCACCTCCCTCTCCTGTTCTTCACCACGCACTCCAGCCTGTCTAACACCATTCCGCTCATTTTCTCAGGTTTGATTTTTTTTAGATTCAGTGTGTGAGATGCAGTGTTTGCCTCTCTGTGTGTGTCTGCCGTATTTCCCTTAGCATGTCCCACCGGTTCGTTCATGTCAGATGTGGCCTGGTTTCCTCCTTTAAGGTTGAATGTTCCATCGAGTGTGTACCATTCTGTGTGGGACGCCCCACGAAGAGGCACAGGCGGCCCCATCGCCTGGCTCCTGTAAATGCTGCAGTGAACGCGGTGCTGACGTCGTTTCCTTTAGACAGATGCCCCGGGTGGAATCGCTGGCTCATGCAGTAGTTTGGTCTTTACGTTTTTGAGGAACCTCCAGACTGTTTTCCAGACTGGCTGGCAAATTTACGTCCCCCCTGAGAGTCCATGAGGGTTGCCTGGCCGGCGTGGCTCAGTGGTTAAGCGTTGACCTATGAGCCAGGAGGTCATGGTTCAATTCTCTGTCAGCACATGCCCAGGCTGTGGGCTCGATCCCCCGTGTGGGGCGTGCAGGAGGCAGCTGATCAATGAAGGTCTCTCATTGATCTCTCCCTCTCCCTTCCTCTCTGAAATCACTTTTTAAAAAGTGCATGAGGGTTCCCTTCACATCATCACCAACTTACCTTTTGGCTTTGTTTGCTGTTAATTCGCACCCCTCAGCCAGCCAGGTGCCTGGGCCTGCAGGCCGGTGACTCGCTTTACCCCCAGGTCCGGGGCTGCCTTCATGGCCTTTTGTGGTGGCTCCTGGGAGGTGGAGGGTGGACCTGTAATGCTGCGCGTGGTCCTGTTTCTAAAAGCGCGGAGTTACTGCTTTTGAACTTGAAAGGGGGGAGATCCTTAAATCCTGCTGGAACTACCCCCAAACACTAAACGGAAAGGGGCTAGGAGCTCGCCCCGGTGGCTGAGATGGGGCTTGACTTCCCCCACTGAGCCCTGTGCATCTTACATGATGGGGTGCCTCTGTTCCCAGGAGTTTTTGTGAGTCTACTACAAATGGACCAACTTAGCTTTAAACAAAGGCCTTTTATTTGAACTGACAATGCATAAACACAGATTAAAGGTTTCCCCCAGAGAATAGTTGTTGAATAACAGCAACGGAAGAATAATGAGTAATGATGAAAGAAAGCAAGTTAGCAGCTCCCCCCAGTGTGTGCCTCCCCGGTATGGAACTGCTGAGCCGGTCACCCCACGACCTGCCCTCGGCAGGAAGACTGGGACAATTGCTGGAACTCGGGAGACTTCCTCCAAACAAGCCAGCGTTTCCCTGGACACCGGAATGTAAACATGACCAATTACTGAAGCTGCTGCCAGCTCTCCTACCTCTGACTCGCTGTGTTTGGCTGAGTCTTCCGCTTACTCCTCTCCAATTAAATACTTTTTAAATGAAAATCCTCACCTGAGGATATCTTTCCGTTGGTTTTTAGAGAGGGGAAGAAATAGCGATGTAAGAGAAACACCTTGATTGCCTCCCGTATGTGCCGTTGACCGGAATCGAGCCCAAGACCCTTTGGGCTGCAGGCCGATGCTCTATCCACTGACCCAAACCGGCCAGGGCTGGACCTGATCTGCACCATCGGCGCTCCTGGGTGTCCAGCCTGCCGGTCCACACTGGAGATGCTGGGCTTGCAGCCTCCGCAATGCGAGAGCCAATTCTTCATAGTAATTCTCTTCATACATGTCCTGTTGGTTCTGTTTCCCGGGAGAACCCTGGCTAATACAGGCCGGCTCCTCTGTGCAGGATCGCTGACTTTCAGTCCATTGCTACCATCTTCCTTGACACCCCTCGGCCCCAAGCACGCCTCTGGCCTTTCTGGGAAGCATCTGCTTGGCGTGCTCGGGCGCCATCTGGTGACCAATGGAGGCACTGCGACGTCCTGGCCTCCCCACTTCACTGTTCACCGTCATTGACTGTCCTCAGCACGGATTCGTAGACTCCCACGTTCCTGTGCCGCCTTCACTCGTGTACTCATCCAACACACACTTAGGGGGCGGGCATTGCTGCGGAGGCAGAGACTGCCCAGCCATGGTCTTCCCAGACTCCACAGTCCAGCTGGAGACACAGTGAAAACAGACAATTATAGTCACGTGCTCAGGGCCGAGTGGGACCTGAACAGGAGCAGAGGCAGGAAGGAGGGGGATATCGGGGTGGGCCACGCTTCGATGGGGAGTTTGTGGTGTCCCAGGCACCGAGTGCCATCGGTCCCAGCTGCTGGCTGCTGGTCAGAAAGCATCTGTGCAGCTAGGCCGGCGTGGCTCAGTGGTTGAGCGTCGACCTATGAACCAGGAGGTCATGGTTCAATTCCCACCCAGGGCACGTGCCCGGGTTGTGGGCTCGATCCCCAGTAGGGGACGTGCAGGAGGCAGCTGATCCATGATTCTCATAGATGTTTCTATCTCTTCCTCTCTGAAATAAAGAGAAAATACATTCTTTAAAAAGCCCTGGCTGGTTTTGCTCAGTGGATAGAGCATTGGCCTGTGGACTGAAGGGTCTCCAGTTCGATTCCGGTCAAGGGCACGTACCTGGGTTGCAGGACACAGCCAATTGATGTGTGTCTCACATCGGTGTTTCTCTCACCCACCCTCCACTCTCTCTAAAAATCAGTGGAAAAATATCCGAGGGTGAGGATTAATAAATAAAAGGAAGCGCCTGCGGAGGGGGTTGAGCTGGGGTTCCCATTAGGGTTTATGTGCATGCGGGGGGGGGGGGGGGTGCGGCTATTGCCCTGCCTCCTGCAGACGGCTCTAGGGACCTGTTTGGCCACCTGGCTGGGGGACGACAGGCTGGTGCTGGCAGTGAGCAGGTGCCCTCTGCCCTGCACCCACCCTGCACAGCCACTGGGTGGCGCTGTGAGAGCTGGAGAGAGAAGCAGCTCCCCGTTCAGATGCTCTGCAAACTGTCATTTCCACCACCTCCCTCCACAGGGGACAGAGCAGAGCCATTTCGCAGCCGCTTCCTGCTGGTCTGCTCCCAGGCCCGCCCTGCGGAGGGCAGAGGTTGGACAGCCCTCTGCCCGCTCTCTGCTCCCACCCAGGTTTCCTGTTTCTCGGGTCTTTATCAATCTGTGTGTTGGCGAACTGGGGGATCGGCCGCCGAGGCTCAGTGGCTAATACAGGCCGCTATGAGCAGGGAGGGTGCTGGGAGCACCCTCCAGAGAACAAGCCCTCTGCTTCCTCTCTTAGATCCCCGCCGGTTTTGTTTTTTGTTTATTTCACAGAGGAAGGGGGAGAGAGAGAGAGAGAGAAGCAATAATGAGAGAATCATCGATGGGCTGCCTCCTGCACGTCTCCCACTGGGGATCAAGCCCACAATCCAGGCATGTGCCCTGACCTGGCATGGAACTGTGACCTCCTGGTTCACAGGTCAATGCTCAACCACTGAGCCACACCGGCCAGGCTTGGAGGCTTATTAAACCGTGTGAACCATGAGGCTGCAGTTCCCAAACTTAAGAGTGGCCCATACAGCACAGGCGCCGCGGCCTCCCGGTCCCCTTGATGGCGCTAGGCGTGCTCTCCACACCGCCTTGGGCCACCCAACCCTGGGCAGGGGCCGGGGCTCAACCTGCCCGAGTGCAGGTGGGCGGCCACCCTCTGCTGACTCAGGCACGGCCGGCCAGGGCCGCCTCAACCCAGGAGCATCCTGGCCCCCACTAGCCGGGCGGTTACCCCAGGAGACCGGGGGGCAGGTCATTACCGGCTTCGTTAGGCCCCACCCGGGCCGAGAGTGTGGACTTGGGTGCAGGTGAGCTGCTGCGCAGGATTCCTGGCGTGGGGGTGGGGGTGGGGGTGAGGGGTCAACGCCAAGGTGTCCTGGGCCCGGCGCCGGGAATGGATGGACTTGGACCCAGGCTGACCCACAGGCTCTGCCGGGCACTCAGAAGTGCAGAGACTGCCCTGACGTTGCTCGGGTCCCGGGCCCCTTCCAGCACCCGGTATTTGTGACATGAGCCTGGGAACACGGTTTACTGTTTTGTTTTGTTTTGTATCTGTGTGAGGATTTCGAATGACTAAACACGACAACACACGTGTCACTTGAACGCCCTGCGGGTCCCCATGTGAGGAGCGGCTTCGAGGGGCAGGAGGCAGCGATGGCCCAGGTGCCCCCGAGCCGAGGGAGTCCCCTCTCGGGTGCGCGGTGCCCAAGGTGAGGGCTTAGGAGGAAACCTGTGTCCTGGGGACACGGAGGACGAGTCCCTTGGGCAGCCACACAGCAGAGCCCTCGCCGCCAGCCCTCCCGCAGCTGCGCCTGGTGAACAGCACGACTCGTGCCAGAAACGCCAGGACGGGGCGTCTGGGGAATGTTTCCTACCCTCAGATCACACACAGGCACGCACACACATGCTCATGTGTGCTCAACATGCACACACACACACACACACACAGGAAGGAAAAACAGCAGAGCCTGTGCCTGGTGCGGCGTGGCTTCCCTTGTGGTTTTTTCCATGACTTACTTCCTCAGTTCCTTTTTCTGCTGCCAATTTTAGATCCCGGTTGTTGTTAAACTCTGTCAGTTAAAATGTAACTCTAAGAACAAGTCCTGTGACATGTGGGCGCCTGGCGGCCTGCAGGAGAGAGGGGGGTGGAGGCGGCCCTGGCCAGCGAGCGCCACACCCCGGGCCCCTGCATGCTGCCCACGGGGGGGGAGGGGATGCCCCCGGGAGGTGCCCACAGAGGGTCCGTCCCCAGGCAGCCTGCCCTCTGGGCCCGGAGGCATCAGGGACACCGCATGGCAAGGGCCACCTGTTGGAGGCAAGCAGATAGGATGCGTCCCATTTTGAACATTTTTAAAAATATATATATTTTTATTGATTTCAGAGAGGAAGGGAGAAGGAGAGGGAGAGATAGAAGCATTTGCTTGTGTGCCCCGGGAACAGTGTGGCCCACGAATGGGGATCAGTGGGTGTTCGGAGACTCTGGGAATGAATGCACTCACACACACCCCGCCCCCGTCCCCCTTTTCCAGAACAGCGCAGCCTTCCGAGGGAGCAGACAGGACAAGCGTGCGCGTCTACAAGACCATCCGAGAGGCGTCCTGGCCCTTCCGAGGGCTCTGCGGGGCAGGTGTCTGCTCCACTCCCTCTGGGGGAGGGCAGGGCCTGGGGCGCCCCGGGGAGGAGAGGGCTGTCGGGGCGCCCCAGGGACGGGTCCCCTAAACAAGCGCGTGCACCGAACACACGCAGACCACGGACACGGGTGCGAGGCCACGTCCAGCTAAAATGAGACGGCATGCTTATCCAACTGCTCCTGCCGGGCCGGGGGCCGAGGGTGGATTCCCGGGTGATCTCGTCCAACGCGGGGCGGAGGACGGGCCTTTGAAACGCTGTCGACGGAGGAAGGGGAAGGAAGGGGACAGCAGGTGCCACGCCCGTGTGCTCGGGCGCGAGGTCCGGGCAGCGGCTCAGGGACTGCGCCAGGAGGGCCAGGCGGTGTTGACCGTGTTGGCGGGCCCTCGACTTCCCAGTCGGTGCTGACGGCGAAGGTGCAGGCGCCCTCGGGAGCCGCCTCCGCTTCCCTAACCATGGAGGACTTTTTCTGACTCATCTTCCGAAGATTCCCCGCTTCGTCTGAGAATAAATAGAATGAGTAACAGGCAGACACGCCGTGGACAGCCAGCCCCTCCCAGCCGGGAGAGTGACCTTCCACGGTGCCCGCGGCCTGTGGGGCCCGGCCCGCGCCACGCCTGGCCTGCGGGGAGGCTGCCCGGAGCCCAGCGTCTGGTCGGGAGGGAAGTCTCTCTTATTTTATTTTTTAAATACATGTTTATTGATTTCAGAGAGGAAGGGAGAGGGAGAGAGAAACATCAGTGATGAATGAGAAGCATTGATCGGAGGCCTCCTGCACGCCCCACACTGGGGATCGAGCCTGCAACCGAGCGTGCGCCTTTGATCGGGAATCGAACCGTGACCTCCTGGTTCCTAGGGTGACGCTCAACCACTGAGCAACACCGGCCGGGCGTATGTTTTGTTGATAGCATTACAGGTATATCCAGTTCCCCCCCCCCCTCCTCCCCAGCCCCTCCCCTTGCCCCCCCAGGTCCTCACCACCCCATCGCCCGTGTCCATGGCTGCGCATATACGTATATAAGGTCTTTGGTTTATCTCTCCTCGTCCCCACAACCCCACATCGGGAAGGGACGTCCTGACGGTCGGTGGAAGGACAGCTGGACCCTTGTCCCCTGGCTCTGCGGGCGTCTGGGCTTCCCCCACCGTGTGCCTGGCCAGTGCTGGGCCTGCCCCTCCCGGCTGGAGGAGGGGGGGAGCAGAGTGATGGTTGCCCGGTGTGGTTGTCACGACAACAGGGTGGCGGCTGCCAGGGCTGCCGGTGAGGGGCACCTGAGTGCCTGCAGGTTCCGATCTGCCCTCCGGGCCGGGAGCCAGGACTGCGCGCCCGCCTGCGCATGAGCTGACGGGCTGTCCCCAGGTAACCTCGCTCTCCCGGCACTCGGTGGCCTCTGCCCGGGCCCGTGGAGCGCTGGTCCTCTGCCGAAGCCTGTGGGTCAGGCAGCCCCGAACCCACACACCCCGTGGGCCTCCCCTGGGGCCATCGCACAGCCGGGGGGCTGGGCGGCACCTCCCTTCCCCGGGGCAGGCGAGGCGGTGACCGGATGACGAGTTGGCACGGCCAGCCGGCCTGGATCGGGCGCAGCAGCGTCATCGGACCCACGGGCACCTTTCCCCAAGTTGCTCAAAGTGTTTTCCAAGCAAACAGCGGTTTCATAACACCCGTGAGAAGTAGGTGGGGTGACAAAGCATTCTTTGTCCCCGGCGTGCAGATGGGCACATTGAAAACCTGCCCGGCCAGGTGGCAGGGCCAGGGCGGGGAGGAGGTGCCCTCCCCCCGTGGGTCAGAGCCAAGCTCAGCCTGTCCCGGCCCCGGGGAGGAGGCGGAGGCCGGAGGCTCAGGGCATCGGCCACAGACCCAGGGCCCTGACGCATGGCCGGGAACTGGGTCACGGCCTGTTGGCACCGGCCGCGGGTGACCCGGGAGGTGTCGGGACTTTGACCAGCAGTGTCTGCCTCCAGTTACTGGGCTCGCAGGGGGGGCGGGGATCCAGCACTTTGCCCGGGGTACATGGCGGGGTACATGGGGAATGAGGCCGGCGTGGCCCCTGGCCTTGGGGAGCTGACCGGGCACAGATGAGCAAACACAACATTAAGGGAAAAGCGTGTTGCCCTGGCCGCTGTGGCTCTGTAGGCGGGAGCGTCGTCCCGTCCACCCAAGGTCGCGGGTTCGATCCCTGGTTGGGGTGCGTACAGGAGGCAACCGATCGTCGTGTCTCTCTCACATCAATGTTTCTCTCTCTCTCCCTCTCCCTTTCTCTCTCTCTCAAGTCAATTTTAAGAAAGAAAAGACCTTAAAAGATCTTAACCTCTGGTGAAGATTAAAAAAATAAAACAAGAAGGAACCATGTTGGAGAGTGCCATGTGCTGGAGGGAGGGGCGGGGGGAGAGGACCCACTTAGCCGGGCAGCAGGAAGCGCCCACCGGAGCGAGCGGGAGCCAGACCAGGGACGAGTGTCCCCCAGGAAGGGGTCAGCCGTGCACAGGGAGTGAGCGAAGGGGGAGGACAGCGCCTTTTCTTCTTTTCCTTTTTTAATAGGTTTGCAGAGGGAGAGGGAGGGAGAGAGAAACATCAATGATGAGAGAGAATCATTGATCTGCTGCCTCCTGCACGCCCTCCACCGGGGATCGAGCCCCCAACCCAGGCATGTGCCCCGATCGGAATAGAACCACGACCTGCTGGTTCATAGGTCGAGCCTGTAGGTCAACCACTGAGCCACGCCGGCCGAGCTGTGGTCAGGTTCTCATCGGACAGAACTGCTGCGTCCTCACGGGACCCCCCCACGGCACACATCATTCCTGGAGGGTTCCAGGTGCAGAGGCAGCCGCTGAGCGAGGTTCTCCGTCCACAGCCAACCGCCAAGGGAGGGCTGGGAATGAGCCCGGGCCACTGGCCTCCACCGCCCCCCCCCCCCCGCCCCACTTTCCCACGCCCCGGCCACCGTGCTTGCGGGGGCAGCGGGCCAAGGCGGGCCTGGCCCCTGGGCAGACGGTGGCTGTGAGCGTGGTCAGCCCGGCCCGGCCCGGGAGGCGTCTCCTGGGAACCGGCGGTGAGTCAGGCCACGCGGCCACGTGGCCGAGCGGGAGGCAGCTGAGACAACGCCGTGACCTCACCGCGGATCCAGGTCACGCGTCACCTGGGGAAGCGGCGGAGCCGGGGCGCTTGGGAGGGAGGCAGGCGGCTCCCCAGCCAAACCCGCGGGGTGGCCTGGCACCTTCCCCACGGGGCAGGGCGGAGGGAAGCTTCTGGAAAGGAGGCCATGCGAGGCAGCAGGCCCAGGAGCCCCGAGGCCTGGGGACCCCGGCCACACCTCACTCCGCCCCTCTTTCCAGAAAGGAGCCACGTGCTCGGGGGGTACAAGGCCAATCACAGGCAGGAGCTGCATCGCTGCTGAGCTCTTTTAAAATATCTGTATATCTTTATTGATGTCAGAGAGGAAGGGGGCGGGAGAGAGAGAGAGGAACATCCATGAGGAGAGAGAATCACGGATCGGCTGCCTCCTGCACGCCCCCCACTGGGGATGGAGCCCGCAACCCGGGCCTGTGCCCTGACCGGGAATGGAACCGTGACCTCCTGGTTCCTAGGTCGACGCTCAACCACGGAGCCACGCGGCCGGGGTCTTTGGGATGCTGTGACAGGTGTGACCCTCTGTGGTGACCTGAGGAAATGGTACGGATGGCTCTTCCAGGGTTGGCTGTCTCGCTCACTGTTTGTAAGTCTGAGAGCCCCACCCGATGGCCGGCCAGGGCTGTGCCACCCAGAGGAGCCCGCCCGGCGGGGCCATCCTGCGGCCCAGCCCTGTCCCCGTGGGCTCCCCACGGGCCATCGCCTGGGGGGTGAGTGGGCTGACGGGTGAGTAATCGGGGATCTGCCCAAGGTCAAGGTCATGCAGCCCCAGAAACTGCACGTGTCGAAAGGCGCGAGGAGCCGCCACAGACCACACCCGCTTCCCGACCCGGGAACGTGGGAACGAGGCCCGGCGGGTGGTGGCGGCTGGCGGAGCTGGTCCCGGCGGCACATGCCCGTCCTGTGACTCAGAGCCCAGGAGCGGGCCCGCCGTCGCCCGAGGACCGCGGGCGGGCAGTCGGGCGGGCGGGCGAGCCGTTCCGTGGCTGCTTGCGCTTCCCGTCGGTCGGCGCTCGGGCAAGTGGCCTGTTCCGACAGGAACTCGCCGGGCGAATGACACGGCCTCTCTTCTGTCCAAACCCGTCCTTTGTTTGTTTTTTAATGTACTTTTCTATTTATTTTTAAATTTTTACTGATTTTAGAGAGAGGAAGGGAGAGGGAGAGAGAGAATCATCCATGATGAGAGAGAATCCTGGACCGGCTGCCTCCTGCACGCCCCCCACTGGGATGGAGCCCGCAACCCGGGCCTGTGCCCTGACCGGGAATCGAACCGTGACCTCCTGGTTCCTAGATCGATGCCCAACCCCTGAGCCCTGTCGGCTGGGCTGACAACACATATCAATGCAAACACAATACTATTCTTTGGTTGTTGTGAAGAGAGATTTTTGTGGCCCACGTGGTGTGCGAGCAGGAATTCCTAAACCCTCCTTGGGTGGCCCCGGGTAAGGGGGGGACCCTGGGCTGAGGGTGGGGTGCAGAGCGGGACGCTGGCCCCGAGCATCACTCCCCGGCCCCTCACCTGGGTAAACACATTTCTATACCGAGGTGTGGGTTACAGGCTTTCCCTTTTCTCGGAACTGGGAGGGGCCCTGTTACACACGCGGGCGGACAAACAGCCCCGGGCGTTCAAATCCCGGGAAACAGGAGCCGAGGGCCTGGGCTGTTCGGAGCCGAGGCCAGCCCCGTGCTCGGGCGGGCGGGCGGGCGGGCGGGCGAGGCGGCTCTGTCCTGTCCCCCCCCTGCCTTCCCGCCTGCAGGGCGGCGCTGGCTCCTGCCAGATCCCGAGATCACCCTGGGAGCCAGGCACAGCGAAAAGCCTGAGCCGCGGAGGAAGCAGGTGGCTGTGACGTTCCTGCCGAGCGAGCTCCCAGGTGTGGATAGAGCCGCCACTCGGGCCTCGTGCAGCTCAGGCCTGGCGCTGCGTGGGCAGCAGGTGAAAAGGCCCGAGAGAGCCCGGCCGGTGGCTCGGTGGTTGAGCATCAACCTATGAACCAGGAGGTCACGGTTCGATTCCCGGTCAGGGCACACGCCCGGGTTGCGGGCTCCATCCCCAGTGTGGGGCGTGCAGGAGGCGGCCGATCCATGATTCTCTCTCCTCATGGATGTTTCTATCTCTCTCCCTTCCTCTGTGAAAGCAATAAAAATATGTTAAAAAACAAAACAAAACTCTCTGGGAGTAAGTCCCAGGTGTCTGGGTTTA
Source organism: Cnephaeus nilssonii (assembly GCF_951640355.1). Classification (NCBI taxonomy): domain Eukaryota; kingdom Metazoa; phylum Chordata; class Mammalia; order Chiroptera; family Vespertilionidae; genus Cnephaeus; species Cnephaeus nilssonii. Next base: position 15,197,271 of record NC_137094.1, read on the forward strand.
AAAAGAAAGAAAAAAAAAGAAAGAAAGACCCAGCCAGCCAGTGTGGTTCTTGGTTGAGCATCCACCTAGGAACCAGGAGGTCGTGGTTTGATTCCCGGTCAGGGCGCATGTCCAGGTTGTGGGCTCCATCCCCAGTGCGGGGCGTGCGGGAGGCAGCCGATCCATGGTTCTCTCTCATCACTGATGTTTCTCTCTCTCCCTCTCCCTTCTTCTCTGATATCAATTAAAGGAAGAGAAAAGAAAAAAGGCCGCTAGCATCATGTGCGAGGTCCAGGTGCGCAGGTGGCCGCAGGTGTGGCTCCTGGAGGAACCGCGCTGGCTGATGGGGAGGCCGTGCCCGCCCGCCAGGCAGCCGTGGGGCGGGCAGGGAGCCGGGCCTGCTGCTGCCGGGCTGCCCCCGCCTGGTTCCCGCTGACGCGTGGACGCAGCTCCGTGCGGTTTCCTCCGCAGGCTCCAGCCGTCCTGGGCCCAGGAGCCGCGGGGACGGGCCTGTCGGGAGGGAGTCCTGTCGATGCCCCTGGAAGATGCGTGAGTCCCAGCTCCCGGCCTGTGCTCGGTCCCACCCCATCCCCGTGAAACCCTCTCGGATGGCGTCGCGGGGCGGGGACGTCGGCTTTGTTCAGGTGGCGGGTCCGGGAGGGAGGGTGGGGAGGCCGGGCCCTCAGTGGGCCTGGATCCCCGGCCCTGGTCGGGGCGCGTACGGGAGGCCACCAGTCGGATCCGTGTGTCTCTCTCACATCGATGTTTCTCTCTGTCTGTCTTTCCTCTTCCGTCCACTCTCACTAAAAACCAATGGAAAGCTCTGGCCGGTGTGGCTCAGAGGATAGAGCGTCGGCCGGCAGACTGAAGGGTCCCAGGTTCGATTCTGCCAAAGGCACATGCCTGGGTTGCAGGCTCCATCCCCAGTGTGGGGCGTGCAGGAGGCAGCCGATCCATGATTCTCTCTCATCATGGATGTTTCTGTCTTCCTCTCCCTCTCCCTTCCTCTCTGAAATCAATGAAAATATATTAAAAAAATAAATCAATGGGAAAATATCACCTGGGGGTGATTTACAGGCGGGTGGAGCGACACTAATGGGTCCAGGGACTTGTAGGGACCAAGGAGGGAAGACTTGCGCCCAGGCCCCCTGCCCGCTGTGGGGAGGGCTAACTGACATGAACCCCAGTGACCGCCGGGGCGTGGGCTGCCGAGGCCCAGAGGGCAGCGGCTCAGGGGCCTCCCTCCCTCCATGTGCCCAGGGGTTTAATTCCCAGGGCCCGGGGCTCCCCCCAGCGCTCAGGGCCCCCCCAGCTGCCCAAACACCGTTCTCCACGCACAGCCCAGCGGCACCCTTTCCATCCCGGCCCCTGGTCCCCAGCCCACACGCCCCTTCTTCGCTTGCTCTGTTAACCCTCACCCTGGGATGGTTTCCCAGGGATTTTTAGGGAGAGGGGAAGAGACGGAGAGAAACATGGATGTGAGAGAGACACATCGATTGGTTGCCTCCTGCATGCGCTCGGACCAGGGCTGGGTTGGGAGCCTGCAACCGAGGTCCACGCCCTTGACCAGAGTCGAACTGGGTGGGACCCTGCAGTCTGCAGGCCAGATGTCCAGTCCAGTGAGCCACACCGGCTGGGGCGACACCCCCATCGCCCGTTACTCCTCAGGACCGATGGCCTGGGACCCAGCCGAACAGGCCTTCCTGGGTCTGTGCGGCCCCTCCCCCACGGGCGATGCCCATCCAGCCCTACCAGGCAGTGTGCCCCCTCCATCCCGCCTCCTTCCCCCTCCCCCACCCCCGCCCAGGGCCACTGCTGGCTCTTCCAGCTCCTTCCTCATCTTCCTTGCTTTTCTCCGCGTTGTTGACTCGTTCCCTGGACAGAGGAGCCCAGAGCAGCAGCTGCTTTCCCGGGCGGAGCGAGAACAGGGCTCCGTGTGCTCCCACGATCCTCTCCCCCCAGACGGGGCCTGGGGCTACCCCTGGGCGGCCCGGAAACGCCGTCGGTTTCCAGGGACGCCGCGGAAGCTCGTCTGCCTGGGACGCTTTCCAAACAAAGGTTTTTTCGTTTTTAATATATTTTTTATTGACTTCAGAGAGGAAGGGAGGGAGAGAGAGAGAAACATCCATGATGAGAGGGAATCATGGATCGGCTGCCTCCTGCACGCCCCACACTGGGGATCGAGCCCGCAACCCGGGCATGTGCCCTGACCGGGAATCGAACCGTGACCTCCTGGTTCACAGGTCGACGCTCAGCCCCTGAGCCACGTCAGCCGGGCCAGGTCTGTCCAACCTCAGTTTCACGTTTCTGCCCTCGCAGTGGGCTGCCCCTTGAGAGCTGGGCGACCGGGTGTGAGCGTTAGGAAGGCGCCTGGGAGCGGGGGGCGGGGGAGGGGAGAGGGGGGCGCAGGCCGATGGCCTGTTTCTCCCTCCAGTGACTCCCAGTCACTACCTGGGCGCCCGCGGCGGTGATGCAACCACAGGCATCTTCAGAGTCAGCTGCTCTGTGGGTGGGTCGGCCGTGTGGGCGGCAGGGGAATCCCACTGGTGACAGCACGGCATCCTTTCGAGCTGACACGGCAGCCGATGCCCCAGACCGACCCCGGGCCCGACAGCCTGGCTGCCAAGCGTGGGAAGCCGGGGCCCCAGACGTCACGCCCGCCGGTCCCTCACCTTCACACGCAGCCGCGGCGGTGGCCTCGCCCCTGACTCATCGCTCATCCGGTTTCAACCCCGTGAGTCAAAACGCACCACTTTCATTCAAAATAACCTTCACTGGGGGCGAGCGGGTTCTTTTCTCTGCTTTTACTGTCCCGTGTGGTTTCTGGGGAGGAAGCCGGCAGAGCGCGGGCAGGCGGCGTCCGGAGGGACTCAGCACGGGGACACTCTCCTTCCCGACTCCGGCCGCGCACGGGGTCTGGGACCCGGAGGCCGGGCTCCTCTGCGTGTCCGGCAGCCGCCTGGCCCGTGATCGGTGAGGTCGGTGTGAGCCCGTGGGAGCGTACGTGGGAGCAGGCACGGCCATGCAGCCGGGTGAGAGGCGGGCTCTCTGCCCTCGGAGATTCTGGTCCGCACCCCAGTCCAGGAGTGTCGGGGTCACGGGATGCCCGTTAAACATGCACACTCCTGCCCGGCCCGTGTGGCTCAGTGGGTGAGCATCAACCTAGGAACCAGGAGGTCACGGTTCGATTCCCGGTCAGGGCACAGGCCCGGGTTGCGGGCTCCATCCCCAGGGTGGGGCGTGCAGGAGGCAGCCCATCCATGATGCTCTCTCCTCTTGGATGTTTCTCTCTCTCTCTCCCTCTCCCTCCCTCTCTGAAGTCAATAAAAATGTATTTTTTTAAAAATGCACATTCCTGAGCCTCACGCCACAGCCCAGGGTGGGCCTTGACCAATTCCTCAGGAGGGTTCGGGCACAGTCCGGCTGAGGGCCTTGACCGTGGGGGAGAGAGACGGCCACTCCCTGGAGGCGACCCTCTCTGGGTGCAGGGGAGAGGCGGGCGGGGCTGCTAGACCGAGAGGCTGTGGGAGGGAGAGAGGAAAACCCTGACTCCCCAGGGGGACCCCACTAAAATCCCCTGACGGATTTGAGGCTCCCACACTCTTTCTGGCTTGGGGACCCACGCGTGGGCATCCCCTAGTTGCCTGGTGAAAAACAACAGTGCCAGACCGGTTTCGGGGTGTTCCACGGGGTAAGGCCGTGCTCTGGTCACGTTGCATTTTTGTTCTTTATTTTTTTTTTATAATATATTTTTATTGATGTCAGAGAGGAAGGGAGAGAGAGAGAGAGAGAAACATCCATGATGAGAGAGAATCATGGATCGGCCGCCTCCTGCACACCCCCCACTGGGGATCGAGCCTGCAACCCGGGCATGTGCCCTGACCGGGAATCGAACCGTGACCTCCTGGTTCCTAGGTCGATGCTCAACCACTGAGCCATACCGGCCCGGCCGGGCTCTATTTCCTCTTGATGAAGCTTCAATCAAAAGTTGTCAGTGAGGTTATAAAACTTACATATGTAGGAAACCCACAAAGGCAAAGCAAGGGTTCTTTCATTCTTTTTATTTTTTTAAATATATTTTATTGATTTTTTACAGAAAGGAAGGGAGAGGGATAGAGAGCTAGAAACAACGATGAGAGAGAAACATCAATCAGCTGCCTCCTGCACACCTCCCACTGGGGATGTGCCCGCAACCAAGGTACATGCCCTTGACCGGGATCGAACCTGGGACCCTTGAGTCCGCAGGCCGACGCTCTATCCACTGAGCCACACCGGCCAGGGCCCTTGCATTCTTTAAGTGACGTTTGGCAAGACCAGTTCATTTGTCACCGGGCGGCCAGGGTCCTGCGTTAATCTTCCCGTGAAAGGCTGTGTACTCTGGGAGGCGAGCCCCATGGATCTCGGCCTGGCAGGAATGTAAATGTTTGGACCAGGCCGTGTTCTTGGGAGGCTGAGCCGCTGCAGAGACCGAGGGGCCCGTGCGTGGAGGGTGGACGGTGCGTGTGGATGTTCTGGGAAATTTCTAGCTCTGACAAGACACAGACGCCTCCCTCCCCGCCTTCCCCCACATGTCCGGTCACCCTCGGGAGACGCCTGGCTCTGGGGGGCCGCGGGGAGACTCTTCCCTTCCTCCTGATTGTGGCCCCCTTTAAAATATATGTTTTTATTGATTGCAGAGAGGAAGGGAGAGAGAGAGAGAGAGAAACATCCATGATGAGAGAGAATCATGGACCGGCTGCCTCCTGCACGCCCCACACTGGGGATGGAGCCCGCAACCCGGGCATGTGCCCTGACCGGGAATCGAACCGTGACCTCCTGGTTCCTAGGTCAACACTCAACCACCGAGTCACGCCAGCCTGGCGGAAGGCTCCTTCTTAAACAGCTTCTCTCAGCTCAGCCGCCCCCCCTACCCCCCCAACCCCATCTATAGTGGGGGAATCCTAGGGACACCAAAAATGCTCACCGTCACTCATCACCAGGAAAATGCAAATGAAAACCACAAGGAGCTATCACCTCACACCTGTCAGAATGGCTGTTATTTAGAGAAAAACAACACGTATCGGCACTATTAATAAATGGCAGGCCTGGGCCCTCGCCGGGTTGCTCAGTGGATAGCGCATCAGACTGAAGGGTCCGGGGTTCCATTCTGGTCAAGGGCACGCACCTCCCCCCACCCCTGGCACCCACCCTTCCATGTTCTGTCTCTATGAACTTGCCTGCTGCCCATGTCTCATCTCTCATACAATATCTGTCCTTGTGCGCTGCCTCCCTTCACTCAGCGTGATGTCCTCCATGTGCCGGCATTCTCCGCCTTCTTTTTTAAAAAAAAATATATTTTATTGATTTTTACAGCGAGGAAGAGAGAGGGATAGACAGTTAGAAACATCAATGAGAGAGAAACATCGATCAGCTGCCTCCTGCACACTCCCTACTGGGGATGTGCCCGCAACCAAGGTACACGCCCTTGACTGGAATCGAACCTGGGACCTTTCAGTCCGCAGGCCGACACTCCATCCACTGAGCCACACCGGCCAGGGCCATTCTCCGCCTTCTTAAGGCTGAAGAGGATCCACGGAGTGGACAGACCGTGGCGTGTCTTCCCATCGATCCTCCCGTGGGCCTGGCTGATGTGGGCAATGCCGCTACGACGTGAGTATGTAGTCAGAGACCTGAATTCAATTCCATTTCTTTATTTTTAAGTTATTTTTTATTGACTTCAGAGAGGAAGGGAGAGAGAGAGGGAGAGAAAGAGAGAGAAACATCACAGGACCCTTCAGGCTGCAGGCCGACGCTCTAGCCACCGAGCCAAACCGGCTCGGGCAGGGATCTGAATTTTATATTCTGGCTTCATGGACATGCATTCTGTCCTTGACCTTGGCTTAAAAAAAAAATGTGGAGTCTTTATTCTTAAAAAATCTTTATTGTTGAAAGTATTACGTATGTTCCCTTCCTCCCTCCCCCCACTGACCCCTTCTAGCCTACCCCCACCCCCACCCCAGGCCTTCACCACCCTGTTGTCTGTGTGAACCATGGACACAGGTTCTCTGGTTGATCGCTCCCCCCCCACCCTCCCCCGCCTTCCCTCTGAGGTTTGACCTTGGCTGGCTCTTTTTCTTTCTTCCTTTCTTTTTTTAAAATATACTTTATTGATTTTTTTACAGAGAGGAAGGGAGAGGGATAGAGAGTCAGAAACATCAATGAGAGAGAAACATCGATCAGCTGCCTCCTGCACACCCGCCACTGGGGATGTGCCCGCAACCAAGGTACATGCCCTTGACTGGAATTGAACCTGGGACCTTTCAGTCCGCAGGCCGACGCTCTATCCACTGAGCCACACCGGTCAGGGCGACTTGGCTTTCTTAGACAGGGGATTGATTCACCTCGGGGTCCAGGGTCCAGGAGGCCTGGCAGTATCGGGGCCGGGCCTTGGGCTGTTCTGTAATATTCCCCGGAGGCCTTGGCTGAGGAAGTGGAGATTCGATAACTCGAGGTATTACGGTTTTGGAGTGAGGCCACGTTTTCTTTTTTCCTTTTTTTTTTTTTAACGGGAGGGTCATCTGTTTCATCTCCCTTGACTTTTAAAAACGCTGGAACGGGTGTCTGACGGATCACGAGGTTTTTTTTCCCCTTTGATGTGTACATGACGGGAGGTGGAAAAACAAGGCCTTTGCTTATTAGCAAGGCGCATCCATCTCTTGGAAACGGAAAACAGTTTAGAGAAGAGAGCGGACGTCAGATTTTCCCGTGATGCGGGTGCCGCTGACCTCCCCGCGGGGTAGGGTTTCGGGGAGAGCCAGGCGGGCCCCACAGACAGGGAGGGAGCCGGCGGCCCAGGGCTCCCGCGGCCTTGGCCTGGCCCACCGCACGCCTCTCAGCGTCAGGGAGCGCAGGGCTGAGTCCCGGGCGGCTCAGGGTGTTTGCCAACGTCCCCCAGCGAGCCGGTGCCGACCCAGAGCCCTTCACGGCTCCGAATGGCTGTTTTGTTTTCCTTTTTAAAATTTTTATTGATTTCAGAGAGGAAGGGAGAAAGAGATAGAAACACCAACGATGAGAGAGAATTATCCATCGGCTGCCTCCTGCACGCCCCCCCAACCGGGGACCCGGCACGCAGCCCAGGCACGTGCCCTTGACCAGAATCGAACCCGGGACCCTTCAGTCCGCAGGCCGATGCTCTATCCACTGAGCGAAACTGGCTAGGGCCTTTTTTTTTTTTTAATGTATTTTTTATTGTTGGTAGTATTACAGATATTTACCATCCCCCCACTTTTATCTCCCTCTACCCAGCTCCTCTCCCTCCCCCCACCCCCAGGTCTTCACAACCCTATTGCCCGTGCCCATGGGCTATGCATCTATAATAATAAAAGCGTAATATGCTAATTAGACCGGACGTCCTTCCGGACGACCTTCTGGATGAAGCTGGGGCTGCGAGGGGAGCCCGGGTCCCGGGTGCTGGAGGAAGCCCGGGTCCTGGGTGCCAGGGGGAAGCCGGTGCCGGCAGCCGGGGGAAGGAAGGCCTACTCTTGCACAGATTTCATGCACCGGGCCTCTAGTATAAATATAACGTTCTTTGTTTTATCTCTTCCTCTTGCTTTGTCTGTATCACGTGCGTTTGGGGAAATTCCCCGTCAAGGGGGCACATGGCTAACCCCCCCTTTGTCTGACGGGGTCACATGTTCCCCCATTGGAGAGGGGACCGCTGGAGTTTCCAATCTGCTCCACAGCCCGAGAGCCACTGTCCATGCGCTGCCTGCCCCCCAACCCCCGTTGGCCGGGGTTGGGGGGCGGCCTCCCTGGTCTGCCCCGCTCCCCCACCGGGTACTTGCCCCCCGGAATGGGAGGCAGAGAAAGGACCCAGCAGACAGGCCATGCTGGGAACGGGACTGCAGAGCTGAGAAGCGTCTTGGAAAAGTGGCGTCCGGCCAGCGCCCGGGCTCCAAGAATCCCGGGAATGCGGGGCCCGGGGAGGGACACGCACCTCCCGGCCGGTCTGGTTGTCAAAACAAAGCAAGCGGGGACTCTGAGCCCCCAACTAAAGGGCATCAGGACTCGGGAACACGTGTTCCTCCCTCGCACGTGCGTTTCCATCCTGTTGGGCGAACGTCCCCAAGAGCAAACTCTCGGTCTCTCTAGTTTCCCATTTTTGGGTGAGGAAGCAGCTGGGGCCTTAAGGGAAAGGGTTTGCTGCCCGGCCGGTGCGGCTCAGTGGGTGAGCGTCGACCTAGGAACCAGGAGGTCACGGTTCGATTCCCGGTCAGGGCACAGGCCCGGGTTGCGGGCTGGATCCCCGGTGTGATGTTTCTCTCCCTCTCCCTTCCTCTCTGAAAGCAATTTTTAAAAATCAGTCAAAAGAGGGGGGCGGGGGGGGTTGCTGAGCGCACCCAGGAAGCGGGGAGCTGAGACAGCGCCTCCCGCCAGCGCTGCTGTGGCGACTTGCTTCCCAGCCCGAGTCGAGGTTCATGACGAGGGACAAAAGGTCGAAGGGCACCCCGAGGGGGAGCAAAGCACAACAACAACAGGAAATGGCCGGCTCCGGGATTTTCCAGGGGAAGGCTGGGAACCGCGGCCAGATAGCAGGAGGCCTCAGAACCTTCTGGAAGCCGCCTGAGATGTTGGGGAGCGGGGGTCCCGGTGGATTCGGTTGGATGGAGGCATGGCCACGACTCGGACTCCCCCCCCTCCCCCCGCCACAGGACCCTGGGGCCCCGGACTCAGCGCTGGCTCATCCTTGGCGCGTCCCCAGATCGCCCCCTGCCTCCTCTCCTCGGAGGCGAGTGTCCACGGGGTCCTAACGCTGCAGCAGGAAAAGGGTCTAAAATCACCCAGAACACGCACCGCCCCCTCGAGGTCACAGGGCGTTTCTGATGTCTGTGGGCATCGGGTACCTCACAGTTTCGTTTCTTTTTTCCTGTTCATCCTCACCCGAGGATATTTTTCCATCGATTTTTATTTTATTTGTTTTAGATATATTTTATTGATTTTTTACAGAGAGGAAGGGAGAGGGTGAGAGAGTTAGAAACATCGATGAGAGAGAAACATCCATCAGCTGCCTCCTGCACACCTCCTACTGGGGATGTGCCCGCAACCAAGGTACATGCCCTTGACCGGAATCGAACCCGGGACCCTTCAGTCCGCAGGCCGACGCTCTATCCACTGAGCCAAACCGGTTTTGGCGTTCCATTGATTTTTAGAGAGAGGGAAAGCAGGGGGGAGACACAGAGAGAGAAACATCGATGTGAGAGAGTTGACTCCCGCCTGTACCCTGACCTGGGCCTGGGATGGAGCCTACGACCAAGGTACATGCCCTTGACCGGAATCGAACCCGGGACCCTTCAGTCCTAGGGCTGACGCTCTGTCCTCTGAGCCACACCCGCCAGGGTGGGCATAGGGTATTTAGGGCGATGGTCAACAAATGGGGAGGCGGGCTCACCCTGCCCCTCACTTTTAGGACTGACACTCAGTCCTTTTTGCTACCAAATGTGGAAAGGAGGGGGGGGCTCCCCTGAGGTCCTTGTCGGGCATGAATTTCCCCCCCTCGCTCCTTGGGGTCAGGCCGGGGCTGACTGCCTGGGACACCGTCATCTCACAGGAGCCCTCCGTACATGCTTCTTGACTTGGATCGAAGAGGTTCCTTGCCTGGCCGGTGTGGCTCAGGGGTTGAGCGTCGACCTATGAACCAGGAGGTCACGGTTCGATTCCCGGTCGAGGGCACATGCCCAGGTTGCGTACTCGATCCCCAGTAGGGGGCGTGCAGGAGGCCGCCGATCAATGATTCTCATCATGGATGTTTCCCTCTCTCTCTCCGTCTCCCTTCCTCTCTGAAATCAATAAAAATATATTTTAAAAAAAAGAAAAAAAAAAGAAGACTTTCTTTGCCAACAGCAGGGAAAAAATGTCCAGTTTCCTCCTGGCCTGGTTCTGTTTTATTTTTTTTTCTTCTTCTTTTTTTTTTTAGCTCTTGTTTTAACACCTACTTCATGAGGGAAGTCAGGATCTTATGTGAAAGAGAAGATTGTGTCAGCGTGTCTCTAGCGCCCTGTATGCAAATGAGCCAGGAAAGTCTTCTGCAGGCCGCCACTGGGGGGTGAAAGGTCACCCCTCCCGGCCAACCGTTATTTGGATTAAAATACGCAGGGCCCAGGGGCTGCAGGAAATGCGCTGCGGTCACCTTCAGGCGTGTGTGGAAGTTCCCAATCGGGAATTCAAAGAACTCGCTGTTGGATGAAAAAGTGAACCGGATTCCTCTCCCGTGTTGCCTCACTTCCTTGGTGGTCCCTGGCTGATACCACTACAGATATCTTCCCCTCCCCCCGCCCGTACCCCCATTCTCTCAGCCCCTACCCCCCCCCCCGCCCCCCAGGTCTTCATTACCCTATTGCCTGTACCCATGTGCCTATAAGTATACTAGAGGCCTGGTGCACAAATTCGTGCACAGGTGGGGTCCGGCTGGCCTGCCCCGATGGGGGCCGATTGGGGTCGGGCTGGTGGGGGGGTCAGGTAAGAGGGGGAGAGGGGACGTGGGAGGTTGGCCGGCCAGCCCCGCCCCTGATTGGGCCAGTTGGCCGGCTGCAGGGGGCATCATAGCCACCAGTTGTTCTGGTCATCCTGGTGTTCCATTCGCTGGCTTTTTATATATGTAGATTAGTTCTTTGGTTTCTCTCTTCTCGTCCCCCCATCCCCACATGGAGGCATGTCACTCTGTTCCACGCCTCCCAGCCTCTGGTCTTAATTCTGTCAGTCAATCCGAGACGCTTGTCGAATGGCATCTAAAAGGCCACAGGGTCCTGGTCCTACAAGGGATGGCATCGTGTGGTGACCGCAAGGCTGCTGCAGGCCGAGAGCCGACCCCCTGCCCGCTCTCTGCCGCACCCACCTGACCCCTCTCCCGGGTCTGCCCATTTCTCTCCTCCAAGGACTGGAAGGTGACAGCTTCGCTTTAGCCAATGAAACCAAGAAAGCTGTTGGGAAAGTCGGAAATGCCCTCCCGGCCGGCATGGCTCGGCGGTCGGAACCAGGAGGTCACGGTTCGATTCCCGGTCAAGGGCACATGCCCGGGTTGCAGGCTCGATCCCCGGTGGGGGGGGGGCGTGCAGGAGGCAGCCGATCCATGATTCTCTCTCATCATGGATGTTTCCTCTCTGAAATCAATAAACATATATTTTTTTAAAAAAGCAATGCCTCCTGCTGCCGGTGACCTGGTATGAGGTGGACAGAAGAGCCGGTGAGCGCCTGGCCCGTTCGCTCTGCCCACGGGCGTGGCCGTGACCTTGCGCCACAAGCACCAGGGGCCGGGGGAGCCGCTCCGTGGAGGGCGGTCGGGCGGGCAGTGGTTTCCTGGCTCGTCCGTGGCCGTTGCTCGGCGGCGATGACTCATGTCTTTGGAGAGGGGAGCTGTGCCCGAACAGGGAAGTGAGAGAGGACCCTGCCCCGGGCCAGGCGGGGGGCGGGGGGGGCAGGCTGTCACCAGATGTGAGCTCTGCTGTGGAACATGCGGGGGGAGGGGGGCGCGGGGAGCGGCGGTGGGGGGCCCTGCTGGCTCCGCCTCGGGCACCAGCGTTTCCGAGGGCGGTCACTTGGTCACTCCGCTGCCCCCTGGAAGCGCGGGTGCTGGCCGGGCGGCCGCAGGCGGGAGGAAGTGGCCGGTGACTCAGTGAGCGGCGGCTTCCTCTCTGACTCAGGACCGGATCGCTTCTTGCAGGGGTGCCAGGGGCCCGTGCGGCCGCAGCGGGAGGCTTTGAACTTGGAGGCTCTGCCCCCCATGATGACTGGCCCCCCCTTCGGCCCTTTCCGGGGAGCGAGGCGAGGAGCTGGGTTCCTGGCCCCCCTGCGGGCTGGGTGAGTCCCTCTGACGTGAGGCCGCCCCGTGGCCTCAGCCGTGGGACCAGCGACATGGGAGCTCACCTTGGGGGCTCCCTGGTATTGGGGAGTCATATATGTTAAAAAAAAATAGGTTGTTATTGATTTCGGAGAGGAAGGGAGAAGGAGAGAGAGAAACATCCACGATGAGAGAGAATCATGGACCGGCTGCCCCCTGCACGCCCCACATTGGGGATCGAACCCGCAACATGGGCATGTGGCCTGATCAGGAGTCGAACCGGTGACCTCCTGGTTCATAGGTCGATGCTCAACCACTGAGCCACGCCGGCCGGGCTGGGAGTCACATCTGGGGGAGTGGCTGGGCCTGAGGGCTGAGCCTGGGCAGGTGTGAGATGGTGGAGCCCAGCTGAGGCGGCTCCCCGAGTGCATGTGTCCACTCAGCCGAGGAGACGACAGGAGGGCCCGTGTGCAGCGGCCGCCCCCCCACTCACCCCGTCCTGCCCCGGCCCCATGAGGGTCCAGACTCTGAGCTTGCCCAGGGCCTGCGGTCAGGGCGCTGCCTCCATGGCGGCCACCTGATCCCTGTTCTAAGAAACACCGCCTCCTCCAGGTGACGGCCTCTGCCCTTGCGGACACAATCGGAAAGGCATGGACTTGACAGAGACGTTGAAACCCTCTCCGAGTGATGGCAGGGGTCTGCATGCCCTGCCCCGATGACCCGGATGCCGGTCTCTTCTTCCAGGTCGTTTCTGTCCCTCCGTCCCCTCCCGTGTCCGCGGCCAGCGCCGAGGCCAGCTGGTCAGCTCCGGCAGGACGGCGCAGGCGGCGTCAGGGTTTTCAGTGAGACGCTGTTATTAGCCACAGGCCCCAGACGTGCAACTCAGACCGGTTGGGGCTCCCCAGAGGGGCCGTGTGACCACGGCGAGGGGGCGGGGCCTGAGGGCACCTGCCGCTGGGACCCGGCTCTGCCTGGGGCTCTCACACTTCTCACAGCGTCGTCCGCCAACTGCTGAGTTTATTTTATTTTATTTTATTATTATTTTTTAAAAAATGTATATTTTATTGATTTTTTCTAGAGAGGAAGGGAGAGGGATAGAGAGTTAGAAACATCGATGAGAGAGAAACATCGATCAGCTGCCTCTTGCACACCCCCTACTGGGGATGTGCCCGCAACCAAGGTACATGCCCTTGACCGGAATCGAACCTGGGACCCTTGAGTCCGCAGGCCGACGCTCTATCCACTGAGCCAAACCGGTTTCGGCTATTTTATTTTTTAATTTTAATTTATTTTATTTATTTCAGAGAGGAAAGGAGAGGGAGAGAGAGATAGAAAGTTCAGTGGTGAGAGAGAATCATGGATCGGCTGCCTCCTGCACGCCCCACACTGAGCCCGCCCTTGACCGGAATTGAACCCGGGACCCTTTAGTCCGTAGCTGAGGCTCTATTCACTGAGTCAAACTGGGTAGGTCTTTCTTTTCTTTTTTTTCTTCCTCCCTCCCACCCTCCCTCCCTCCCTCCTTCCCTTCCTTCCTTCCTTCCTTCCTCCCTTCCTTCCTTGTTAATTCTCACCCAAGGATATATCTTCCATTGATTTTTTTAGAGAGAGAGGAAGGGAGGGAGGAGGGGGAGAGACAGAGAGAGAGAAACGTCGATGTGCGAGAGACACATCGATGGGTTGCCTCCTGCACGTGTCCAGACTGGGGCCCAGGGATCGAGCCTGCAACCGAGGTACGTGCCCTTGGCCGGAATCCAACCTGGGACCCTTCAGTCTGCAGGCCGGCGCTCTAACCATTGACCCACACCTGCTGGGGCCCAACGCTGAGGTTAGTGTCCTGGATCGGCCTCTGAGCCCGGTAGGGGACACGGTGGCAGGTTCCACGGTTTGCACACCTCACCGCCTCCCTGCCGGGGGGGGGGGGGGAGGGGGGGACGCAGAGTGGGAGTCCCCGGGGCTGGGTGGCCGTCACGGCTCGGTCACTGTGGCCGGGGGGGATCTCTGAGCCGACAGCTCACCTCTGGACCCTGTGATTGGTGCAGGGAGGGAGGCTTTTCCTGAACATGGGGCTCCCGTCCTGGGCAGACGGACATCAGCCCACCACTCGGGGCTCACAGCTCTGGACGCCCAGGCTGAGCCTCCGATCCGCCTCCCCTGGGCCCTTGATGGGGGGCACAGCCTGGGGAGCAGGCTCCTCGGTCCTGGAGCCCAGGGCTTGGCACTCCATAGAGGATGGGGGGTTCTCAGCTGCATTTGCGGGGGGACACACGTCGGGGCCGCCGCTGCGGGTGACTTTCTGAACAACAGCCGGGGAGGACGCAAGCCGCCAGGGAAGGAAGGAGAAAGGAGCCCTTCTCAGAAGCACGGCAAAACCGAAACCGAAGGAAAACCCCACGAAAATCCCTCCCGGGGCACAGGAAACGCCGCGGACGCTCTGAGCCGCACGCTGGAGGGTCGAGGCCGGGCCGCCCGAGCCCGCTGTGTTTGGGCCGAGGGAGGCCACGCCGGGACCCAGCCCGAGGGAGGCCCGCGGGGTGTGGACGCCTGAGTCCGTGCATCTGCTGTTCAATCCACAGCTGACCGGGGTTCTCGGGGCGCCGGGGAGACAGGACGGGAACTGGTTCAAAGGGCGCGCACCCCACGGGGGTCAGATGACTGTCAGCCGGCCGGGGCCTCTTGAGTGGCAGTGGGAGGAACTCTGACCTCTGTGCCGTCCCCAAAATGCCCGTTTGGAAGCCTCTTTGAAGACGGGTGAGGCAAACACTCCCCTAAGAAGAACGGACGGACGGAGGGGCAGCGGGCCGGCCTGCAGAGAGCCCGCCGCGACGCGGACAGGAAGCTGACCGGCCTCCGTCCCCGTCTCCGTCCCTCTCCGCCGCTCCCTTGCCTCTGGCCCCAGCTTCGGGCTCAGGGAGTGTCTTCAGGGGGCGGCCTTGAGGGTGTGGACACTTTCACTCCCGTTTCATGGGTGTCTGTCACCATGGCCCGGGGACGGAGCCTCACCCGCTCCCCACACAGCAGCTGGCCGTGGCCTGTGGCAGCGGCTCTCCGGGCCAGGCCTGGGGGTGCTCGGGGGCACGCCAGCTGGTGTGTGACCCTCAGCGGAGGGTGTCTCCTGGGCACCCCCAGGAGCCGCAGGGTGAGCATACACGAAAGTCTGCTTTTCGTGGGGGGGCGGCGGGGGGAAGGTGAGGGGGTCCCCCTGTTTGGCCAACATGACAAGGTGGACCAGGTGCCCCTGGGAAGGAACAGTGGCCTTTTGCCACGACAGTCCCCTAAAGACCCCTGAGACGCTGTTGCAGAGGGAGGCGTGGTCGCTTGTCCGGCCCTCGGGGATCCAGGACCAGCTCCAATGTTTGTCCATCGATTCACTCATCACTGATCCATCCACGTACCTCTTCCCTGGGGCTGGGCCTGCCACGGAGTCACTCAGTCACAGTGAGACTGTCTTCTTAGCTTTTTATTTTATTTTTTAAAATACATTTTATTGATTTTTTATAGAGAGGAAGGGAGAGAGAGTTAGAAATATTGATGAGAGAGAAACATCGATCAGCTGCCTCCTGCACACCCCCCACTGGGGATGTGCCCGCAACCAAGGTACATGCCCTGACTGGGATCGAACCTGGGACCCTTCAGTCCACAGGTGGACGCTCTATCCACTGAGCCAAACCAGCCAGGGCTCTTCTTAGCTTTTTAAAAATATATATATATTTTTATTGATTTCAGAGAGGAAGGGAGAGGGAGAGAGAGATAGACACATCCATGATGAGAGAGAATCATGGACCGGCTGCCTCCTGCAGGCCCCCCTACTGGGGATCGAGCCTGCAACCCGGGCATGTGCCCTTGATGGGAATCGAACCGTGACCTCCTGGTTCATAGGTCGACGCTCAACCATGGAGCCATGCCGGCCGGGCCAGCGCTGTGTTTGTAAGCTGGCAGATAAGAAAAGGCAGCGCTCTCTGCTTCCAAGCTCATGCCTTCTCCCCACATGCTTTGAGATTTCATACATGGCGTTGACCAGGCGTGTTTTCCAATGACCCCATGACTTCCAGCCGCTCCAGCCAATGCGGACGGAGCCGTGACGATACCGGGCTTCACGGGGCATGACCCAGCCCTGGAGACGTTGACCTGCGTGGCCGTTGCTAAGTGCCTGCCTCAGCCAACATTGATGGCCAGGAACCATCCCAAACTCCCAGGCCATGAGCGTGCAGGTAACACGTATGAATACGACCCGCGATCAGGCCAGGTTGTCCTCTGTGGAGATGCAGCCACTGATAAACATTGCCCCTTATCCCCCCTCCCCTCCCCCCAGTGGCTCACATGCTTGTGTGTGACTCACAGTTGGTGTGTGACGGGCCCGATTAGGCCGGGAACGTTTGGTCTGCTGCAACGGATCGAGCCACAGGCCACGCCAGGCTCCAGGTTCCTGGCTTCACAAGCGTGGCTTTGCCAAGAAGGAAACGCTCAAAAGCGGTCTCCGTCCCTAAGAGACTGAGGCAGGCATGGGGGGTACGGGGCGAACAGGGCTTCTCCCCACGCGGAGCCCATGTCTTCGCACCGGCTTGTCCCGTGGGCACGTGGATGCTCCAGCTCCCCGCGGGCCCTGTGCCCCACGAGGGGCAGCCCTCCACTCAAATCAACACTGCTGGGCCCGGGCCGGTGTGGCTCAGTGGACAGAGCGTCGGCCTGCGGACTGAAGGGTCCCGGGTTCGATTCCGGTCAAGGGCACCTGCGCGGTTGTGGCTCGATCCCCAGTGGGGGGCGTGCAGGAGGCAGCGGATCCATGATTCCCTCTCATCATGGATGTTTCTCTCTCTCCCTCTCCCTTCCTCTCTGAAATCAATAAAAATATTTAAAAAAGAATCAGAGGGGCGGGCTACAAATTCTTTTTAAATATGTTTGTATTGCCCTGACCGGTGTGGCTCAGTGGATGGAGCGTCGGCCTGCAGACTGAAGGGTCCCGGGTTCGATTCCGGTCAAGGGCATGTACCTTGGTTGTGGGCACGTCCCCAGTAGGGAGTGTGCAGGAGGCAGCTGATGGATGTTTCTCTCTCATCGATGTTTCTAACTCTCTATCCCTCTCCTTTCCTCTCTGTAAAAAAATCAATAAAATATATTTTAAAAAATAAAAATAAATATGTTTGTATTGGTCGGGGTGCGTGCGGGAGGCAACTAATCCATGTGTCTCTCTCCAATCGATGTTTCTCTCTGTCTTCCCCTCTCTCTTCCACTCTCCCTAAAGGATCAATGGAAGAATACCCTTGGATGTGGATGAGCAGCAACAACAACAGAAACAGCCAGGTGGTGCGTGTTTTAGACACTCGCTGGGCCCGGGTTGGAGATCACCTTTCTGGGTGTCCCGCATGAACACGGGGCGCGGGAGCCACAGGCGGATGCAGGGATGGAGGGCGCCGGTCTGTTTCACTGGAGACAGAGGGGTCTGCGCCCCCAGATGCCAGAGGGGTGCAGCCAGCCCCTCCGCCCCGCCCCCCAAGTCCCATGCAGAGCCGGCTGTGGACTTTCCCACGCACAGCGGCCACGTGTCCCCGACCCCAGCTGCATTTCTGGAAACGGGGGCATTTTCGGAGCCTGTGCTCTGTTTGCAAGACCTGGGGTGCTAGTTCAGAGCTGCCCCGGGGCATCTGCCTCCTGCCGGGGGGAGGGGGAGGCAGGAACCGGCGGGTGTGGGTGGGAGGGAGGGAGGGAGGGGGGCAGGGAGGGGGGGGAGGGGGAGCCACATCCTGCTGAGGTCGCGGCGCCCCCCTCCGGGAGAACAGAGGGGTTCCCGGCCGCCCACTCCCTCCCATTTACTAGAAACCCCGCCGCCAGCGTGGAAACCGGGGGCCCCCAGTCCGTTGTCTTTTGTGCGGTTCTCCGGGGACCCAAAGGGCCGTGGATGGGGGGCAGTTGGAGGCCGCCCGGTTCCCTGAAACAGGGGGTTTCCGTGAGTCATCACAGCCCCGGGGGGCGGGGCGGGAGCTGCAGGCACCTCGCAGCCTCGGGGCCCCAGGGGGCGGGGACAGGCCCCACGTGGCCAGCGGCGCCCCGCCCCGCGCCCCCTCCCCCTCTCCCCTGCGCCCCCAGCACCTCCCGTGTCCACTGCGCCCCCCACCCGCGCCGGTCCCCGCCAGCCCTGCATCCCTGTCCCCCTCCCCCCTGCCCGGCAGCTGGTGTCCCAGAGTCCCCACCCTCGTCCCCTGCGCCCCCACCGCCCACTCGTGTCCACCCGTGACCTCTGCGCCCCCACTGCCCGGCCTGCCGTGATCACCGCGCCCCCACACCCGCACCCCCTGCGCCCCTCCCCACATCGCCCTCCGCCCACTTCCCACCCCGCACCCCGCACCCCGCACCCCGCGGTGCTCCCTGCGTCCTCCCTGCCAGCCTGGCTCAGCGCCCCTGCGCCCCCCACGCCTGCCCCCCTGCTCTGCCCAGAGTCACCCACCTGGCACCCCTTTCTTGGGAAATGCAGGACCCCAGGGTGGGGGAGGGCGCCCCATCTCCTCCGCTCCCGCAGGGGAGTCCCCAAGGCCTGGGTCCCTGGCCCCCGGGGCCTGTTTGTAAGTCAGATCGGAGCTGGCGGGGGTCACCCCGAGACTAAGAGAGACCCCTCCCACCACCCGCCTGGCAGGGTTTGCTCTGCTCTCTGGCTTACGGCCCCCAGTTAATTTCTATCCAGCAAAAAACAAATGCGGCGCTCTAACCATTGAACCACACCCAATTCGCAGTTGGTTTGCAGCCGGAGGGGCCCCCTCCTGCATGTTTTTGCCCTGAAACCAGATGTGCCTGTTTAAAGCCGGGCCTCCCTAGCGTTGGCATCTTCCGTGGATCCCAGGATTTG
The DNA here is from genome assembly GCF_951640355.1 of Cnephaeus nilssonii. Lineage (NCBI taxonomy): Eukaryota > Metazoa > Chordata > Mammalia > Chiroptera > Vespertilionidae > Cnephaeus > Cnephaeus nilssonii. The sequence goes on from NC_137094.1 coordinate 15,215,897, forward strand.
GCTGTTTCAGCCTTGATCCTCCAATATCGCCTTAAGAAAATGTTTTGTATTGATGTCAGAGAGGAAGGGAGAGGGAGAGGGAGAGGATCCTTGATCGGCTGCCTCCTGCACACCCCCACACTGGGGATGGAGCCTGCAACCGGCACGTGCCCTGACGGGGAATCTCGAACCGTGACCTCCTGGTTCATAGGTCCACGCTCAACCGCGGAGCCACCCGGCGGGCCAATACGCATTTTAATCAGAGGGACAATGCCACGGAGGAAGGCTGGTCCCTGTTGGGGATGCCCCGCAGTTACGAGATGGCGGTCAGCGGAGTCCCTGAGATGGTTTGGGTGGTTTTCCTGCGTGTGCCCGCCACGTGCCCGGCGTGGCTGCCTTGGGGTGTTTCTTTCCCCCGCTTATGTGGAGAAGAGCTGTCCCGCGGAGGAGGAACTCTGAATAGCTGCTGTCCTATCAGCGGCTTTATGTGCTCGCCTGGGCAAGGGGGACGCATCGAAAACGGATGGAGCCCAGCTGGTGTGGCTCGGTGGCTGGGCGACGACCTAGGAACCAGGAGGTCACAGTTCAATTCCCGGTCAGGGCACACGCCTGGGTGGTGGGCTCGATCCCCAGTGTGGGGCGTGCAGGAGGCAGCCGATCCATGATTCGCTCTCATCATGGATGTTTCTCTCTCTCTCTCTCCCTCTCCCTTCCTCTCTGAAATCAATAAAAATATATTTTAGAGAGAGAGAGAGAGAGAACACACAAAAAAACGGACGGGGCTCCATCCACCCAGCGGCCTGTGCCACGGAGCCCTTCAGCAGGTGCGTTGACGAGCGTTTAGCGGAATTCGAGAGACTTTGGAGGTAGCCTCCGGTGTTTGCGATTAAATCAAGAACGTAACCTTGATGACGAGGGAGGATCCTTGGTCAGCTGACGCGTACAGCCAGAAGCAACGAGGAGGCGCGGACAAGAGGAAGCGATGGCTACACGGTGAGTCACGCGGGCCCCGAACCCACGCGGCCTCCCAGTTCCCTTCCTCGGAGGCTGTCATAGAAACCCCGGGGTGGCCGCACAGGCCGGGGGGACGGACAGCGGCTGCTTGGGGAGAGGAAGGGGAGGAGGCATGCAGAGCAGAATAAGCCAGGCCTCCCCCCCCCCCCCCCCATCTCTCTCTCCTCGGGACGTGCAGCTCTTTTGGCCCCTTGAGTGCGGCTCTTCCACAAAACACCACGGCCTGGGCGAGTCTATGTTGGAGAAGTGGCGTTCGAAGAAGTTTAAGTTTAAAAAATGTGGCTCTCCAAAGGAATGTCAGTCGTTGTGCTGTTGATATTTGGCTCTGTGGACTCATGAGTTTGCCGACCACTGCCCCAGGCCTCGGTTTTCTCCCTTGTAAAAGTGAGGGGGGAGGAGGGCACGCCTCAGAGGGGGGCACGCACAGGGCTGGGCACTCAAGCAATGCTCCCATGAAGCCCTGGCCGGTGTGGCTCAGTGGATAGAGCATCGGCCTGTGGACTCAAGGGCCCCAGGTTCGATTCCGGTCAACGGCATGTACCTTGGTTGCGGGCACATCCCCAGTAGGGAGTGTGCAAGAGGCAGCTGATCAATGTTTCTCTCTCATCGATGTTTCTAACTCACTTTCCCTCTCCCTTCCTCTCTGTAAAAAATCAATAAAATATATTTAAAAATAAATAAACAGAGCAGCCTGGGGAGAGGCTGGTAGGCCAGGGGTTGAAGGCACCGAGCCCCGTGCAACTCCTAGTCTGAGGCAACCCCCTCGTTTCCCAACGAGCTGGTTACAAAAGTCTTGGGTGGCGTGTTTTTCCCGGTGGCCAGCTGGAATAGGCAGGCGTTTCGTGATGCAAGTGAGCCAAGCCGCTTTCTGGTTACCGAGGTTAAGTTCTCGACTTAATCGCCTGCGTTATTTAAAATTGCCCGCGTGAATACACGTTGTTATGCCCAGAGTTCAGGGTCCCCAATAATCAACCACCAGGGAGCCTTTTCTCCGATGCACAAGCAAAGAGTCTTTATTCAAACCCGGGTTTGGCTCCCAGCCTCCTCCTGACGCAGCAGTGGGGCAAGAGAGAGAACCCCAGGGGAGGGGTAGTTTATAAAGGGTTGGTCATTTGGGTGGGCTTAGGGAAGTGACGTGGGTTACAGAGATTGCTTAATTTGGACTGAGTCTACTTCTCTACACTCCTATTGGCAGGTTTATGCAACTGTTATATTCTCGCGGTTTTCTAAGAAAAAGGAGTCATATACATAGTTATACAGGATGGAGGGTACAGTACATTTTGTGCTGTCCTGCTCTGCCCTTTCAACGTACTGAGAAGGGTTGCCTTTTCCCACGCGTTCAGACTCCGTCATCACGCGGGCCCGGCGGCGTGACCTCCCTCCGCCTTCCCGAACACGCCCGCTCGCTCGCTGCTGTCGGCGGCCCAGGTGTCTTTGCGATTTAGCGCCCTTTGGGCCTGTATGTCGTGGTCTCCGGCAATGCCATCTCCAGAGCAATCCCCAGGAACCACTTGTGGTCTCCACAAAGCGAACGTGTTCTCGTAGTGCTTTCCAAAGGGATCTCCCGCCCGGCCCGTGTGGCTCAGTGGTTGCGCATCGACCTAGGAACCAGGAGGTCCGGGTTGGATTCCCGGTCAAGGGCACAGGCCCGGGTTGTGGGCTCGATCCCCAGCGTGGGGCGTGCGGGAGGCAGCCGATCAAGGATTCTCTCTCATCATGGATGCTTCTCTCTCTCTCCCCCCCCTCTCCCTTCCTCTCTGAAATAAAGCAAAAGTACCCCTTACCTAGTGCCCTCGTTGGCATGTGAGCTGCAAGGCCCCGGATGGCAGGAACTTGCCGTTCTGGAAGGAGGCCTGGTGGCACGGGCTTGGGGACACTGTCAGTGGGAGTGGACAGTGGGAGAGGCCACATCTCTCCATTGGGCAATCCTCCTCCCCGGAGAGAGGGCACAGAGCCGGGGTCCACACAGCCAGCGTGAGCTGGTTGGGCAACTGTCCGGCCAGCTCCCTCTAACTCCGGCGGGAGAGTTTAGGCCCAAGAGTCCTACCTGGCCACAGTCTGCAGGGACCCGAACACGGTTCATGGAGTTTTGTAGCAACGGCTTTTCCAAACAAGGAATGGAACCGATATGATTTTTAAATTTTATTTGTGTTATTTTTGGCTAATCCTCACTGGAGAATATTTTTCCCCCCATTGATTTTTTAGAAAGAGTGGAAGGAAGGGGGAGAGACACAGAGAGAGAAACATCGATGTGAGAGAGAGAGAGACATGGATTGGTTGCCTCCCGCCCGTGCCCTGACCAGGGCCGGGGATCGAGCCTGCAACCGAGGTACATGCCCTTGACCAGAATTAAACCTGGGAGCCTTCAGTCCACAGGCCGACACTCTATCCACCGGGCCACACCAGCCAGGGCCTTTTGAAACATTTTTTTTTTAAAATAGGATGTTTTGCATACAACACGAGGATTTGCCAGTGTGCATTATGAGTAAACACATCTGCTTGGCCTGTGTGGGGTGTCTGGAATTCTCTGGAATTCTTTTATTTTATTGTACTCTACCCCAAGGATTCCTGTGCTATGCCACAGTCGGCCAGTCATAATCTTTGAGAAATTTACTTCTGGCACTTTTTGGTATTGTCCCATTCACACTCCACATTTCACATGAGAGTTTAAGTATATATATATATATATATATATATATATATATATATATATATATATTTCAGAGAGAGGGAGAGGTAGAAACATCCATGATGAGAAAGAATCATGGATCTGCTGCCTCCTGCATGCCCCACGCTAGGGACCGAGTGGGATCTGAACCAGGACCTCCTGGTTCATAGGCCGATGCTCAACCCCTGAGCCACTCCGGCCGGGGAGAGAGAATTTTTAATATGCTGCAGGGAACCTCCTACAAACATAAAAATCACAACTTAGTGGCTTTGCGGCATCGATCCCATCATGTCCGTGCGAGCAGGGTCATTGGGATGCAGAAAAACAAAGGAAGGTAACACAGCTGCGTGCTCAGACGGAGCGCGGGCTGTTTTTGGAAGATGTGTGTGTTTTGGGATGAGCTAAGTGTCATTTCTAACCCCAAAAGACCCAAAGGTGTAGGATTAGGTAAGTGTCTGCGAGGTTCATTTTTGCCAGGCGGATTCTGTGAGGTCAGGGGAGAGGTCACAGGTCGAGGCTGCAGAATCAAGGTCACTGACTGTCCATCCTCGCTCTGATTGGGCAGTTACTGAAAACAAAAGCTGCCCGGCCGGCGTGGCTCCGTGGTTGAGGGTCGGCCTAGGAACCAGGGGGTCACGGTTCGATTCCCGGTCAGGGCACAGGCCCGGGTTGTGGGCTCGGTTCCCAGTGTGGGGCGTGCAGGAGACAGCCAATCCATGATTGTATCTCATCATGGATGTTTCTAGCTTTCTCTCCCTCTCCCTTCCTCTCTGAAATCAATAAAAATATATTTAAAAACAAACAAACAGCCCTGGCTGGTGTGGCTCAGTGGAGATAGAGCGTCGGCCTGTGGACTGAAGGGTCCCGGGTTCGATTCCGGTCAAGGGCATGTACCTTGGTTGCGGGCACATCCCCAGTAGGGGGTGTTCAGAAGGCAGCTGATCGATGTTTCTCTCTCATCGATGTTTCTAACTCTCTGTCCCTCTCCCTTCCTCTCTGTAAAAAATCAATAAAATATATTTAAAAAATAAATAAAAACAAACACACCAACACAAAAGCTGCACCACCTCCTGGAAGCCCTCGGTTAACTTCAGTTCTGAGCTCTGAGGGGCAGAGCCGGGCGGAAGCTTCTAGCAAGGGAGCTGGGGGTGAACCCTGCAGGCGCTGCCTGAGCCAGGCCAGGCCGCCCGTAGCCAGGGCAGAGGGCGCACCAGGAGACAGCTATCCGATGTGGCTGTTGGGTTTGGCCGGCCTCTCGAGCTGCTGAGCTGGGCAGGAAAGAGAGCCGCCTGCTTGTGGACTTAGCTCATCGGTTCTGGGGTGCCCTCTGTCACCCCAACCGTGTCTTTGCTCAAGAGAAAAACAAAGTCTGCCTGGCCCGCCGTGGAGGGTGGAGATCAGGTGGTTCGTGTCTTTCGGCCACGCCCCACGCCTTTCTACGTTGATTTCCCAGCACCCTCGTGAGTGGTTTGGGGTGCCTTTTGGCTCTATTTAAACATGTCCGACAGCCCGGCCGGTGTGGCTCAGTGGATAGAGCGTCGGCCTGCGGACTGAAGGGTCCCGGGTTCGATTCCGGTCAAGGGCATGTACCTGGGTTGCAGGCACATCCCCAGGAGGGGGTGTGCAGGAGGCAGCCGACCCAGGAGGTTTCTCTCCCGTCGAAGTTTCTATCTCTCTCTCCCTCCCTCTCTCTTTCTCTCCCTCTAAAAATCAATAAAAACATATTAAAAAAAATAAAATCGTCTAACAGATTTGCTGCACATCCCAGGGTGAATTGTAACCGTGTGCTACGATGATCTGGTACACGGCATGGGCCCGCGGGCCACGTGTTCCCACGAACCAGAATCCCGCCGTGCGCATGAACGCCCATCTGGCGGCAACACGGTTTCTGTTGAGTTTTCTTCCGCCCGGTTATCGGAGTCAAGGTCGTTGGGACAGGGCCTGGCACAGATACTCTAACCGTACGGCTTAATGTGTAACCCGTCTGTCTTCCTCCTCCTGTGTCAGCAGCTGGCACCGAGGGGAGCCTGCAGCCGGGGAGGGCCGGGCCGGAGCGGGCCGTGTCGAAACCCACGCCCCCGGTTGCTGCACGCGACCCGTCCCCTTTGAGCAACCCGTAAGGCCTGCGGGTGCCCCGGGTTCTGCAACCGGAAAGCCTCTGGTTTGAACACCCTCCCGAGCAACCTGCGGGCCTGTGGTCTGGGGACGGAGCTTCCTTATTGATCTGGCGGCTGGTGACGCAAGGCCTCCTGGGAGGGCCGCGGGGGGACCGCAGGTGACGGTCGCCCGGTGGCCCGGACTCCCGCACAGGGCTCTCTGGACGGAGGAGACGGAGGAACGTTTCCCTTTTCATCTCCTCTCTTGTGCGACTTTGTCATTTAAAAAAAGACATAAGCGAGCCATCCAGAAGGGGCGTCCGCTCATGCGCTTCGGGGGATGAGCTGGACAGAGCAGCTTCCTCCCGCCCCCCTCAAATCCCACCCTGACGACATCCTGTGTCCTAGCGGGTTCTCCAAGGTGGCTCTGTGTGTCATGGACCTGCTCGGAGGCGGACGCAGAACAAGCAGATCTTCAAGAATTGTGTGATTTAAAAAAACACACAACACTCCCCACGCCCTGCCCGTGTGTGGCTCGGTGGTTGAGCATCGACCTATATCAGTGGTCGGCAAACTGCGGCTCGCGAGCCACCTGCGGCTCTTTGGCCCCTTGAGTGTGGCTCTTCCACAAAACACCACGGCCTGGGCGAGTCTATGTTGAAGAAGTGGCGTTAGAAGAAGTTTACGTTTAAAAAATGTGGCTCTCCAAAGAAATGTCAATCGTTGTGCTGTTGATGTTTGGCTCTGTGGACTAATGAGTTTGCCGACCGCTGACCTATATGAATCAAGAAGTCGCTGGTTCGATTCCAGGTCAGGGCACAGGCCCGGGTTGCAGGCTTGACCCCTGGCTCGGGGCCACTTGAGATGTCTCCCTCGCCTGGATGTTTCTCTCTCTGTCTCGTCCACTCTCTCTCTAAAAGAATTAATTAATTTTTAAAAAAAGTTACAGAGCCCTCGCCGGTGTGGCTCAGTGGACAGAGCGTTGGCCTGCAGACTGAGGGGTCCCGGGTTCGATTCCTGGTTGCGGGCTCGATCCCCAGTAAGGGGCGTGCAGGAGGCAGCCGATCCATGATTCTCTCTCCTCATGGATGTTTCTCTCTCTCACTCTCTCCCTCTCCATTCCTCTCTGAGATCAATAAAAACATATTAAAAAAAGAAAGGAAAGAACACGTTCGCTGCCTGATGAGAGCCGACTTGTCTACTTTTTCTCACCCTCCCTGCATCTGGGTCCCAAGGTGCAGCCCTGCGCTCCCCCCTCCCCCACCCCCCACTCCGGTCCCCATCACCGGGAGGGGTCAGAGCCCAGACACGGCCAAGAGGGTCTGATGGGCGACGTGACAAACGAGTGACCCGTTTCCTTGACACGAGAGACGCAGGGCAAGCAGCGACCGCCGGTGCCCGCAGCATCACCTTCTGTCTGATGTTCCTGGGGGGACCTGGGCCGGCGCTCACCCCGGCGGGGCGGGGGTGGGGGGTGGGGGGTGGAGACAGGGAGTGCGTAGTCCCTTATCTCGGGTACAACCGGAGTCAACAGCGGGACCAGGAAGTGGCCGGGCCCGGCCCCGCGTGGAAAGCGGGGAGTGTTTGTTTTTCTCTCGGAGCAAAGTTTGATTTGCGCGTTCACAGGCACCGCGGCCGGACTCGGTTCTGGAGAAATTTGACTTGGCACCGCATCCGAGTCACACGTTGATAACGGAGGCGCGGGAACACGGAGTCTCCTGTGTTTTCCCGGCTTTATCATTAACCCCGCGTTCGGGAACGTGTTTGCTTGGAGAGGTGTCCGTGTCCAGGCGTTCAAGGAGGCGGTCGTTTTCCACGGATGAGGGATTGGGGCATTCTTTTCTTTTTTATATATATATTTTTTTATTGATTTCACAGAGGAAGGAAGAGGGAGAGAGAGGTAGAAACATCCGTGATGAGAGAGAATCACGGATCAGCTGCCTCCTACAAGTCCCCCACTGGGGATCGAGCCCACAACCCTGGCACCTGCCCCCGACCAGAATCGAACCTGGGACCTTTCAGTCCGCAGACGGACGCTCTATCCACTGAGCCAAACTGGCCAGGGCAGAATTGGGGCATTCTTTGCCGAAAGGCGTCATTGAGGCCGAAACCCCGAGGGGCCCTGTGTGACCTTGGCCTCCGATGGGCGTCAGGTCTCGGCTCTATCGCGCCTTCGCATCGGCGTCCTCGCCTGTAAAATGGGCCTAAGAACCGTCTCCCCCTGAAGCTGGCTGTAAGAAGACGTGTGTAGGGGCGGACGGGAGAGCGGGACGGAGTATACCCAGCGCCCGGCTGTTAGGATTCTATTCCTGAAGTCATTTCCATGTTATTTCACCGTGTGGAGTAAGACTTCTGTCTTCTCTTTCTGGAAGCGTCTGCAGGGAGTCACCTGTACCAGGTGCAGTTGGTTTGATCATCCCAACCGCCTGGTGAAGTGCCCGGGATTTTACGCCCATTGAACAGATGAGGAAACTGAGGCTCAGGAAGAGGCAGGAACCTCCCCGGGACCTCCCAGTTGGGAAGTGATGGGTCTGCCACCCCCAGGGCCTCGCTGCTCTCCGGCTGAGGAGGCCCCATAGGGGATCTTGTCTTACATTCTTGGAGGAGCGCAGGGAGGTCCCCGTAAGCTCAGGAGGCCACTTATCACGCTTCTGCCCAACGGACAGGGGTCCCCTTCGAGAGTCCTTAAAGGGGCAGTGCCAGGCAAACAGGTCCTGGGAGCCAGGCCGGCTCCAGCGGCTGTTTTCCCCCCCTGTCGGCGGAGGCCCCCGCAGCAGCAGGACCAGCAGCAGGGGATGGGCGGTGCAGGGGGCCCTGGGACCGTGTGGCGCGGAGGCAGCTGCCGGGGACCTGCTGGCGAGGCCTCCTGGCTGCGCCTCCTGGCTGCCAGCGGTGTGCTCATCTCTCCCACCTGCTTCTCCTTCTCAGGCCCAGAGGCAGCCTCAGGAAATGGGGGCGCGCCCTACGTGGATCCCCCTGGTGGATGTGGCAGGAAGGGGGGTGATGGAGACCATCTTGTATTTTTTGTTTCTTTTTTAAAAATATATATATTTTATTGATTTTTTACAGAGAGGAAGGGAGAGGGACAGAGAGTTAGAAACGTCGATGAGAGAGAAACATTGATCAGCTGCCTCCTGCACACCCCCACTGGGGATGTGCCTGCAACCAAGGTACATGCCCTTGACCGGAATCGAACCCGGGACCCTTCAGTCTGCAGGCCGACGCTCTATCCACTGAGCCAAACCAGTTAGGGCGACCCTCTTGTTTTGTTTTTTTTGTTTGTTTTTTTTTTGGTATAATATCCTGAGGATATTTTCCCACTGATTTTTAGAGAGAGTGGAAGGGCAGGGGAGAGACAGGAGCTCAGAGTCTGAAGTCTCCCCGAGAGAGACCTGCCTCAGTGCGGAGGACCTGCCTGTGGGTTACTGCGTGTCCCCACCGCGGAGTGGTGAGCGGGGAAGGCCGGGGCGGGCAGGGTGCCGGTCAGAGCCTCGCACAGGAAATTGGAAATTGGAAACCGAGTGTCCACCCCACGCTGCCTCTGACACGCTTACACCAACCCACCCCCTGACCTTTGCTCCCTGCATCTGCGGCCGCCGGCTCTGAGCGCAGAAAACCAGCCCCTGGCCAGCCTCCTGGGGACCAGGGTCCTTTGGGGCCAGGCCAGAGCTGTGGCCGCGGCATGATGCTTTCTTTGTTTTCAACAAAGTAAATCCTCCCTCCCTCCCTCCCTCCCTCCCTCCCTCCTCCCTCCCTCCCTCCCTCCCTCCCTCCCTCCCTCCCTCCTCTCTCTCTCTCTCTCTCTTCCTCTAGCTTTTTTCTCAGTAAACCTGCTGCCTTAGCTACCTAGAAAGCTCTTCTTAAAAAAAATTTTTTTTTAATGATTTCAGAGCCCTAACCAGTTTGGCTCAGTGGATAGAGCGTCAGCCTGTGGACAGAAGGGTCCCAGGTTCGATACCGGTCAAGGGCATGTACCTTGGTTGCAGGCACATCCCCAGTAGGAGGTGTGCAGGAGGCAGCTGGTCGATGTTTCTCTCTCATCATTGATGTTTCTAACTCTCTCTCCCTCTCCTTCTCCCTTCCTCTCTGTAAAAAATCAATAAAATATATTTTAAAAAATGATTTCAGAGAGGAAAGGAGAAAGGAGAGAGATAGAAACATCCATGATGAGAGAGAATCATGGATCAGCTGCCTCCTGCACGCCCCACACTGGGGATGGAGCCCACAACCTGGGCCTGTGCCCTGACCGGGAATCGAACGGTGACCTCCAGGTTCATAGGTTGAGGCTCAACCACTGAGCCACGCCGGCCTGGCCAACAGCTCACTCCACTCGAAGGCAGGGTCCTGCAGGGCCGAGCAGCTCTGGCTGCTGGAGACGCAGTGGCCCATGGGAGGAGGATCTCAGAGGATTTGCACAGCTCAGGGGAAGCACAAGGCCTCCTGGTGGTTTCCTGTCCTCTCTCCCGCCCTCGTGGTTGTTCCGTCTTGCTCTGCCTGCCTGTCCGTCCCTCCCCTCTCACAGCGAGAGCGCCCGCCTGCCCTCTGCCCGAGGGGACGGCGATAGGTGGGTGCCTGTCGGGTGGCCGAGCGCACCGAGCCTCGGGCGGCGCGAGCCCGCGGTCTGCTCCCTGCTCCTTGCCCTGATCTCGGGGGTGGCACAGCCCGGCTCCAAATTCTTGGAAAACAGCAGTGAACTTTGTTCAGCCAGAGCTCGATTTCCCCAACGGCCCTCCTCCCTGCAGCTGGCCCCGGCGCTGACCACTTCTTACGCGCTGAGGCTGCCCTTCTTGGAAGGCAGCCCGGGCCGGGCCGGCGGGCGCAGGCGCAGTGGCCTGTGGCCGTGGCTTGCGGTCTGCATCCTTCCTGGGCCCTTTGGAAAGAGTGCGTGTGCATCTACTTTTGAAACCAGTGGCTAGAATCGGAGGAGCAGGGCAGGCCCACAGACCTACAGTTGCTTTATTGTTATTATTATTTTTAAGTGATGTCTCCAGCAGGAGTTCTTTTTTTAAAATAAAATATTTTTATTGATTTCAGAGAGAAAGGGAGAGGGAGAGGGAGAGAAACATACATGATGAGAGAGAATCACGGGTCAGCCGCCTCCTGCACGCCCCACACTGGGGGGTCGAGCCCGCAACCCAGGCATGTGCCCTGACTGGGAATCAAACCGTGACCTCCTGGTTCATAGGCCGACGCTCAACCACGGAGCCAGGTGGCCGGGCCTGCCTTCAGCTTTCTTACTCCCACGTCTCCTATCGGCTCCCTGGATGCCCTCCTGAGGCAGTGACGTGTCTGTGGCTTCGATGAGCTTTGTGGTCTAAGCCTCTTTTACTTAAAATAAGAAAAATGGCCCTGGCCGGTTTGGCTCAGTGGATAGAGGGCCGGCCTGTGGACTCGAGGGACCTGGGTTCGATTCTGGTCAAGGGCACATGTCCGGGTTGTGGACTCGATCCCCAGGAGGGGGGCGTGCAGGAGGCAGCCGATGCATGATTCTCTCTCATCATTGATGTTTCTCTCTCTCCCTCTCCCTCTCCCTTCCTCTCTGAAATCAATACAAATATGTTAAACATAAGAAAAACGCACGAGGTGAAATGAAATGCCCCTTCCTGTCTGGAGCCCACCCTCAAGGCCCCGAATTGCTTACCCGCCACGGGGTTTGTCCTGGGCTGGTGTATGCACCCTCCTCACACTTCCCCAGCTGCTCAGACACACTCAGGAAAGTTACTCACGTGCCCTAAATACCAGGATTGCCTTATTCCAGTTCGGGCTCTGGGCTTTGGGGCCCAGACACAAAGCAAAGGCCAGGCCAGGATTCCACCAGCTCCCCGAAAGGCGGGACACGGTGGGCCCGCCGTGGTGGTTTCGTTAACGCGGCCTCTCCGGCCCAGCCCCTCCTTCTCCACCTACGGAGCTCTATCCACGCATCGAGGCTCGGCTCGGGTAATACTCCTGTGGCTGAGAAGGAGAGCTGCCCGCCACCCCCCCCCCCCCCCCCCCCGCACACCGCCACCATATCCACGCTCCTCTGGTTCCGGTGGTCACAGAACCCCCGAGGCTGAGCTGGGCACGTGTTCAAAAGCGAAATGACTCCCAGCCTTTCCTTGAACGTAAGTGGACCTCGTTGGCCAGGAGCTGGCTCCTTCCCGCCCTGCTCGCGGGCAGGCGTGCCAACGTGGTCTCGGGCGTGGGCCTCTTGGCAGAGCAACAAGATGGAAGGAGCCTGGGCCCTTGACAAGGTGTAGCTGCCCCCCCAGCCCTGGGCTCCGAGGTTCAAGCAAGAATCTGAGCGAGCACCAAAGTCCTCTCTCTCTCTCTCTCTCTCTCTCTCTCTCTCTCTCTCTTTTTACAGCTACTGTAATTGTGTGTGTGTGTGTGTGTGTGTGTGTGTGTGTGTGTGTGTGTTAGAGAACCCCATCTGATCTCCTAAAAACGCACCCTCGCCCTAACTGGTTTGGCTCAGTGGATAGAGCGTCGGCCTGCGGACTGAAGGGTCCCAGGTTCGATTCTGGTCAAGGGCATGTACCTTGGTTGCGGGCACATCCCCGGTAGGGGGTGTGCAGGAGGCAGCTGATCAATGTTTCTCTCCCATCGATGTTTCTGACTCTCTCTCCCTCTCCCTTCCTCTCTGTAAAAAATCAATAAAATATATTAAAAAAATTAAAAACAAAACACAAAACGCACCCTCCTCTGTGGCACCCTCCCCATTTGCCTGTTTCCATGTATCCCCGAACTGTGTGATTTTGGCCTCACTTAGAGCCATCCCCCGGCTCTGTTTTGGAACCCCGAGATTCGTATGAGTTTCTGGTCCTCGACAAGGCAGGCCCCGGGGAGCAGGGGCCCGTCTGAATAAATGTGTGCCTGCCACAGTTACCGGCAGCCCATCGCCTTGCCTTATTCCCCGTGTACCTCACGATCATCCGCTCAATGAATTTTTTGCTGAATGAAGAATGACTCCCTGCCTCTCCCGGACTAAAAATACTCTCTTCCTAAAAGCATCTGTGTTCAATAGACATATAATGCAAAACACATGCAAATTTTCTAGTAGCCACACGTCAAAAATGCAAAAGGAAATTGGCAAAATCAATCTTCTCTGTCTCCTTTAACCCTATCGATTCGAACGTTATTTCCCTAAGTAATCCCTCTAAAACTTATTACTAAGCATGTTTTTCTGGGGGTTTTTTTCTTCTTCATATGAAGTAGCGTTTGGAGTCTGGTGTGAGGTGTGCATCGCAGCACGCCCTGATTCAGAACAGCCGTGTTTGAAGCCCTCAGGGCACCCGTGGTGATGGGCACCTGTGGGACCCCAGGCCAGGCTGGCAGGGTGCAGGTCAAACGCTGGGAGGTAGAGATGCTCTATCCACTGAGCCAAACAGGCCGGGCTACTTTTATTTATTTTTATTTTTTAAATAATTATTTATTGTTGGAAGTATTACATATGTAATACTTCCCCCCATTGACTCCCTCCAGCCCACCGCCGCCCCAGGCCCTCAGCACCCCACTGTCTGTGCCCATGGGCCATGCATATGTGCATACAAGGTCCTTGGTTGGTTACCTCCCACCCACCCTCCCCGCCTTCCCTCCGAGATTCCGCACTCTGTTCCATGCCTCCATGTCTCTGGATCCACTCCGTCCATCCGTTTATTTTGCTCATTAGGTTCCACATGTGAGTGCGATCATGGGATGCTTGTCTTTCTCTGACTGGCTTATGTCACTCAGCATGATGCTCTCCAGGGCCCTCCTTGCTGTCTCAGAGGGTAAGAGATCCTTCTTTTTCACAGCTGCATAGTACTCCCTGGGGTCCATGTCCCACAGCTTTTCTATCCACTCGTCTCCTGACGGGCACCCAGGCCGTTTCCAGATCTTAGCGATGGTAATTGTGCTGCTGTGAACACAGGGGTGTATATATCCTTTCTGATTGGTGTTTCCGGTTGCTTAGGACATATTCCTAGACGTGGGGTCACTGGGTCCAATGGCAGTTCCATTTGTAATGTTTTGAGGAAACGCCACACTGTCCTCCACAGTGGCTGCCCCAGTCTGCGTTCCCACCAGCAGGGCACGAGGGTTCCCTTTTCTCCGCATCCTCGCCAGCCCTTGTCGTTTGCTGATTTGTTGATGGGAGCCATTCCGACAGGTGTGAGGTGGTACCTCATTGTCGTTTTAATTTGCATCTCTCGGATGATCGGTGACTTTGAGCATTTTCTCATACGTCTCTTGGCCTTCTGTAGGCCCCCTTTGGAGAAGTGTTGGGCTACTTTTATTCTTGAACAGATAATTCCTTTTCTTGGTTCAAAACTATGAAAAGTCTGGCTGCTACCTCTGCTCCCATCAACCACCAACTCAACTGTCAGTTTCTTGGGCGTCTTTATCAGCTACAAGCAAATGTGTGTGTGTGTGTGTGTGTGTGTGTGTGTGTGTACATTTTCCTTTTTCTTTCCTCCTTCTCCAGAACAGGAAACGCAACGGCTCATAAAAGGCCGGAAGGACCCTCAGTCTCACTTACGGTAAGAGACATGCCAACTGAAACGGCCATAAAATGCCCATGTGGCGAGCCTGGCACGTTAGCACCCTGTGCCAGCGTTGCTGGGCTTTGTTCTTCTTTCTCGCTTGATGGCGTGTCTTGGAGGCCTTCCCCACCTGTGTGCAAAGAGCTGGAGAGCGGCCTGTTCATGGATGCGCCATGAATGTGCCCGATGAGTTCCTTACCGACGGGCCGTTGGGTTATTCCCAATCTTCGGTGGCTCCAAACAGTGCCACCCGGGGCCATGGCCTGGGTGTGCAGGTCAATGCCGGTGGGTAGGAGTGTCAACGTGTGTGTGTGTGTGTGTGTGTGTGTGTGTATGTGTGTGACATTGACGGTGTATCCCAGACCCCCAGTACATGGCCGTCGGGGTCCTGAGAGACCCTCTTCCTCCGCGGCCTGCGGCTCAGGCATCTCCCTGCAGTTCTGATTCGTGGGCCCGAGCAGCGTGCCCTTCTCCTAAGAGCCGGTTGCTCTTCCTTTTCGATGAGCTGCCTCTGCATGTCCTTTGCCCACGTACACACACACACACACACACACACACACACACACACACCACACACCACACACACACACACACACTGCATTGTTGGCTTGATCGGTTTTCTTAGCCACATCTAGGAGCTCTTTGTATGTTTAGGGGAAATTAGCTAGCTGCCTGTCATTGGAGTTGCAAATATTTACCTCGCAGTGTTGTCTTTTGATTTTGCTTCTATTGTGTCTGTACAGGATTTTTTTTATTTTAAAGTAGGTAGTCGCCCTAACCGGTTTGGCTCAGTGCGGTGATGGCGAACCTATGACACGCGTGTCAGCACTGACACGCGTAGCCATTTCTGATGACACGCGGCCGCATGCCGAGGATGAAACATTTGCTGCTCCTGAGGATGAAACATTTGTGACTAGAGTCTTGGAGTTAGTTTTTTCCTCAAAGTGACACACTTACCCAAGTTATGCTCAGTTCTTTGGCGAAGTTTGGCACACCAAGCTCAAAAGGTTGCCCATCACTGGCTCAGTGGATAGAGCGTCGGCCTGCGGACTGAAGGGTCCCAGGTTCGATTCCGGTCAAGGGCATGTACCTTGGTTGCGGGCACATCCCCAGTAGGGGGTGTGCAGGAGGCAGCTGATCGATGTCTCTAACTCTCTATCCCTCTCCATTCCTCTCTGTAAAAAAAAATCAATAAAATATATTTTTAAAAATAAAATAAAAAGTAGGTAGGAGAATGCAGTCATTTTAAAAACATAGATTGTGGGTAAAGAAAGGCTTTTCATACTCCAAGTTTCTACATGAATTTGCCAATGTTTTCTTCTAGTATGTTCATGGTTTCATCTTTTTTTTGTGTGTTTTTTTTTTAATCTTCACATCTTTGATCCATCTGGGGTCGATGATGTGACAAAATAGGAGGTATGGATCCAACTTAACTTTTTTTTTTCTTTTCAGTTGACTTCATAGCATTTCCGGACTCATCCCCAGGGGTTAGACGTGTGGCCCTGTAATTTCCCGAGTTTCTGATCAGGGTTGGTCTGTTTCTGTTTTCCGCAGTTTGTTCCGCTGACTGGCTGTCTGTCCCTCAGGCAGGACAGCTCCCAGCAGCTCCTAAGGATCTTGACTTTGAAAGTTTAGCTGCTTGTCCTAAGCTCCATCCTGGTCCCTGGGTCGCTGGCCTCGCCGGCTGGAACCGGTGTGGGAGAAGGATGCTCACCAGAGATTTTTCTAGAAAGCCGCCTGCACACTGACATTGTTGTCCTCTCCTCCCTCCGTCTCTACTGTCTTAACGCACCCACGATATACCTTGTCTTACCCGCTTCCTCTTTGCATTTTTGCAGTGTGTGGACCTGAGTTGTTTTTTAAAATATATATATATATATATATATATTTGTATTGATCTCAGAGAGGAAGGAGAGGGAGAGAGAGAGAAACATCAATGATAAGAATCATTGATTGGCTGCCTCCTGCACGCCCCCCACTGAGGATCGAGCCTACAACCGGGGCCTGTGCCCTTGACCGGAATCGAACCTGGGACCCTTCAGTCCGCAGGCCATCGCTCCATGCACTGAGCCATGCCGGCGAGGGCTGGGCCTGAGGTTTAATGAAGCCAGAGTTATGGGACTCCCAAAGGGGGGGTGCTGGTCCCGACGGGAGGCGGCCGGGCTCGGAGCCGGCTGGGAAGCCGCCGCAGCCCCCGCTGGCCCTCGCCTTCCTCCCACGGGAAAGCGGAAGGAGCCGGTTCTCCTTTTATTTCCACAAAAGGAACATCCTCCAGAACAGGAGGGGCACGTGCTGGCGGGCGCGTCATCGTGGACCCAATGCCGTCCGCGGCCGAAAGAGGAAGGGGCGGACGGTGGCCCTCAGCTCCCGGGGAGTCTTCGAAGGAGGAAGAGTCTAGGAGTCTAAGTGGCGGCCATGACCAGAAGGCTGTTCTCTGTCTTTTTTTGTTGCTGTTAGCCTTCACCCGAGGGTATTTTTCCATCGGATTTTAGAGAGAGTGGAAGGGAGAGGGAGAGACAGAGAGAGAGAGAAAGAGAGAGAGAGACATCAGTGTGAGAGAGACACATCGATGGGTTGGCTCCCTCATGCACCCCAACTAGGGCTGGGCATTGAGCCCGCAACCGAGGTCCATGCCCTTGACCGGAATGCAGCCCCGGACCCTTCAGTCTGCAGGCCAACGCTCTGTGCACTGAGCCACACCGGCCAGGACAGGTTTTCTGTGTCTTTAGGCCTGAGCATCCCTGCTGAAGCCTTCTAGGCACTGGCGTCTTTTCCACCTCCCACCGAGGCTTGTCCTGGGAGGGACAGAAGCTGGCCAAGACCCCTGCCTTCAGGGGCCGCTCGGGGGAGGAGGGGGGAGGCAGGGGAAGGAGGACAGCCCGGAGCCGTGCACGCAGGGGCGAGAGTGACCCACGGCAAGGAAATCACTGCTTGCATCCAGTGAGGCTCTTGACAGATGCTCATTCATTTCATTTCCTAGGGCCGTGGTCGGCAAACGGCGGCTCGCGAGCCACCTGCGGCTCTGTGGCCCCTTGAGTGTGGCTCTTCCACAAAATACCACGGCCTGGGCGAGTCTATTTTGAAGAAGTGGCGTTAGAAGAAGTTTAAGTTTAAAAATGTGGCTCTCCAAAGAAATTTCAATCGTTGTGCTGTTGGTATTTGGCTCTGTGGACTAAGGAGTTTGCTGACCACTGGCCTAGGGAATCTTGACATGCTGCCTCAATGAGGACAGGCATCAGGTCGTTCCTACAAAACTGTTCAGGCCCGGGCGGCGTGGCTCAGTGGTTGAGCGTAGACTTATGAACCAGGAGGTCACGGTTCGATTCCCGGTCAGGGCACACGCCCCAGTTGTGGGTTCGATCCCCAGTGTGGGGCGTGCAGGAGGCAGCCGGTCCATGATTCTCGCTCATCATGGATGTTTCTTCCTCCCTCTCTCTCTCCCTCTCCCTTCCTCTCTGAAATCAATAAAAATGTATTTAAAAACAAAACAAAACGGTTCAGGTCTATGACAAACGTGACCCTCGGAACTCAATGTGGACTTGAAATATCATTCTCTCTCTGTCCCTGTGTCTGTCTCTCTTTCCCTGTCTGTCTCTGTCCCTCTGTCCCTGCCTCTCTCTCTCTCTCTTTCTCTCTCTCATCTGCCACTTCATCTTGACTCACCATCTCCCTCTAGCCCACTCCACAAAACCTCGGAAATGGCAGATGAGAAGTTTCTATTTTAACTCTGACATTACAATGCTCTTATGCAACTCTAAAATTTTAGCCCTAAAAATGGGACTTTCTAATAGATGTTGGATACTTTTTTTTTTTTTTGTCTAATGGACCAAGATGGCTGCAAATGTAATACAAATAGGCCAATTAATTCTACATTTCTTCCCAAGTCAGGGTAATAGTGAAAAACGGTCTTAATGGATGGAACGCATTATCATTGAAGGCCATCAACCTGAGTCTTTGGGGTGGGGTTGGGGGGGAGGAGTAAATTAGATAGTTTCATACTAGAACTGCTAGTTTTTCCTGCCTTTTAAGGCACCTCCTAATATTACCAGAATCTTCTGATAAAAAAAAAAAAAAAAAAAGATGAAACAGCCCTGGCCGGTTTGGCTCAGTGGATAGAGCATCGTCCTGAGGACTGAAGGGTCCCGGGTTCGATTCCTGGTCAGGGCACATGCCTGGGTTGCTGGCTCGATCCCCAGTGTGGGGCGTGCAGGAGGTAGCTGATCCATGCATGATTCACTCTCATCATTGATGTTTCTCTCTCTCCCTCTCCCTTCCTCTCCGAAATCAATTAAAAAAATATATATATATATTTATTTTTTTTTTTTTTAAAGATGAGACTCATTAAGGTACCATTCACCGTGGCTTTGCCCCATCGTCACCTGTTGCAAGACCCTTGTCCCTTCTGGTCATGACCTCTCCCCGTCTTGACGGGCCCCGTCCTGTTTCCGGTTTGATTGGTACCCATATCTAGCCTTCACAGGGATGCGGACGCCCGCTACCATCGACGAGGCTGAGAAAGACGCTTTTCTTTTCACCGGCACCAGCCCTCTCTCTCCTCCCCCCTCGCGTCCGTCCCGCTCCTTGATGCGCTCTGCACGTCCCCTGGCGTCACCGGTGTTTGCTGTTTGGCGACAGTGTCCCTCCCTCCTGCCACTACCCCTGAGGGAGCTTGGCTTCCCTCTCCTCCCCGTAAACAAAGGACTCGAGCACTTGCTGCTGGAAAACCCTGTCCAAGACATTTGTGTGAGTTACTGTTATTATTTATAGTCCCTCCCCGAGCATTTTCTTTCATTGATGTTTAGAGAGAGTGGAAGGGAGAGGGAGAGAGGGAAAGAGAGAGAGAGAGAGAGAGAAAGCGAGAGAGAGAGAGAGAGAGAGAGAAGCGAGAGAGAGAGAGAGAGAGAGAGAGAGAGAAAGCGAGAGAGAGAGAGAGAGAAAGCGAGAGAGAGAGAGAGAGAGAGAGAGAGAGAGAGAGAGAGAGACGATGATGTGCGAGAGACATGTATGAATTCTTTCATTTCGTCACCCCTAGATTTTTCTGCCTAGTGTTTGCTTTGTTTTAAAGAACTTGGCCACACATTGTCTAGAGCAGTGGTGGGCAAACTCATTAGTCCACAGAGCCAAATATCAACAGGACAACGATTGAGATTTCTTTGGAGAGCCAAATTTTTTAGACTTAAACTTCTTCTCACGCCACTTCTTCAACATAGACTCGCCCAGGCCGTGGTATTTTGTGGAAGAGCCACACTCAAGGGGCCAAAGAGCCGCATGTGGCTCGTGAGCCACAGTTTGCCGACCACTGGTCTAGAATGTGGCTCGCTTTCTTCTGAGGGGTACTGGGTCCTCGGGGGCGGGGCAGGGGGGACATACATAATGTGTAGGGCCCGGTGAGAACTAGAACTGCCGAGCAATTCTTAACGATTGTTCATTGATGATTAAGAATGTAAAGATGGCCCTAACCGGTGTGGCTCAGTGGCTAGAGCGTCGGCCTGCGGACTGAAGGGTCCCAGGTTCGATTGACCGGTCAAGGGCATGTACCTTGGTTGTGGGCACATCCCCAGTGGGAGGTGTGCAGGAGGCAGCTGATCGATGTCTCTCTCTCATCGATGTTTCTAACTCTCTCTCCCTCTCCCTTCCTCTCTGTAAAAATCAATAAAATATATTAAAACAAAAAAGAATGTAAAGTTGGTGACAACACAGCACGGGACCAAGAGCCACAGCACAGGGGACCCGCACGCCACCCATCACTCCGACACAAGTAACTTCTGCTGACTGAGCCCGGGCTCGGGTGACATGCCCTGAGATCTCCCGCTCTGTGAGAAACCCCTTACGAGGCAGGCCGGGAGCCCTGACCACCCTCGCAGTTCTAGCGTTCTCATCGGAAAACGCGTCTTTGTTGTGTACGCAGCTCTTAGTCAGATGGGACCTGGGTTTCATGTGCAAAGAAAACAGCTGACGTGCACCCTGCGCTAACACGGAGTGGAGCGTGCAAATGGCTGCATTTAGTTAGCGCCCAAATAGGAGATGTTCTTGCCCTAGGCCAGTGGTCGGCAAACTCCTCAGTCCACAGAGCCAAACATCAACAGGACAACGATTGAAATCTCTTTGGAGAGCCACATTTTTTAAACTTAAACTTCTTCGAACGCCACGTCTTCAACATAGACTCGCCCAGGCCGTGGTGTTTTGTGGAAGAGCCACACGCAAGGGGCCCAAGAGCCGCAGGTGGCTCGCGAGCCGCCGTTGGCCGACCACGGCCCTAGCCGGTGTAGCTCAGCGGATAGAGTGTCGGCTCTCGAACTGAAGGGCCTCGGGTTCGATTCCGGTCAAGGGCGTGTCCCTCGGTTGCAGGCTTGATGCCCGGCCCGGGCCCTGGTCAGGGCTCTTGTGGGAGGCAGCCAGTCGATGTGCGTCTCTCTCACGTCGATGTTTCTCTCTGTCTCTCCCCCTCCCTTCCACGCTCTCAAAAAAAAAAAAAAAAAAAATCAATGGAAAAATATCCTCGGGTGAGGAGTAACAAATGTGAGATGTTTTTAAAAATCATGGGAGTGTGGGGCCCCTGGGAAGGTAGGTCAGCACCAAAGGGAACAATGAGGGAGCAAGAGGGTCTCCCCCTGACCCTCCACGCCCCCCCCCCCCACCGTGCACCCAGGGGCTCTGGCCTCGGATGGTGCAAAGGTTTCCATCCGCGCCGCCTGTCTTCTGCAGGGCACTTCCTGCCCCTGAAAGATCTGATTTACCAGAAAATAAAAAAAAACGCCCTCACCCAACGGAGCAGCAGAGATGTGAAGTCAGATGACTGTCAAAGGGTTCCCACGGCTGAGTCAGCAGGTGGGCAGCTGGGGAGCATGTCCCGTGTCACCCCGTGAGGGGAAGGAAGTCGGCTGGACCGCGTTGGGGGCTGCCATCTGCTCCAGGGACCTGCCAGGCTCACTGCGTGGAATGTTCTGGAACGTTCTGGAACGTTCTGGAATGTTCTCTCCAGACAGAGGAAAGCTAGCCCCGTGGACCAGGAAGGAAGCACACTCATTTTCTTACTCCTGCTTCTCACTGCCGGGACGCGAGGGCTGCGTGGGGCGGTGCGAGCAGGAGGCCTTCCGTAGGACTAGGTGGAGGGACCTCCGTTCTTCCTTTTGGGATCGAACATGTTATTGACTTTGACTGCGAAACCGTGCCCATTGCTTTTGCTCTGACTATTCTGTGCACATGCTTTTTATCTTATTTTCATTTGTTAATATATTTTCATTGAGCCCTAGCTGGTTTGGCTCCGTGGATAGAGCGTCGGCCTACGGACGGAAGGGTCCCGGGTTCGATTCCTGGTCAGGGCACATGCCCGGGTTTCGGGCTTGATCCCCAGTAGGGGGAATCAGGAGGCAGCCGATCCATGATTCTCTCGCATCATTGATGTTTCTATCTCTCTATTTCTCTCCCTTCCTCTCTGAAGTCAATAAAAATATTAAAAAAAATTTTTTCCATTGATTTTTTAAAATGTATTTTTATTGATTTCAGAGAGGAAGGGAGAGAGAGAGAGAGAGAGAAACATCAATGATGAGAGAGAATCCTGGATCGGCTGCCTCCTGCACGCCCCACACTGGGGATCGAGCCCGCAACCCGGGCATGTGCCCTTGACCGGGAATCGAACCATGACTTCCTGGTTCATAGGTTGAGGCTCAACCACTGAGCCACGCCGGCCGGGCCAAAATAATTCTCCATCGTCTCTTTGTCCCCAATCCCTAAAAACAAACACACACACAGGCTTGGGCATCTGGTTTTTTGAATCCAGCCATGCCATTGGCTCCCGAGACACCGAATGCCTGGTGCACCGTGTTGTGGGCTTTTCGAGAGCTCCCCCTCCATTAACAAGCCATCGGTCAGCCAATCAACAAACAGACGGGTCAGTCCATCAACAAACAGATGGGTAAATAGCACTCCGGGGGACGCGGGGTGCCCCGGGGCAGTGGTTTGGTGAACCCCCGGGAACGGGCTGCCTGCTGAAAGTCCCGATGGGGAGGCCTGTTCACGCCTGAGCAACCCGTGACCCCTTTCCCAGCCAGACCCCCCTGACCCCCCCAGAGCGCTGCGCACACACTCATTCGCGCGTCACCGGCCCTTTGTGCTCGGCGATTATCTCCAGTTGGCAGGGGAGTAAACTGAGTCACGGGAGTTGAAAGATCTGCTGAATGCGAGGCCAGGAGCCAAGGCAGGGCAGGGCCCGCCTCAGACTGGCTGGCTCCTCGTCTGGCGAGGCCTCCACAGAAGGTGCTGGAAGGGGAGTCAGGTTCCCGGGGTCCCGGGGTCCCGCCCGCAGGGCCACCAGCCTGGGTTCGCTGCTCGGCACTCACACCCACGCCCGGGACACAGGTCCCTGCACGAGACATCACTGTCCCAGGACAAAGGCTCTGCTTTTTAAAAAATATATCCTTATTGATTTCAGAGAGGAAGGGAGAGGGAGAGAGAGAGAGAAACATCAGTGAGGAGAGGGAATCATGGATCGGCTGCCTCCTGCACGCCGCACACTGGGGATCGAGCCCGCCACCCAGGCATGTGCCCCGACCGGGAATCGAACCGCGACCTCCTGGTTCCTAGGTCGACCCTCAACCACGGAGCTACACCGGCCGGGCTGAGCCCACTTCTTACACTGGGCTCCACTGTCCACCAGGGAAGCAGAAAATGCAGGCCCCTTGCTCTCCGGCCCCCGGCCGTGGGTGTGGGCAGTGGGTGCGGGCCACGAGGGTGCCTCTGTGCTCAGCTGCGGCTGTGGTTAGAGCGGAGTGTCCCCCGCCTGCTTTGCTTCCTGCTCGTTTCTGGAAGCTTCCGGATTGATTTGTGAGTTCCTCCGTTCCTGGTGAGGTTCCCCCGCGTGGAGCTCTGGGGATGTGTAGCTGCCTGGGGACAGGCTGGGGAACCCGAGAGCTTTTCCCTCTTCCCTCCCTCCCTCCTGGGCTGGTGGAGGGATGGGTTCCAGGAGCCGGGACGTGACTGCTGATAACGCGACGGGTGAGCGCGCGAGGAGCCCGGGGCTCTGGCCACCACCGGGAACCG
Source organism: Cnephaeus nilssonii (assembly GCF_951640355.1). Taxonomy (NCBI): domain Eukaryota; kingdom Metazoa; phylum Chordata; class Mammalia; order Chiroptera; family Vespertilionidae; genus Cnephaeus; species Cnephaeus nilssonii. The sequence continues at coordinate 15,239,194 of NC_137094.1, forward strand.
CCGGTGCAGAAGGCCTGGCTGCATTCATGTTTAGCAACACCCGTCAGTCACCTCCCGGTTTTGCCCGTGCGTTCGCTGTTGGTCTCCCAAACCGTTTCCTAAGGGGGACCTCCCCGGCTCTGTCCCCGGCCTTCCCCGTATTCTGCAATAAAGACGGGACGGACGAATGAAAACCTCTGGCTTCTGAGCAGAGCCCCGGTGGGTCAAGGGCAGGCTCCGGGCCAGCCCCCATCCCTGTGCCCTCCAGCGCGAAGCTAGGTCATCGTGGTCCCAGTCACACTCCTGGGTGACAGCCGCCCCGGGACTGCCGAGAGAGGGGGCAGGGCCTGGTGTGCGGGCAGCAGGGACACGGTCTGTGTGCTCATGTCGGTGTCAACGCCAGACGGCGAGCCACCTGCGGGCGCTCAGCTACGCTCGGCGGTAAGGGTACCATTTGCACCTGCAGCTGTGAGCCCGGAACGGAGGGGTGTGTGTGTGTGTGCGGGGGGGGGGGGGGGGGGCTCCCCAGCCCTCGCCGTGCCGTGACTCAGTTTGCCCACCAGGGCAAAGGGGGTGCAATGACAACTCCAAACTTGTCTGCAGAACACACCGAGGGCCTTGAAGGAAAGGTGGTGTTTAATGTAAGTTCAAAGCCTCGGGTAATTATTTTATGGCCCCTTTTATTCCTGAGACTTTTCTGTTGGCCTGGCTCACGAGCCCGAGCCCAGGCCATAAAATCGCGTTTATGCAGGCGCCCTTCACCACCTGCGCAGTTCAGTCGGGGTGGGGAGGGCGAGGACCCGGGCGGGGCCAAGCCCGCAAGGACCGAGCCATTGCCGCCCAATTGAGGCCGTTACCCTGTCCCGGACGGCTGCTCCGTGGGGGATGCTGATCTCCGTCCAAGTGGCCAGCTTCTGCCCCGAGGAACGGTATGGGCGCGCAGGGTGGGCTCTGCCAGTTGGGATGGCCCCAAACGCCCATCAGCCGAGCTCTTTCTTGTGGGGTCTCGCCAAACCACTTTTTGTCCCTTTCATGTTTTGGGCTCTCTCTCTCTCTCTCTCTCTCTCCCCCCATACACACACACACACACACACACACACACACAGGCCGGACCCCACCCATGCACAAATTCATGCACCGGGCCTCTAATATATATGTAATACACTGAGTGTCCAGATGATTATGCGTTCAGAGATTATAATAATCTGGCCACTCAGTACATATATATATCCTATATAATAAAGAGGTAATATGCAAATTGACCATCACTCCAACACACAAGATGGCCACCCCCTTGTGGTTAAAGATGGCTGCCCCCATGTGGACACAAAATGGCCACCACAAGATGGCCAGCAGGGGAGGGCAGTTGTGGGCGATCAGGACAGCAGGGGAGGGCAGTTGGGAGGGACCAGGTCTGCAAGGGAGGGCAGTTGGGGGTGATCAGGCCTGCATGGGAGGGCAGTTGGGGGGAACCAGGCCTGCAAGGGAGGATAGTTAGGGGGGGACCCAGGCCTGTAGGGGAGAGTTGTTGGGCGAGATCAGGCCTGCAGGGGAGGGCATTTGGGGGCAACCAGGCCTGCAGGGGAGGGCAGTTGGGGGCAACCAGGCTTGCAAGGGAGGGCAGTTAGGGGCAATTGGGCTGGCAGGGGAGGGCAGTTAGGGGCAATTGGGCTGGCAGGGGAGCAATTAGGCTGGCAGGCAGAAGCGGTTAGGGGCAATCAGGCAAGCAGGCAGGCGAGTGATTGGGAGCCAGCAGTCCTGGATTGTGAGAGGGGTCCCAGATTGGAGAGGGTGCGGGCTGGGCTGAGGGACACACACCCCCTCCCCATGCACGAATTTTGTGCACCGGGCCTCTAGTACACACACACACACACACACACACACACACACACACACATATATATATATATATATATATATATATATATATATATATATATTAAATTGATTTCAGAGAGAGAGAGAAACATCAATGATGAGAGAATACCATTGATCGGCTGTCTCCTGCACACCCCACACTGGGGATCGAGCCTGCAACCCGGGCATGTGCCCTGACCTGGGAATCGAACCGTGACCTCCTGGTTCACAGGTCGAAGCTCAACCACTGAGCCACGCCGGCCGGCCTGGCTTTCTTTGTAATGTTCCATGTTTTTTATTTGTCCCTAGTCCGTGTCCTTAGAGCAATGAAACAAGGAAAAAGATAAAACCCGGCTCTGAGGGTGCATGCTTCATGGTCTCACTCTGGCCCTCCCCACAACCCTATGCGCCCCCCCCCCCCCGCCCCTGCCCCCGTCCTTCTCAAAATTGCCTGGGCATTCCTCCCTCTCTCAGGCTGGGTTTGCCATCCTAACTTTTATGGCATTTCCCGCAATTAAAGGTTAACGCCTTCACGTTCTCCCCTCCACCCCCTTATCACAAAGGGCTTGGAGTCGCAGTGAACGCTCGGGTTAACCGAAAGGAACACGTTAATTATCTACAGGCCCTTGGGCAGGAGAGCTCCCTGTGGTCACCTTCCGTGGGCAGGCAGGCAGGCGAGCCGAGGCCCCGACCCCTGCGCTGACCTTCAGCAGCACCTGGGCCCGAAGCTGGCTCAGCTCGAGTCCCGGGGGTCCAGGGCCTCAGTGTCGGCCAAGGTCAAACCCGCTGAGCCGTGCTGCTGCAGTGAGCACGCCCTTGACCCCGGGACCCTGTAAGGAGGCCAGGCTGCATCTCCGTTTAGTCTGGCCGGCGTGGCTCAGTGGTTGAGCATCGACCTATGAACTAGGCTGCGGTCGGCAAACTCATGAGTCCACAGAGCCAAGTATCAACAGGACAACGATTGAAATTTCTTTGGAGAGCCACATTTTTTAAACTTCAACTTCTTCTAACGCCACTTCTTCAACATAGACTCGCCCAGGCCGTGGTATGTTGTGGAAGAGCCACACTCAAGGGGCCAAAGAGCCGCAGGTGGGTCGCGAGCCGCAGTTTGCCGACCATGGAACTAGGAGGTCACGGTTCGATTCCCACGTCAGGGCACATGCCCGGGGTTGTGAGTTCGCTCCCCAGTGTGGGGTCTGAAGGGGGCAGCCGATCCATGATTCCCTCTCATCATGGATGCTTCTATCTCTCCCTCTCCCTCTCCCTTCCTCTCTGAAATCCATACAAATATATTAAAAGAAAAAATAAAGGGGGGCAGCCTGGGAAGGTGTCCCTCAGCCCCAGTGCCCCGGATGCACGCCCCAGATCCTGGGAGGGTGACCTCCTTCTGAAGCTGGCAGGCGGCACCCTGCCAGGAAGGGGGAGGAGGGGAGGAGGCGAAGGAGGAGGAGGAGGTGGCGGAGGAGGAAGAAAGTGTGGAGGGAAGGGCTGGGATCCCCTCTGCACCCCGGAGAGAAGGGCTGAGCAGCTGGGACCAGCTCAGCTGTCTGGATGGTGCCGGGGGTAGAGCCACCTTGGAGCCAGCGTCCCCTCGCTCACAGCGGGTCTGCTGCAGGCAGGGGTGGCCGGGGGCCAGGCGGGCTGTGGTCCAGACTCCTGCTCGCTGGCTCGCTCGCCCCCCCTGCAGGAAAAAGACAAGGGAGGCCCCACTGGGCTTATTGGGAAAGAGGTGTGGGGTCCTGATTACTGTCAGGCGCTCCGGGCCCTGCTCCTGCCTCCTCCGGGCCGGGCTCGGCCGCCCTCGGCCCCAGAACCAAACATTTCCACATTAGGCAGCCTCGCTGGGTGTTCTCCGCCCTTGGCAGTGACCTCGGGTGACCTCCGCGGCGGCTCCGAGCCAGGCCCCCTGCCAGGTGCACCTGCTGTGTTCCGGGCCGCCCTGTGACCTGGCGTCCGGGCCCTGAGCCACACTTAGCAGACGGCGCTCCGTGCCCCGTGTACTCTCCACGCTACCTCCCCGGGCGCCCTGGGGAGCCGTGAGGGCAGCTGGGCCTCTTGTTCACACCGTGGTTACAGCGCCCGCCCAGTGGGGTGCACTGACCCCTCAAAAGGTGAGGTGGCGCCGTCTGAGATGGCGCTGTCCACATGGCTCCCACGACTTGTCCAATGTCAGATAGGACTTGTCCAAGGTCAGATAGGACTTGTCCAAGGTCACATGTGCCATAACTACAGCACACCCCCAGAGTGTGAAGCCTCCGTGTGAAAAAAAAAGTGTGAACTGTCACACTGATAATTTTTATGTTTATGTTAAAAAAAATAAAATAAAAGAGTCCAAGTCCTCAGGTGCTCACAGCCATCCGTCAGTGTTTCCAAATAGAGCATCATTCCCTGAAATAAAATGTAGCTGCATGTGTCATTTTACTATTTTTAAATATATTTTTACTGACTTCAGAAAGGAAGGGAGGAGATAGAGATAGAGATAGAGAGAAAGAGAGAGAGAGAGAGAGAAACATCAATGAGTTGGCTGCCTCCTGCACGCCCCCTCCCGAGGATCAAGCCCACCACCTGGGCATGTGCCCTGACCGGGAATCGAACCTCGACCATCTAGGACGTGGACTCCTGCAGCCTCAGGGTCCAACGCGTGTCCGGTTCTGCGCGTGTGAGTTCTGGGTCCCGCGGCCACACGTTGCTCGGGGACCCGCCTTGGCTCACCCTCGGCGGTCACGGCCCCAGTGGCCTCTGGGAAACTCCCGGGCTCCGCAGGGACTTGCCGGGGGATAATTACAGGTGTGCAGGGACCCCCCTGCCTCTCACCCTGAGTCATAATTAGTCACCTCCACAGGCTCCAGGGGGCTGATGGGAGATTAGCTGAACAGAGAGAAGACGGGCAGGCGGGTCCCCTGGCAGCTGCCCCGTCAGCCGATCGCACAGCACCTGCCTGTTCCGGCCTCCGGGGCTGCGGCCTGGGATGGCACCTCTCGGCCACCGGCCACCGGCCCAAACCTGCCGCTCCCGCCCCGGTTCTGGGAGACAGACTAGAGGTCCCTTAGAGAGTGGGGGCTTGTTCCCAGGAAAGGTTTTCCATCTGCATGAGCTCTTATCTTTTTGTTTGCCTGTTTGTTTGTTTTTAGAGAGAGTGGAGGGGAGGGGGAAATACAGAGAGAGAGAGAGAGAGAGAGAGAGAGAGAGAGAAACATTGCTGTGAGAGAGACACATCCATGCGTTGCCTCCCACACAGGCCCTGACTGGGGCGGGGGATTGAACTTGCAACCCAGGCACGTTCCCTTGACCAGGAATCGAACCCGGGACCCTTCAGTCCGCAGGCCGACGCTCTATCCACGGAGCCAAGCCGGCCAGGGGCTCATTTTTCCGCGTTTGGAAGGATTCTCGGGTGAAGCCATCTGGTCCTGATGTTTCTTTAGGAAAGGTTTTCGTTACGGATCTCATTTATTTAATGGATAGAAAACTATAAATTCGTTCGGAACAGCCCCTTGTCTTATGTAGTAGCTGAAGGCTATATTGTCAGGTCTTTTTTGGGGGGGTTTTCGTTCCTGATATTCATATTTGCGTCTCATCCCCTTTTAAAGAAATCAGTCTTGCTGGGAGCTCATCCGTCTCATTCGTCTCTTTGAAAGGCAGTTGTTGGTTTTCTTTGCTGCATTATTGTTTTCTGCTTCATTAACTCCTGATGTTGATGGTTCCCCTCCGTGTGTTGTCTTGGGGTTTAATTTGTTGTTCTTTCCCTGAAGTCTGGAGATGGAAACCCGGTTCATCGCTTCTCCATCCTTTCTTCTTTCCCAGTGACGCACCCGAGCTGTAAATTTCCCCTAAGCGTGCTCTGGCGGCGTTCCGTGCGTTTGGATATGTTTTATTATCGTTTCACAGAATATTTCCCAGTTTCCACTGTGGCTTTGACATTGACTCACGGGTTGTTTAGAAATGCATTGCTTCATTCTACATCACATCCATCCAGTCAAGGACCGAGCTCTGTAAAAAGGGTTCCGGCCCGGCCAGACGTCGCTCAGGGGTTCAGCGTCGACCTAGGAACCAGGAGGTCAGGGTTCGATTCCCCGTCAGGGCACATGCCCGGGGTTGCGGGCTCCATCCCCGATGTGGGGCGCGTGCAGGAGGCAGCCGATCCATGATTCTCTCTCTCCCTCTCCCTTCCTCTTTGAAATCAATGAAAATATATTTTAAAAAAGAATAAAGGAAGTCTGGAGGTTTTAACCGGGCCCTTCCAAGTTCCTTTTCCGGCCATCCCAGCCCCATTAGACTCCCGGGAGCTCCGGTGAACTTGCCAGCGTCCCGGTGCCCCCGCTGCGGCCTGGGCATCGCACGTGCCCGGGAGAAGGGCGCCGAGCCCACCCTCTGCTCTCGCCTGGTCTCTGCCACCTTAGCTCCGGAGCTGCTCACGGCATTGGTAGCGTGTGGCTGCCTTCCACTTGGTTTTTAAAAAAGATCTTGTCAGTGCTGGCGAGGATGCGGAGAAAAGCGAACCCTCGCGCCCTGCTGGTGGGAAAGCAGACGGGTGCAGCCCCTACGGAGGACAGTGTGGGGTTTCCTCAGAACATTAAAAATGGAACTCCCATTGGACCCAATTCTAGAAATATATCCTAAGCAACCCGAAACACCAATCAGAAAGGATATATACACCCCTGTGTTCACAGCAGCACAATTACAGTATCTAAGATCTGGAAACAGCCCGCGTGCCCATCCGGAGACGGGTGGATAGAAAAGCTGTGGGACATGGACCCCCATGGAGTACTATGCAGCTGTGAAAAAGAAGGATCTCTTACCCTCTGAGACAGCATGGAGGGCCCTGGAGAGCATCCTGCTGAGTGACATAAGCCAGTCAGAGAAAGACAAGCATCCCATGATCGCACTCACATGTGGACTCCAATGAACAAAATAAACGGATGGACGGAGTGGATCCAGAGACATGGAGGCATGGAACCGAGTGGGGAATCTCGGAGGGAAGGCGGGGGAGGGTCGGTGGGAGGTAACCAACCAAGGACCTTTATGCACATATGCATGGCCCATGGGCACAGACAGTGGGGTGGTGAAGGCCTGGGGTGAAGGGTCAAGGGCGGGCTGAAGGGGGTCAGTGGGGCAAATAGGGGACATATGTAATACTTTCAACAATAAAGAATTCTTTCAAAAAAAAAAAACCCAAATCTGTCCACATTATTCAGTGTTCTTGGCAGGAGGAAGGCAGCCTGGGATGAGCCAGTCAGCCCTGACCCACCTCCCGCCCCCCCGCCCCCCGGGGAAATGTCCCGGAGCCAGGATTTGGGGGCAGGTCTGTGCACACAGACCCCGAGCCTAGGCCGCCTCCTGCAGGTGGGGCCTCGGGGGGTGGGGAGGGGGGACCCATGTGAGTTCAAAGGGAACTCAAAGCCCCCCTTGCTGCCCCCCTCCCTCCTTCATCTTCCTCATTTTCCTCATAGAGTGCATTGGATTCAGCAGTTAGTTATTCACCCGACCTCTGTTTTAAAATGTGCTAAACACAAATTTTCTAATTTCTTAAAGATGAAACAATCTTTTGGGGTTACTTAATTTCCTTTTTTTAAAAAAAAAATATATTTTTTTATTGATGTCAGAGAGGAAGGGAGAGGGAGAGAGAGATAGAAACATCCATGATGAGAGAGAATCATGGATCGGCTGCCTCCTGCACGCCCCCCACTTGGGATCGAGCCTGCCACCCGGGCCTGTGCCCTGATCGGGAATCGAACCGTGACCTCCTGGTTCACAGGTCGACGCTCAAGCACTGAGCCACGCCAGCCGGGCTGACCTTTGGTTTCTTGACCGTTTTTTTCAGAAGAGCCAGTTCCCCTCAAGGAGCCTGAACCCCAGAACGGCTCCAGGAGGCGCCCGGCCCTCCAGGGCGAGGCTCAGTGTCCGGAGCGCGTGCCCCCTCCCTGCCCCTCGCAGGCTGCCCCCCAAGTCGACGCAGAGGCTGCTCAGCCCTGACCACCCCTCATCCTCCTCGGAGCCACCCCCACCCCCACCCCGGCCTCCCGGCCTTGCCCAGCCCGCTCTGCGCCGAATCTCCCGCGCCCTTGGAGCTTGAACGTGACATTGGCAAGATGTGCTTCCCCCTCACGTGGCTTCCTCTTTCCTTTGCAGTTGAAAACCGTGACCACGAATGTGGTCACAGGCGCTTGCGTCATGGGGTTGGGGACAGTGTGTGGGGACCAGGAGGGGTGGGCGTGCGTGTCCAGCCCTGGAGAGGTTCATTCTGGGGAGAAAGGAGGGAAAAGGGGTTTTCTGGAGGGCACCTGGACTCCCCCCCCCCCCTCACCGTGCCTTTCCCACCGCCCCCTCCTTCCGCCCCCGGAGAGTCGGACACGCTCAGATTCGCCGTCTTTGCTCAGCGTCAAGGTTACCCACAGACCCTGGAGCTGGAAGTCAGATGAAGTGTTCAAACCCCAGGGCATCAGCTAGGAGTTGGCGACCTGGGGCGTGCGCCGGAGCCTGCCTCAGTTTCCCCACTGTGACGTGGGTGGTTCAGTAGTACCCACCTTGTAGGGCTATTGTAAGGAGCCAATGACCGAATGGCCTGGCTGGTGTGGCTCAGTGGTTGAGCATCGACCTACGAACCAGGAGGTCACGGTTCGATTCCCCGTCAGGGCACATGCCCGGGTTGCGGGCTCCATCCCCAGTGTGGGGCGTGCAGGAGGCAGCCGATGCATGATTCTCTGTCATCGCTGATGTTTCTCTCTCTCTCTTCCTCTGTCCATGTCTCTAAAAAACAAGAAAAACGTATTTTAAAAAAACGAATGAATACACTTAAAGCTCTTAAAACGGTGCCTCGCGCCGCGGGCCGTGTCTGCCGTCCCCGGGGGTCCCTCGGCGTCGGTCTCAGACCACTTTGCACCGTTGCTTGCCGTCATTGGAGATGGCCACGTGCTCTGTAGCCCATTAGGCCGATTCGCAGGAGCAGCTATTTTTTTTTTTTTCCAAACATCAGTTTTCATGTGGGGCGCCCTTTCTTGGGGAAATTGCAAAAAATAAATCGTTTTTAAGCAACGCAACAGCCCTTGTGGGGTGTGTAATAAACTTGTGAAATTTGCGGAACTTGGCGGTTGAGGTTTCTCTCGGTCCCACTTCCCTGGAGCCTGGGGGACCCTCCATGTGTCTCTTTCTCTCCGGCTCAACGCCGATCTCGCCCGCTGGGCCTGGCCCTTGCCTCTCGGACCGGAGGGGCCGTGAGTTCTCAGGCAGCCAGGGCTCTGCTTTCCCGCTGTTATTCTAGAAAGTCACGCCACCATAGGTGAATGGTGACCCTACGTGAGAGGCCAGTCTTTTTTTCTATATTTTATTTTTATTGATTTCAGAGAGGAAGGGAGAGGGAAAGAGAGAAACATCCATGATGAGAGAGAATCATTGCTCGGCTGCCTCCTGCACGCCCCACGCTGGGGATCTAGCCCACAACCCCGGCATGTGCCCTTGACCGGAATGGAACCCAGGACCCTTCAGTCCGCAGGCCGACGCTCTAGCCACTGAGCCACACCGGCCAGGGCAGCGAGATGATTCCCACGCGCCGGCGTCACGGAGCTTGTGCCGGCCCCACGGTCCTGGCCCGAGCCGAGCACGCAAGGCTGCACGTGTTTCTGTCTCCTCCGAACTCTTCGCTGGAAACTCAAGGTCACTGGGTCAGGAGGCAGACAGGGTCAAGGCCAACGGGATGAGCAGAACTCTGGGCCACAGGCTCAGCCGCTGGGCCAGGCCCTCGGCACCACAGAGGCAGCCCTCTCTCTGCGGAAGGACGACCACGAGCCAGGGCCCGCGGGTGGGGCGCTCCCTGTCTTGGTATTTGGAAGGGGATCCCCTATATTCACCTGTTCACAGTAAAGCCACCCGGGATCCGGGCCTGAGGCTCGGTGCCCATCTGGTGCCATCCTGGCACGAGGACCCAATGCCCCTGCAGGGCTCAGAGCAATGCCTGGCGGGCGGCACCCGTGGACAGAGCATCGGCCTGCAGACTGACGGGCCCTGGGACTTTGTCCATCACATTTTTTAAAAAATATATTTTATTGATTTTTTACAGAGAGGAAGGGAGAGGGATAGAGAGCTAGAAACATCGATGAGAGAGAATCATCGACCAGCTGCCTCCTGCACACCCCCTACTGGGGATGTGCCCGCAACCCAGGTACATGCCCTTGACTGGAATCGAACCTGGGACCTTTCAGTCCGCAGACCGACGCTCTATCCATTGAGCCAAAACGGTTTCGGCTGTCCATCACATTTTTATAAACAAGACACTGTCTCGGCCCGGCCAGCATGGCTCAGTGGTGGAACGTCAACCTATGAACCAGGAGGTCACGGTTTGATTCCTGGTCAGGGCATATGCCCTGGTTGTGGGCTTGATCCCCAGTGGGGGGCGTGCAGGAGGCAGCCAATCCATGATTCTCATCATTGATGTTTCTCTCTCTCTCTCTCTCCAAAATCAAATTTTAAAAATATTTTTAAAAAAACTATGTTTAAGGCTGGACTTCCATGTCTGTCAGAAAGACTCCATGTCTGTAAGAAAACTGTCAATAACGATCAAAATAGGAGTGCACAGTGGATTCTGGCGTGCACGCACAACCTCCACCTCCCCGCTGCCGGCCTCGGGATCCGTGCTCTGAGAGGCACCCCCACACGGAGGGGCTGAGGCCTCCCACTCGGGGCCCGAGGCACCATTTGGCTGCCCCCCACCCCCACCCCGGGGGCTCCCAGCCAAGGCCGTTGGCAGGAGCTCCGGGCGCCCAGAGCCACCCTCCCCCCAGGCCTCCTTCCTTCACCAAACAAGGTCAGGCTTCCTAACTCCTTCCAGGGCTGCCTCTGGCTCCGTGCCCTCCAGCCCTCCTTCCTCTTCTTTTTAACATCTTCCCTCTCCAGTCATTGCATTTCGCTTCCGTTGTGCGTCTGTTTGTGGGCCTGCCCCGCCCCTGTGTGTTTTGGCCTCTGGGGACCAGGAGCCCGGTGGTGAGGACATCACCCCCAGCTAACGCTGGGCTGGGTTAGAAGTGAAAGCGCTGGCTGGCTGGGGCCCGGCCCCTGGCTTTCTCTGTGGCCGCAGAGCCCGGAGGCTGGGTCCCCGCGGGCCACCACCCAGGCCATCCTGTCGCACCATCGGCCTGCCCCTGCGGGCCGCCCACCGGCCTTGTTGCTAATTTGTGTGTGTTTTTTTAAGTTTGTGTTGGTTTTATAAAATCGCTGGCTCTGGGCTTTTTCGACCCAGCTTGCTTGCTAGCATCAAAGCAAAACCGGGACCAGGAGAACAAACACCCGGAGGCTGGCGGAGGCCGGGCCTCCCTCGGCAAGGCCACGGCTCGCGGGTGGGGAGGTGCCCGCCGAGTGCCTCGGGGCACATCTGGAAACCCGTGGCACCCCGGGGCTCACAGTACCCGCTTCCTGCTCCCCGGAGGGCGCGCGCGGGGCCGGGCTCCGTGACTCACCCACTCCCCCGGGGCGGCGTTGGCCGGAGTGTCTGTCTGTCGGGCGGCCGGGGTTATGTTTTCCACCCCACGCGGCGCGCACTCGCTCTCCAAACGAGGTGCCTGGCACGGGGTTTGTTCTGAGCAGAAAGCGACGGGCGTGTTCGCGGTCCTGCACAAGTGAAAACCCAGCTCTCGCTCGGGGAGGGGGGGAAAGAAAACACACCCAGCGTGTAAACAGCGTGGGGACGGCGTGTCAAAGCCCGCGTGTTCGAAAAGTCTCAGGATGTTTCAACGAGAGCCAAACTGTCCGAACACGGGAGGGCGATCGGCCCGCTTTGAGGACGCACCAGGCTTCCGATGGAAAAGCCCACCCTTGGTACCGGAGAGGAGGCCCGGGCTGCGTGTGCAGCCCCGGGACCCCGTGCGGGTCCCAGGTCCCGGGCAGAACGCTCTGCGAACAATGAGCAGCAGGAGGGTTAACGTATCAGGCCCGGCTTACAGAACCCGAGGGCCCAGCGCAATGTTGATTTCATTCACATCCACGGAAGCGTGCCGGGATGCTCACCATCTAAGCCAGGGGTCCTCACGCTTTTTAACTGTCCCTCAGACCGTTGGAGGGCCGGACTATAGTTTAAAAAAAAAAAAAACTATGGACAAATTCCTATGCACACTGCACATATCTTATTTTGAAGTGAAAAAACAAAACGGCAAAAACACCCACCTGTGGCCCGCGGGCCGCAGTGTGAGGACGCCTGGTCTATGCAGCTCTGTCTGGGGCCCTGGGCTGGGGGTGGGGGGGGGGGCAGCTGGGAGGGGGCGGCCGGGGGGATGTCGGGTCCTCTCCCGCACACACCTCGGCCAGGCTGGCTCCCAGGCCCGGCTCTGGTCCCAGACTCCACTCCGCCACGTCCTCGGGGACAGGACCCTGATGTTGAGACTTTGCCCTCACTCGGAGCTCCCAGTCCTGCCTCGAATTCAGTGATCTTCTAGAACTTTCTAGTTTCCAATGCAGAGATCCGTTGTTGTTTTTTTAAAAATATTTTTATTGATTTCAGAGAGGAAGGGAGAAGGAGAGAAAGAGAGAAACATCGATGATGAGAGAGAATCATGGATCGGCTGCCTCCTGCACGCCCCCCACTGGGGATGGAGCCCGCAACCCGGGCATGTGCCCCGACCGGGAATCGAACCGTGACCTCCTGGTTTCATAGCTCAATGCTCAACCCCTGAGCCACGCCCACCGGGCACATTATTAATTTTTACAGTTGTGCAACCACTGAGCCGCCCCGGCTCGTGCTGGATGCTCTCTAAGATCTCCTTAGTGCTGATGTTCCAGAAGTCGCTGGGAGGCCCTAGACCCCGGCCCATGGTGCTGACTCTGCGGCTTCAGGCTCAGCGTGATCCAGGAGACCGTGGCTCGGGGACTCAGCTGAGCGTACCGTGCACCACGCACCGGCGGCGATGACGACGTACTGGCTGCAGTGGCATCAAAGACACACCTGCCCCCGGACGGCGGGGGCGGGGGGGGTGCATCCGCTGCAGGAGGCGTTCTTCTCGGGCTGCGAGCCTGCCGGTCTCCGCACGCCCGCTCGCCCGCTCGCCCGCATCCCTCTGCTCACCGTGAGTCAGACAGAAGCCTCAGCACGTTCTCACTTTGATGTCGGGGAAGCTCATCTGCAGCCCGGGGTGCTCGGCCCGTCCTCGTCCCCCGGGGCGTGGGAACGGAGGGGCAAGCCCATCAGCGTCCCCCAGTGAAGCGGTCGGTCGGTCGGTCCAGAGCCAGTGGCCGCACCCGGGGGGACCGTCAGCGAGCGAAAGTGCATGAGCGGCCGGAAGAGACCCCTTTAAAGGGGAAAACCGGCCCGGCCGGCGTGGCTCCGTGGTTGAGCGTCTGCCCTCTGACAGCTTCCCCCCCCCCGAATCCCCTCGGGCCAGCCCCCCTCCCCGCCCCCTCCACGGCCCCCAAGTCTGTGTCCAGGAGGTTCTCAGAGCAGCTCTCCCTTTGGTTAGAGCCCTGACATAGAGAAATTATTTTATTAAAAATAATATTTTATTAAAATCAATATTTTTTATTGATTTCAGAGAGGAAAAGAGGGAGAGAGAGAGATAGCAGCATCCATGATGAGAGAGAATCATGGATCGGCTGCCTCCTGCACGCCCCCTACTGGGGATCGAGCCTGCAACCCGGGCATGTGCCCTGACCGGGAATTGAACCATGACCTCCAGGTTCATAGGTCGATGCTTGCTACTAAGCCACGCTGGCTGGGCGAGGAATGATTTTCTCCTGGGTAGAGAAAGTGTATGTGGTGGGTAGGATATGAAATGGGCACCCGAGGGTGGGTCGTGTTTTTGTTTCATCTCCCCCCCTTCCCCCCACACGTACAAGCAGTGGGCACGTGCCTATCACAGCGTCGACAATACCAATGTCTGTGGTGTAAATACCGCCCTCACCGTCAATGTCAAGCCGGCACCATGACGTCCCTGACCGTGGGTTTGGGGGACATGCACTCGAGGGGATCTGTGAGCTGGCTGCAGCGCACCCCCCCCCCAAGCCTGTCCAGCGAGGCCGTGGGTGCTTTAACTGGGTACGGGGCCTGGGCAGTGCCCAGTGGGGGGCCTGGCACAGGGCAGGGCTCTCGGCGGGCGGCTCCCTGCCCTTCAGACAGCAGCCAAGGGACCCCCTGTTCTGGGGGAAGCAAATGGCCAACGATTGAAAAATAACATCCGGCTCTCTTTCCTGGCCCCAGAGAAATGGCTCGGGGGCACCTTCGTGGCCGGAACCCAGGGCCGTGGAGTGCCTCAGGGCGGCTCTGAGAAAGGTGCCGTTGGAGGTTCCTCCCTCCTCGCCACGGAGATCGCCCCCTCCCCCCCTCACCCCCCCCAACAGCACCCTCGGCCGGCCCCACAGCCCCTGCCAGTCCGTCCGTCTACGTCTGCAGAACCTCGTGCCACGTCCAGCCGGCTCTCAGGTGTTTGTTCCTTTCCTGATTAGCAGCCTGGCTTCCGGCCACAGCCAACAAAGGGACAGAATCACATTGTTCAGAGCAAACACACAGTCCCGCTTCCAGCCCTCAGCCTCGCCATCCGCTGGACGGAGCAGAGCGAAAAGGCTCCAGGCCACCCGGCCACCAGGCCGCGAAACACACCTTCGTCTGCTTCCAAAGGCCGTGACCGAGGGCGGCGCTATGTGGGTCCCCCCGCCCCCCCGCCCTCGGTCACCAATGCCCGAGAGAGACCTGGACACAGTGTCTTCCCTCTCGGGTGGGCTTGCTTCCAGGTGACTTGGATTAATTTATTTTTTTCCCTCGCCACCCCTCTGTTCCTCTTTCAGGTGCCTATAGTAAGACTCGTGTTTTATTTTTAAATGTTTTTATTGATTTCCGGGAGGAAGGGAGAGGGAGAGAGAGATAGAAACAAGAGAGAGAGAGAGAGAAACATCAATGATGAGAGGGCATCATGGATCAGTTGCCTCCTGCACGCTCCACACCGGGGATCGAGCCTGCAACCCGGGCCTGTGCCCTGACCGGGAATCAAACCGTGACCTCCTGGTTCCTAGGTCGATGCTCAACCCCTGAGCCCCTCCGGCCGGGCAGGATGGGTCCGTTTTACATCAGAATTCCCCAGCCCAGCGCAGCCTCGTTCGGTTTTCGCTTTCGTCGCCTTTGTCTTGGCCTCCTCTCCCGTTTCCCTACAAAACCAGACGCACTTGCCCCCCCCCCCCCCCCCCCAGCCACCCCGAGAGCCCCGCGTCCGGGAGAGGAAACGGCTGCAGGCGGAGCGAGCCCTGGGAAGCACGCGCGGCCCCGTTGCCCTGGGGATGAGATGAAGGGAAAATGCCTCTGCCCATCCAACTCGGACCCATCCTCCTCGGTCCCGGGCGGGAGCCCAAACAAACACGGGCCTTGTTTGGGGAAGGAAAAGGTGAACGGGCGATGAAAACAGCGTGAGAGGTATTTTCAAAGCCTGACCCTCGGCAGCACCAGGAGAATGCCGTCTGGCGGTGCAGCCACCTCCCTCGTCCGGGACGTTTATCCTGCAGCTGAGGGGGCGGGGAGAGGGGGGGACAGCAACAGCCGTGACATTCCAAGCCTCCCTCCAGGGCCCAAGCTGATCCCCGGGGCAGGGGCCTACAGGGACCCTCCAGAGCGGGATCTGGGGGAAGGCGAGTTCCATGTCTGCAAGGCCGAGAGCCTGGTGAGGTGTCGGGTGCGGGGGGGGCGGGGAGGGAGGAGGGAAGGGGAGGGGTGCAGGGCAACCTCATTGCAGCCGCAGATCTTAGACATGGAGGAGGCCTCAGCGAGAGCCTGGTCACCAATCTACGACGCGGTTGTCCAGGTTCTTCTTGATTACCGCGAGGCACGGTGACCTCACTACCTCAGGAGAAGCCCAGGGGGGTGAGCGAGTCCATGTTGCAGACGTGGGGTTAAGCGCAGCCAACATGAACACACACGTTGGATAAAGCATGCCTGCTGGCCTGCTCAGTGGTTAAATGTCGACCTAGGAACCAGGAGGTCACCGTTTGATTCCCCGTCAGGGCACATGCCTGGGTTTGTGGGCTCGATCCCCAGTGGGGGGCGTGCAGGAGGCAGCCGATCCATGATTCTCTCTCGTCCTTGATGTTTCTCTCTCTCTCTCTCCCTTCTTCTCTGGAATCCGTAAAGAATAAAGAAAGAAAGCATGTTTGGGGCAAACATCCCGGGGCCTGGCCTCCGCGTCATTAGGGAAGACGGGCGTAGAGAGGCCCTCGGGAGGACGGAAGGGCGTGCGCGTGGAAAAGAAGGCGGGGAGACGCCACCCGCTGTGGAAGGTGGGAGAGTTTTGGACGTGCGTGCGGGGGGGAAGCCGGGAGCTGGGGCAAGATGCAGCTGCACAAAACCCTTCCAGAGACGCCGGGCACCGAGGCCCGGACTCTCTGCTGTTCTTCGTGACGGCTCCCCAAAGTGGTCCAGAGCCAGAGTGTGTTGCCATGGCAACAGGCTCAGCAGGGGAGCCACTCAGCATCACTCAGTAATTCACATCTGTGTTGCCCCCCGCCCCCCCCCCCCCAGCTCTCTCTCTGTCCTCGCGCCCCTCTCTTGTTATCTGTAAATGGAAAGCAACCCGTGAGTGACGCCACCTTGAAGCTGAGTTCCTGGAGGAAAGGAGAGGAGCCTTTTTTCTGGGGGCTGCCCCCCCCCCAGGTCCTTTCTCCCGCTCCCTGGGCGGAGGCGTGCTCTCTCGCTGAGGGGTGGAAGGAGCTGGAGGGATGGGAGCCTCCAGGGAGGCTGGGAACCTTCCCTGCCACCGGGGAGGGTCCCCCCTGAAAGCTCAGGAATGGGCCCGCAGGTTTTACAAGCCCCTTGGGCCTCAGGTGGGGGGGCCAGGTGGGTGGATGGGGGCCAGGCAGGTGCGATGAGTGTCTTCACCTTCCCTTGACACTCTCTCTAACCTGTGAGGGGCCTTGACTTCTCTCTCTAACCTGTGAGGGCTGCTTCACCCCAGGTCTCCAGTGGGGGCCGGGATCCAGGAGGCGGCATGGTGCGGGCGTTCCGCCCGGCACGGGGCGGGGATGGGGGGGCCCAGGGAATTGCTCTTGGAGGGCGCGGGCGCTGCTCGGCCTCGGGGACGTCCCCAGCGTGCAGGTGGCGGACGCTTTCCAGAGGGAGCCGCAGCAGCAGGGGCTTCTGGGAGCTGTCTCCTGTTTGTCACCTTTGTCCCCACGACCTTGGCTGCTTCCTTCCCACCTCCCTCGCGTCCCTCCCTGGGCCTGGAGTCCATCACGCACACTCTTTTCTAATATTTTTTTTATTGGTGTCAGAGAGGAAGGGAGAGGGAGAGAGAGAGAAACATCCATGATGAGAGAGAATCATCGATCGGCTGCCTCCTGTACGCCCCACCCTGGGGATGGAGCCCGCAACCCGGGCACGTGCCCCAGCCAGGCGGGAATTGAACCGTGACGTCTGACCTCCTGGTTCATAGGCCGGCGCTCCACCGCTGAGCCACGCCCGTCAGGCACCCACACTTTAGGAGGCCAAGGAGGCCCCTGCGGAGGCCGGCTGGGGTCTGTCTGCAGGGACACGCGGCCGGCCGGCCGGCTCACCCGGAGGCCCCGGCCCTGCTCTGGCCTCTGTCTCCCCGCGGAGGAGGCCAGGAAACTGCCGAGTCAGCCCCCGACCCGCTGAGGCGGCTTCTGGGACCAGGGAGGGCCTTTCTGAGAACCTCGCTGAGCCCCGAGGGCGAGGAGGGTCAGGCTGTGCAGGGAGAGGAGGGGGTGGGGGGGGGGGGGGAGGGCTGGCAGCGGCCTCCCCTTCTCAGTCAGCTCTGGCTCAGAGCCCTGCCAGCTCCCGCCCGCCCGGGCCGTGCCTGTGATCAGACGTGTCACCTCCCGGCAGGTGACAAAGGAACCGGATTGAAAACAGGAGACGGCTCCTCGCAGCGTCCCCGCGCAACACCCAACTGTCCGTGCTGCTGCGCGCCGCAGAGGACGGCCCGGGCCTTGGGTGGCAGGACTCGGGGGCCAGTCAGGTTCCTGCGGCTCCCCTGACCCCGCACCCCAGACTCCACACCACCCCCTGACCCTGATGCCCTCCCCGCTGCACCCCAGACCCAGCGCCCTCCCCTGCTGCACCCGCCCCCCCAGCTCGGCCTGGGGCCCGCGGTCGGGGCCGGGCAGCGCCCTGGCAGCCAGCAGAGCCCTTGGCCGTGGCCACAGGCCCAGCTCTTGCTCCCTGGGTTCGCCGTGGGGACCAGGGGCCCCTGGGCCGGTCCCCACCCCCCCCCACCCCCCCTGCTTCCTGCCCGCTCCGCTGCTTTGTGCGCCCGGGTTTCTGGAGCTTTCTCAGAACCGTGGCTGCGTTCCCCGTGGAAATCATGACATTTTCCGTTTCACATTACGCACTGCACGGCCTCGGGAAGAGGGAGGGCGGCCAGCGGGCCCGGGGCCAGCCCCCGCCGCTGTAAACAGCCCGCGTCCCCGTCCCCGCCACCGTCCCCGTGTTTATCCCGGAGTCACCCCGAGCGGCCAGCGCGGCCCCCCCCCCCCCCCGCGCTTCTCCCCCAGGCCCGGGCCTGGGCACGGGGTCCGGCCTCTCCCCTCTGCGCCTGGGGCACATCTGGATCGAGGCGTGCCTCCCCCTCGGCCGCGTGTTTTTTAAACTTTACTTTCCTCCGCCATGGCAACCGCGGCCTGTTTGGCAGGGGGGGCGGGCGGGGGGGGGGGGGGCTCGGGGGGAAGAAAGGGCCTCTGAGGGGGGCTGGCGGCCGGCCAGGCTAATCACGCTGCGGAGCGGAGCGCGGCCCTGGCGGGCGGCCAGGGGACAGAGAACAAAGCTGTCAGTGCCTCCCGTTGGCGGCCCAGCCGGTTTGGCACCCGAACATGGTTTCCCAGAACTCCCGGCCTTGGCCGCCCGCCATTCCCTTCGGGGCAGCAAACAGGATTAGCGCAGCCCGGGCTGTTTTTCTGCTCGCGCCTCCAACTGCCCATGACATCATCCCCCGCACGCATGTGCCAGCGCTGTGGCTCTCCCTCCCCCCTTCCCTCCCTCCCCCTCTCTGTGTCTGCCTCTCTCTCCCTCCTCCTCTCTCTCTCTCTCTCTCACACACACACACACACACACACACACACACACACACGCACACGCGCGCTCCCACTTCCTTCCTGCGGCGCCCCCTCCTCCGACTGCCCTTAAATGCAGTGTTCTAGGTCATTCTTCGTGTCCGGCTCTGCTGTGACATGAAAACGCCCCGGTGCTGGTGCGTTCGGCTGCACCGAGCCAGACGCGGTGTTTTATTTTTGTAACTGAATTCCTGGGAGATAGGAATCTCGCTTTCCTCGGCGGCCGGCAATCAGCGCGCGCAGGGCTGCGGTCTCCAACCGCCCGTCGCCGCTTCCTCGCCAGGCTCCGGGAGGCGTGAGCTCGGCTCCCGTTCAGGTTTAAAGGGCCCGCGACCCGTCTCTCTCTCTCTCATACACACACTCACACTTGCACACACACACACGCACACTGGTACACACATGCACACACTCACACACAGACTCACTCACTCACACACGCACACACACTTGCACACATGCACACACAGACTCACTCTCACACACACGCATGCACATACACTCACATGCACACACTCTCTCACATGCATGCACATACACTCACATGCACTCCCACACATGCACACACACACTTATACACTCACACTCACATGCACACATGCTCTCACACTCACATGCACACACATGCACACACTTATATACACACACTCACATGCACACACAGGCACACATGCTCTCACACTCACGTGCACACACATGCACACACAGGCACGCGCGCACACACACACAGCGTGCATACCAACACCATTGTCCGGGGGCGCACAGCCACGCAGACAAAGGGCAGGAAGGCGCCCGCGGAGGCCGGCGGGCATGCGGCCAGCAGGCAGCGTCCTCTCCCTCTCCAGAAGGAAAGTAGGTGAATCGGTAAAAGCCGACCGGGCAGGCAGGGGCGCGTTACGCAACGGCCAGCCGGGCTCCCCGCGGGATGGAGGCTCCTGGCCGCACCCAAGCTCCCCGCCTGCCCGCCGCTCCGATTCATGAACTAGTTCTCCAATTCATGAATCACCCGGGAGCCGGCAGGAGAAAAATGAGTCGGATTGATCTCATTTCCATTGAAACTGGCTCAGGACAGCCACGCTGGCTGCGGACAGGACCAGAGGCACGCCCGCGCCGGGGTCCACGGGCCGGCGCCCACCTGCCAGCGGGGGGGGGGGGCTCCCCACCTCACACGGAGTCAGTGGGTCCGGTAAGACCCACCGCTATAGGGGCCTGTGGCTGGGCCCATTGTGCAGGCGGGTCTGATGCTGTGTTCTCCATCTTGTTTTCTCACTTTAAAAACTATATATATATATATATATATTTTTTCCCCCTCTGGCCAGTTTGGCTCAGTGGATAGAGCATCAGCCTGCGGATCAAAGGGTTCTGGGTTCGATTCCGGTCAAGGGCATGTACCTTGGTTGCAGGCTCCTCCCCGGCCCAGGCCCTGTTTGGGGAGCGTGCAGGAGGCATCCAATCGATGAGTTTCTTTCACATCGATGTTTCTCTCTGTCTTTCCCTCTTCCACTGTCCCTAAAAATCAATGGGAAAATATCCTCAGGTGAGGATTAAAAAAATTTTTTTTAAATAAAAATATTTTTATTGCTTTCATAGAGGAAGGAAGAGAGAGAGAGAGAGAGAGAGAGAGAGAGAGAGAGAGAGAGAGAAGAAAGATCAATGATGAGAATCATTGATCAGCTGCCTCCTGCACGCCCCACCCTGGGGATCCAGGCATGTGCCCTGACTGGGAATCAAACCCGGGACCTCCCGGCTCATAGATCGATGCTCGACCCCTGAGCCACGCCAGCCGGGCCGAATCTGCATCATTCTGGATCCCAGCTTCCAGAGATGAGATGCTCATCCCCTGGGGTTCAGACACACGGCCGCACCATCAGACGCGGCTCCCTTGGCAGGCTGGACGGTGTGACCTTGCTGTGTGCATCTCTGCAGCTCCTGGGGCCGGGGGGAGGGCAGGAGCCACCGGAGAGGGAAGGGGAGGGGAGAGGACGCCTTTGTGTGACTCTCCATAAGCCGCTGGTTCCGAGGCCAACGGCGCTGCTCTGCGTCCCGTGAGGTCTGCGTGAAGGTGCCCTCCAGCCCTGAGCTGCCCACGCCCGGGGCGGCCCGGGGTTAAGTCACTCCCACCAGTGCCGGGCTGGCCTCCGAGCAGCCGGGAGCGTGGCTGGCTCATGTTTTGCATTAACTCGCCTGCTTTTTCCACTGCAGCCTCCCGTTCCGCGATAAACCTGGGTTGCTAGGAAGGCTTTATGTAACAGGGGCCGGCCCGGGCTCCTCCGAGCGGCACTCGCCCCGTTCCCAGAGTTCCCCGTCCGCCTGGCAGCACATCAGAACCTCGGTTTCATAACAGCCCAGAAACAGGGTTTTCTAATCACGTCCCGAGGACGGGACCCATCACACCAGGGTCTGGAGTTTTTATGAATTGCTGACGGTTAGCTTAAAAAAGAGACCCCCTGCCCGGCCGGCGTGGCTCAGTGGCTGAGCATCGACCAAGGAACCAGGAGGTCACGGTTCGATTCCCGGTCAGGGCACATGCCCGGGTTTTGGGCTCCATCCCCAGTGTGGGGGCGTGCGGGAGGCAGCTGATCCATGATTCTGTCTCATCACGGATGTTTCTCTCTCTCTCTCTCTCCCTTCCTCTCTGAAATCAATAAAAATATATTAAATAAATATTTTTTTTTAAAAAGACCCCCACCAAGCCTGTCTGGCCATCTCTGAGGTCGGGTGGGAAGGGCCATCGGAAGGCTGTGGTTTCTGCCTCCACGAGCTGAGGGTTACTGACCCGCGGCCTCTTTCAGAGAATTTGCTAAATAATCTCAAACATATTGAGGAACTTACTCATGTTTTTCAAAAAGGAAAAAAAAAACACACACACAAACGCCTTCTTCCTGCTTCATCCCTCATTCATGGAGAATGTGGTTTCCTTTCATTGATTTGTTTATTTAAAATATTTTTATTGATTTCAGAGAGGAAGGGAGAGGGAGAGAGAGAGAGGTAGAAACATCCATGATGAGAGAGGACCATGGACCGGCTGCCTCCTGCACGCCCCGCACTGGGGATGGAGCCCGCAACCCGGGCATGTGCCCTGACCGGGAATCGAACCGTGACCTCCTGGTTCCTAGGTCGACGCTCAACCCCTGAGCCACGCCGGCCGGGCCCTGCTTTAAATTTAACTGTCGTCTTCCTCTCCCGATCAGCCTGCCTGGGAGTCTCTCCTACCTTCTCTTTTGGGAATATTGGCCCTACAGGTGCCTACGTGGGCGCGTCAGGACAATCCTCCTCACTGTGCTATTTCCTCCGTGGCCACTGACATCATTTCTCCGGTCTCTGCGGCGTGGAACACTTTCGCGTTGCGTTTCATGGGAGTTTCATGTACCTGCCATTTGCCCTTTCTTCTGGATCATCAGCAAAAATGATTTAAAAAAAGCTTCCTCTCCCATCACCATGTCCCTGCGCCCAGCTGGGCCCTGGGCCACCCCCCCCCCCCCCCCCCCCCCCCCGGCACACACACATACACTCCCCTGAGCCTGCCCACCTGCCGTGGGCGCGAATGGCTCTGAGAGCGCCTGCCGTCAGATGCCTGGCTGAGATTTAATATCCGTGAGACCCATTGAGTGTCTGGACACCTGGTTGCCATGGAGACGGTGGTCATAAAAACACAGCGATCTGCAGAGAGAGATAAGACGGGTCCCCGTGGCACACCATCAGGCGCATTCGCTCAGGGAAATGGCATGCCGCGGATCCCCTCCCTCTGTTGACACAGGGCCGCTGCCTTTCCAACCCAACCCCGGCGGCCTCCGCGGGCGGCCAGCGCCCAGCGGCTTTCGGTTAATGTCTCACAGGGACCGTCAAGGCCAGCGGCCCCCCGGGCTTCCCGTCCCAGCTGAGTCAGCCTAGACGAAGGCGACATGCTTGTTGGGCACCGTCTGTCCTTTTGCTGACTCTCACCGACCCGTCAGCACAGGCGGGAGAGAAACCTGACCCGGATGCGCTTCAGAGCAGGTGGCCGGGAGGAGTTGAGGGTGCGGGCCAGGTGGCTTCAGGGGCTCTGGTCGGTTCGGAGGGGCCCCCGAAGCTAGAGGGGCCCCCCGAGACCAATCCATGACACAGGATAGGCCTGTACCTGTGGCCTGCCGGTCAGAAGCGCATCTTCCAATACAAAGAAGGGCTCTAGCCTTTAAAAAAAAAAATAATTGAAGGGGTGAGTGGGTGCTTGCCTTCTAGCCCTGCCATGGGCCGGCGGGGTCTGGGGAGGGGACAGTGGCTGGAAACAAAGCAGCTGTGGCCACTGTCCCACCGGGAGGCAGACAAGGTCTCCCCAGTGCCTGGGTCTCCAGCGAACACAGGAGACACCCCGCCCCGCCCCATGGGCAAATCTGCCTAATCGACCCCTGAGAACCGGTCACCTCTGCTCCTTCTGCTTTGGAACTTGGTGATCTGCGTTCTAAAAAATGGGTCGTCGCTGAACCATGGACTTGGTCTTTTTCTTTTTTTTTCTAAGTGTATTTTTATGGATTTCAGGGAGGAAGGGAGAGGGAGAGAGAGCGAAACATCCATGATGAGAGAGGATCGTGGATCGGCTGCCTCCTGCACGCCCCACCCTGGGGATGGAGCCCGCAACCCGGGCCTGTGCCCTGACCGGGAATCGAACCCTGACCTCCTGGTTCCTAGGTCGACGCTCAACCACGGAGCCACGCCGGTGGAGCGAAAAGGCAGGTGAAAAGCTCAGCTAACGTTGGAGCCGTTTAACTAACGTTCAGCTCCCTCCTCATTCATGAAATGGGCCTGCGTTTCCTTTGCCCACACTCCTCCCCCTGAACGAAAAGGAAAAAAGGAAAACATGTTTATAACAACACACCCTGCTCCCCTTGGGCTGGCATGACACCCCCCTCCTTTCCTTTCTCTCTCTCCGGCCCCCCAGGTTTTTCCTGAAAACGTTAACTCGGGCCGGGGTCCCGGGGTCTTCTCACTTTCCGCCCCGCGTCCGTCTCCATTTCTTTGAGTGCGGGGTGGGGCGGGGGGCCGCTCTTCTGAATCCCGCCCCCCCCCCCGTCCCTCCCCCTCCTCCCCGTTTTTGTCCTGTTTTCGCGGAACCCGTCTCCACGGTCCCGGCCCCGCCGCCAGGCCCCGTCGTCGGCGTTCTCTCCCCCCCGGGGCAGCGGCCCACATCCTGGCGGGCCAGACAATGGCCGTGCGTGTCTTTTCTTAGCGTCCGTGCCTTTTGTTCCCGGCGCAGGATTTCCTTATGGTTTGTTTGGGCTTTTCAAAAGCTTACGGACCGGATCCGGAGAGGTGCCAGGCTCACGCCCCGAAGGATACCGGCCAAGTGTATGGGCCTGAAACGCCGCCACCGCGTCCCAGGCCCCCACTGAGGTCTGGGCCCGGCCGGCACGGCGGCCGATGGGACGGCCGTGGGGTCCGTGTGCCAAAGAAAGTGGCTGCAAAACACCGGGCCCGAGCCTGGGCGCACGGAGCCTCCTGCGCGGAAAGAACCGGAATCCGGCCCAGCATCGTGTCTGAAAGGGGAAGAATGACGATCGCATTGCTAAGTATGGTCTTGTGCAGAGCGGGTCACCAACCCTAGTCATTTATTTGTTTAAACTAAAGTCCGCCGCCTTCATTAAAACCGGGGTATACTTACTTTTTTTTTTTTTTTAATTATGCAGCTATGTTTAAACCTTGCCTTCCTTCATTTTGTACCAAGCCCTATCTTTATAGGATATGTTCAACGCAATGCAATGTTATTTTCAGAAACTAACCCAGCCCGGCCGGCGTGGCTCAGTGGTGGGAGCGTCAACCTAGGAACCGGGAGGTCACGGTTCGATTCCCGGTCAAGGGCACACGCCCGGGTTGCGGGCTCGATCCCCAGGGTGGGGCCGTGCAGGAGGCAGCCGATCCATGATTCTCTCTCTCATCACGGATGCGTCTCTCTTTCTCTCCCTCTCCCTTCCTCTCCGACATCAATAGAAATATATTTTAAAACCAGTCAAGGCGGAAGGGCGTCATAGACAACGGTCTCAAGGCCGTCGTACAAACTGGAGACAAAGAGGGGGGGGACCCTTCCATTCGGTAGAACCCCTTTCTCGGGCGCCCCTGTTGATGGCACGTCGGTGTGTTATCGGAGGGCCTGGCTCCGTCCCAGCCTCCTTTGGGAATCGGCTTTCTGGGATCCTTTAATTAGAGCAGCAAGACACCACAGCAAGATGAAAGACTCGGCAGGTATGCGGACTGCGCCCAGCGCTGCTGGTGGTCTGCCCGGAACCGGGGAAGGCGCGGGAGGGTCTTGTCCCAGCTTGCCTGCACGGGGGTCTGGCTCTACCACCTGCTGGGGAATTGGGGGGACAGTACCAGGCGAGCTTGAACGCCTGGATGGCGGCTTCAGGCTGAGCTCCTGGAGACTGAGCCCTCCTGCCCTTACAATGTGTCTGTATGAGGCCCGGCCGGCGTGGCTCAGGAGTTGAGCATCGACCTATGACCCAGGAGGTCACGGTTCGATTCCCGGTCAGGGCACGTGCCTGGGTTGCAGGCTCGGTCCCCAGTGTGGGGCGTGTGGGAGGCAACAGATCCATGATTCTCTCTCATCACGGATGTTCCTATCTCTCTCCCCCTCTCCCTGCCTCTCTGAAATCAATTTTAAAATATATATATTTTAAAAACCCAGACCGTAAACGCAGCTGAATAGAGCACGCAAACATTCAGAAGGTGTGGACAGATAATTCGAAGCCGCAACTGGGTCACCATTCTCACGCAAAAGAACAACAGAAAACTCTTGGCAAAAGGAAAGGACGTAGGCCCTCGCCGGTGTGGCTCAGTGGATAGAGCATCGGTCTGTGGACTGAAGGGTCCCAGGTTCGATTCCGGTCAAGAACACATGCCCAGGTTGTGGGCTCAATCCCCAGTAGGGGGCGTACAGGAGGCAGCCGATCAATGATTCTTACTCATCATTGATGTGTCTATCTCTCTCTCCCTCTCCCTTCTTCTCTGAAATCAATAAAAATATATATTAAAAAAAAAAAAAGAACTCTTGGCAAAAGGAAAGGACTTAGGCCCTCGCCGGTGTGGCTCAGTGGATAGAGCATCGGCCTGTGGACCGAAGAGTCCTGGGTTCGATTCCGGTCAAGTGCACATACCTCAGTTGCAGGCTCCTCCCCTGCCCGGGCCCTGGTCAGGGCGCGTGCAGGAGGCAACCCATCGACGTGTTTCTCTCACATCGATATTTCTCTCTGTCTTTCCTTCTCTCTTCCACTCTCTCTGAAAATCAATGGAAAAATACCCTCCGGTGAGGATGGAAAATAAATTTTCTTTTAAAATAAAAAAGATAAAGGACTTAGCACGTGACCAGCCTGGGTCTTCTTAGGGAGCAGCTGGGTCTGGGGAGACGGGGCTGATAATGTCCCCTATCGGGGGTTCTCCGCCCAGAGCAGCGCGCCCTGCCAGCGGGAGAGAGAAATGATGTGATCACTCCAGGAGGGGCTGCACACGGACGGTCCACGGGCGAGGTCAAGTTCGTTAGCACCGCCTCGCCCATGACGAAACGGCGCGTTCTCCCGAGGACGTGAGCGATGTGTGCAAACGTGTGTGAGTGAGAGCTGACTGCTCCGCTGGCCCGCGGAGGGCCTCTCAGCACATCGGGGCGTGAGTTCCCTCCCAGCGCGGAAAACACGAGTGCGTGGCGACCGGCCGGGCGCGGGGAGACACGGCGGGCCAGACCGGCAGGCCCTGCGGCTTGTCCCAGAAGGGAGAGAAGTCAGTGTGGCAGCAGATACCCCCGTGGGCACGGGCGTGTGCCAGGCAGCACGGGAAATAAAGCCTCCACCGCTGCTAAACCTTTCAAGCCCGGCTGGTGTGGCTCAGTGGTGAGCGTCGGCCTAGGAACCAGGAGGTCACGGTTCGATTCCCGGTCAGGGCACAGGCCCGGGTTGCAGGCTCGATCCCCAGTGTGGGGCGTGCAGGAGGCAGCTGATCCATGATCCTCTCTCATCATGGATGTTTCTGTCTCTCTCTCTCCCTCTCCCTTCTTCTCTGAAATCAGTAAAAAAAAAACCAAAAAACCCAACAACAAACCTTATCTCCAAATGCAGTCATATTCTGAGGTGCTGGGGGCTAGGACCTGAATTTGGGGGGGACACAGTTCAGCTCATGATGGTGGCCTTGAGAAGAGTGAGGGCACAGAGAGGGGGCTCGGGAGCCTGAACCCCAAACCAGGGCTCCCGCGAGTGTGAATAGCCTTCCTGGGGAGCCCCGGCGGTTTCCGTGGAGCTATTGTCAGTGCCCCCAGTTTTAGAAAGGGAACGGAGTGCGCCCTCTGGCCCAGCTCCCTGTGGCCGAAGAGGCCTGTGATGGGAAAGCCGTCTGTGCGGGCGGCGTGCCGGGCGGCAGGCGGCTCCGCGGCGGCCCCACGGATCCCTGTGCGGCGGCGGCGGCGGCTGCCGGGGAGCCGGAGGTTGGCGTCGCTAAGGAGAGGCTTCTGTGATGACTTCAGAGAACAGAAAATGGCTGTAAATAAGGCAGGACGCGGCTGCTTTTAATTGTACACGGCGCATCGTCCGATCACGGTCAAATGACAACCTTGACATTCGGGGCAGGAAGCACGCGGCGAGGGGCGTGGGTGGGCCTCGGGCGCGGCCGCTGCCCCACGTGCAAGTCGTGGAAGAGCCTGAAGAGGGAGGGGCACGGAGGCTCTTTATTATTATTTTTATTATTTTAATATGTTTTTATTGGTTTCAGAGCGGAAGGGAGAGAGAGAGGGAGAGAGAGAAACATCGATGATGAGAGAGAATCATGGATTGGCTGCCACACTGGGGATGGAGCCCACAACCCGGGCATGTGCCCTGACCGGGAATCGAACCCGGGACCTCCTGGTTCATAGGTCACTGCTTAACCCTTTGTGTGCCATAAGCGTCTATAGACGCAATTAAATTCAAAGTATCGTGGCGTGAGGGGATGGTTTCCATTTTGGACATGTGGCAGTTAACTGGTTAACCAGTGAGCCACACCGGCTGGGCCACAGAGGCTCTTGATTTGTGTGTTTGTGTGTGTGTGTGTGTGTGTGTGTGTGTATACATATATGATTTTATATAATATTGAGGTGGAAACAAGAATCCTGTTTTGGAAAAAAAAAAAAGAATCCTGTTTTGTTTGTTTATTAATCCTCACCCGAGGATATTTTTCCATTGATTTTTAGAGAGAGTGGAAGGAAGGGAGAGAGACACAGAGAGAAACATCGATGTGAGAGAGACATAGATTGGTTGCCTCCCCAGCATGCCCCAACCTGGGGCCGGGGAGGAGCCTGCAACCGAATTTTGTGCCCTTGACCGGAATCGAACCCGGGACCCGATGGCCCGCAGGCCGACGCTCTATCCACTAGCCAGAGTGGCTGTTTAGACATCAGGGTTGGCGACGCCGCCCTCTTCCCCATGAAGCTCTCTGCTCCACAAACCCCGACTCTGTGAGTCAGTACACAGACAGGACCCGAGGCCTCGGGGGAGGAGAGAGTGAACTCCTGGTGCCGCACGAGGGACGGACGGACGGAGCGGCTGCCGCAGCGTCTAATGAGATCAGGCCCAGGGGACAGACACCCTGTGCTCCCTGAGGCCCCGCACGGAGGTCACGTGAGCACAGGCCTGGCGGAGTCTGAGGCCAGGCTGTCCTGCAAGGCAGCGCTCCAAGCCCTCGTCTGGGCGGCTCAGGGAGAGCCACGGAGCTTCCCCGGGCTGCATCATGCCGGCCCACAGAGGCAGCCACCCGAACCCTGAACTGCAAAAGGTTGGCGTGATGGGCCCATCATCCACATTCAAGTTCAAAGGGCAACCACAGGGCCGTCGGCAACAACGCCCACTAACATCCTACCCTGTCTGACATCCGTGACGTTCAAGGTGCAGAACAGAGAGAGCCCTGGCTGGTGTGGCTCAGTGGATAGAACGTCGGCCTGTGGACTGAAAGGTCCCGGGTTCAATTCCGGTCGAGGGCACATGCCCGGGTTGCGGGCTCGATCCCCAGTTGGGGGCGTGCAGGAGGCAGCTGATCCATGATTCTCTCTCATCATGGATGTTTCTATCTCTCTCTCCCTCTTCCTTCTTCTCTAAAATCAATCAAAATATATATATATATATATTTTAAAGGTGCAGAACAGGGACCCAGGAAGTTGGTATCGTGGGTAACAGAGTGGCTTTGGGGTCAGGTGGCTCCATCCAGGTGCTGGCATGTCCTGGCTGTGTGACCTTGGACGGAGCGGTAACCTCTCTGTTCAGCCTAACTGCCCCTACCTCCTGGCGGTGTCCTGAGAAATGCACGCAGGAGGCCTGGGGACGGTGGCAGGGAGGGACTCGGGACACGCAGGGAGGCTGTTATGGTTACGGGACAAAGGCTTTTTGGACATGTCATTGGGTGAAGGGCGAGGCGGGGAGCGGGGAGGGAGAGAGGGCGCATGGGACTGTGAGAGAGGCCTGTCTGCCGCCCTGTTGACCATACGGAGCGAGGGACAGGGACGGGCCAGGCGTCCTTAGGAAACATCGCTGCAGCATTACCTAATTCCCAAACCCGTTCCAAGTGTGGCACAGACCACACATTCCTTCCCCGGCAAGTACAACGTGTCGTTTCCCTCTCGGGGGTTCTGTGGTCTTGAAAAACTCCGAAGCCCTGGTCGGGTTGGCTCCATGGATAGGACGTCAGCCTGCGGACTCAAGGGTCCCGGGTTCGATTCCGGTCAAGGGCATGTACCTTGGTTGCGGGCACATCCCAGTGGGGGGGTGGTGTGCAGGAGGCAGCTGATCGATGTTTCTCTCTCATCAATGTTTCTAGCTCTCTATCCCTCTCCCTTCCTCTCTGTAAAAAAAAATTAATAAAATATTAAAAAATAAATAAATAAAAATCAATGGGAAAATATCCTCGGGGGAGGATGAACAACAACAACAACAAAAAAACACACACACAATAACTCAGGAGCCACTGCTATGGCCTTGGCCCCGCCCACCTCCAGGTCCTCTTCATCCGGACCACTGTCTCGGACTTGGAGTCACCAGCCCCTGGCCCCGGGGACACCAGCCATCATGAGAAACCTCTGCCCAGCAGGTGCCTCGAACCCCCCGTGGGAGTGCAGGGCTGAGAGGGACCCCCTGGGGTATGTCTGACAGCAGCGTGCAGACTTGAAGGAGACGCCGGTTCCTGGGGCGGAGAAGGAGCTCGCGGAGTCCTCCCGCGTTTGCTGAATCAATTGTAGGCGAGCTCCTGTCGGCTGCGGGGAAGCGCAGAGAGAGGAGGTCGCGTTGGCTTTCCTTTCGATGACGAACCTCCAATGGCTCCCTGGCTGTGCAAGGCCATCAAGGCCTCACAGTGGTCTCGCCCAAATCCGTCTTTCATTCATCAGAGATCACCCAAAGCCACCCCGCCTGGGTCTGCGACTCTTTCAGAAACAAATGGAAGCCCGGTGGCGCAGG
The DNA here is from genome assembly GCF_951640355.1 of Cnephaeus nilssonii. Lineage (NCBI taxonomy): Eukaryota > Metazoa > Chordata > Mammalia > Chiroptera > Vespertilionidae > Cnephaeus > Cnephaeus nilssonii. The sequence goes on from NC_137094.1 coordinate 15,269,472, forward strand.
GCTCAGTGGTTGAGCGTCCACCTAGGAACCGGGAGGTCACGGTTCGATTCCCGGTCAGGGCACAGGCCCGGGTTGCGGGCTCGATCCCCAGTAGGGGGCGTGCAGGAGGCAGTTGATCCATGATTTGCTCTCATCATGGATGTTTTTCTTTCTCCCTCCCTCTCCCTTCCTCACTCGCTAAAATCAATAAAAATGTATTAAAAAATAATAAAGAAAAGCAGGTGTAGGATGTGTGTGTGTTTTTTAAAAGAAATAAATGGGAAATTCCTCGCTAAGTGGATACATTCATGAACCCATCGGTGCGGGTTGTCCGTTTTGTCGTGCGTGTTCTCTGGATTTGGTAACGAAGGATGTAGGCCGCCCAGGTTGGTGGGGGCAGAAATAGAATATTGGGGACCAGCTAGAATGGCAAGAAATGTGAATCACGCTCTGTTACCTGCGGCTGCTTTGTTCTGATTAAAGAAGGCACAGACTAACCTGGCTGGGACTTGCACGTGGGACCTGGGAGCTCACCTGGAAATGCGGCCCATCCTCCGATTGACAACCTTGTTGCAGAGACCAGAGCCGCCCGCCCTTTGAAGACCCCCCAGCCCTTTGCATACCCCCAGGCCTTTGCCAATGCCCGGCCCCCATTCCCTGGAAACTGCCCATTTGATGTACCCTTTTGCCCACTTCCCCGTGTCATCCTGTTCCTCCTACCCAATATGAGCAGCTGGCTTATGGTGGGGGGGGGGGGGGGAGTGAGCAGAGCAGATGTTTGTGGGTGCCCTGCTGCTCTCCACGCTGCCGGCAGGACTGGAATACACGCTCATGTATGACTCAACCCCGTCTCTGCTGAACTGGCTCTAGTCGTGACAGGCAGCCCGGAACCCTTGGTTGTCCGGTTACAAGGTGACGTTCGCCGTCCTGGTTCAGTCACAGGGGCTCTGGCTCTGAGCCATCAGCAGAGCACATGGAGCAGCCGGCGTGAGAACAGCCCGCCCCCGTCCCCGGGCGCGGGGTGACACCTGACTCATGCCACGGTGTTTCGCTCCCTCCGTGGGTGTGAAGTGATGTCGACAGCGACACTTCCCTGCCTGGAGGGCAGCCGCTGCCGGTGGGAGGCGTGGCTGGGACGGCGCAATGGGCTTATTCCCAGGGAACTGGGACTCTGGGGCTCTGGACAGCTTTGGGGCCGCGGGTGCTGATCGGAGCTGCCATCCTCCCTGTTGTACGCAGATCGGGGTGGCCTTGGCCGCCCCCCCCCCCCCCCAGCTGGGCTCTCAGGTGTCACCCCGCTGGGGCCTGTCCTGGAGGAACTAGAAGAGGCCTGGGCCGGTGACTCACTCCAACTCATCTGAGCGGCTGCCACGGTTCCCTCGGGCCCGGACCCCGGCCTCCCACTCGCTGGGCCTTCCCAGGCCGCCTGGGACAGCTCAGAGCCGAGGGACCCAGACAGCAAACCCACGTGTTTCCAACTGGACAGTGAAAAAACAACTGGGCGCTCCGTGGTTGAGCATCACCCTCTGAACCAGGAGGTCACGGTTCGATTCCAGGTCAGGGCACAGGCCCGGGTTGCGGGCTCGATCCCTGGTGTGTCCCTGCTGAATTGGCTCACGTCGTGACAGGCAGCCCGGGGCCCCTCGGTTGCCCGGTTACGACGTGAGGTCTAGAACCTGCAGGGACAGACCTGTTGGAGCCTGTCCGGCACGGACACGAACACCCCCTTCGCTCTCCAAAGTGACAGTTGGACAAGGAATCCGGTGGTCGCTCCCCGGGCCGGGGACGCTGAGCTGCGAGCCTGGGAAGCCGGCGGCCTCGGGGGCCGAGACAGGGAAGTGACTTGTCCGTGCTCACACGGTGAGTCAGTAGCAGGACAATTTAGGAGAAGCCAGGGGCTCTGACTAAGTTGCTGCTCACCCACCCCCGCCCTGGACGGGGGAGGAGGAGAGACAATTGATCCCTCACCAGCACACGGAGCCAAGGTGTGAGCCAACCTGCGGGGAGGAAACCAGCATCAGAAAGCAGCTGGGACACATACCTGGGTGCAGGCCCGACGCCCCAGTAGGGGGCGTGCAGGAGGCAGCCGACCCATGAGTCTCTCTCATCATTGATGTTTCTCTCTCTCTCCTTCCTTCCTTTCTGAAATCAATCAATCTATATATATTGATTGATATATATATATGTAAAAAAAGGCAGCAACCCCAACTGGTTTGGCTCATTGGATAGAACGTCAGCCTGTAGACTGAAGGGCCCTGGGTTTGATTCTAGTCAAGGGCACATGCCTGGGTTGCGGGCTGGATCCCCATTGTGGGATGTGCAAGAGGCAGCCGATCAATGATTCTCTCTCATCATTGATGTTTCTCTCTCCTTCTCTCTCTCTCTCTCTCTCTCTCTCTCTCTCTCTCTCTCTCTCTCTCTCCCTCCCTTCCTTTCTGAAATCAATACAAATATATTTTTTAAAGAAGAAAACAGCTGGGCGACCGGAGGAGTCCCTTGCAGGACGCTGGGGGGGCGGGGGGAGGATGGCGTGCATCCCACAGGTGAAACGGCTTTGGAGGGCGTGCGCAGGGCAGGTGCGAAGTGATTTCCTGCTCACACAACGCAACTGAGCCGCGTGCAGCTCCCCCGGCTGCTGCTCGGGGGGGGGGGGGGGGGTGAATCCAGTGTCTGCGGGGAGAAGGGAAGCGCCGAGGAGGAACTGCAGGAATGTGGGGGTGCCTGCAGGAGGAAGTGGTAAGCTCCCCGCTGCTGGCAGCACCCCAGGCGCCCAGGCTGCTCCTTAGCCAGGGAGTGCTGAGCTGGCTCCGGCCAGAGGAAGTCCGCCCAGGGGAGGGGGCGGGCCGAGGCCTGGCTGCAGCCCCCCCCCCCCCCGCCCGCTCCGTGGGAGGGGATGAGGGGTGAGTGGGGACGGTGGGCACCCTGGCATGCCCGGAGCAGCCCGGCTGGTGTGTGTGTGTATGGTGGGGGGGGGGGGGGGGGGGACAGACAACATTGGGAGAAAAGAAACCAAGAATGTCTGCCCGACATCCTCATGGTTGGTTTTATGGGAAAATGGTGAGACTCTCTCTCTTGCAAGCGGTGATTACAGGGGACGGCAGTAGGCGGGAAACCGCAGTGGGGTTTTTTTTTTCAGGACCGAAAAAATGTTGTCCCCGAGCTAAACAGCTAAACAGCGTCCCGATTGGGAAATGCGACCTGGTTCCATACCCCCCGGGGGCCCTGTTCCCCGCCCAGCTCTGGCCTCCGTCCCTAACGGCCCCCCAGGGGGGACACATAACCTTCTCAGCACCCAGACCCTTAGGGTTCTCTTTTTGCAAAACAGTTGGTGTTGCTCCAGGCAGTCCTGTGTGGGCCCCAGCAGCACAGGTGGGGGTGGGGGGAGCCCTCCCTGCTCAGGGGCCAGACTCCAGCCCGGGACAGCTGGGCGCGGTGACCTCAGTGCGCTCGGCTTTACTACCCCCTGGGGCTGGCGGCTATGTGGTTGTCTCCCCCACCCCCCAGCTTTAGCATCTTTAAAGGGACCCAGCAGGGGTGGCCCAGTGGTTGAGCGTAGACCTATGAACCAGGGAGGTCAGGGTTCGATCCCCAGTCAGGGCACATACACGCCCGGGTTGCAGATCCCCAGTGTGGGGGTGGCGTGCAGGAGGCAGCTGAGCCCTGATTCTCTCTCATCGTGGATGTTTCTCTCTCTCTCTCTCTCCCCCCCCCCCCTTCTCCCTTCCTCTCGGACATCAACAAAAATATATTTTAAAAAACAAGAGTAAACAAAATAAATAAATAAAGGTCATATATGGTTGAATTGATTAAACAAATATCAAGCCACATGATCAGAACGCCTCAGCGGCCATGCTTGCGAACCCGTTCCGGGGAGCGGCGTTTTAACGTTTGCCAAATATTTGCCGATGGCTGGCTTTCCCCCGCCCACGTTTGCTGCAAGAAAGACGAAGGAGGGCGTGCATCCCCGGGGGCGGGGGGGGGGGGGCTGAAATGTCCCCAAACATATTTGCACATGACTCGCCCCAGGACTGGGGTCCACACTCCGTGGGTCGATCTTGAACACGGGGCAGACTTGCTGACTGCGAGGCGGCGTCCCCCGTGGCCGCTCCGTGCGTGGTGGCCAACATACACAGGCCTCCCGGGGTCCAGGGACCGGCGCGTAGATCTTTCTGGAAGGCCAGCCCAGCAGCAATCCGGAGGACTCGGAACAAAGTCGTAAATCAGGAGCACCCAGCGCTGAAGGTCACGCTGGCCGGTGACTAACGGCTCACACTCACTGCCGGGCCTGCCAGGAAATCCTGAAAGGCAGGCCTTGCCTCGATTACATCTGTGACCAGTTAGCCAGTTAGCCCTGGCGGGGGGTGGGGGGGGGGGTGGGAAGGAAGGTGTCCCCAATAGCAGATGGCCCCCTGAGGCAGACTTCTTTTTTTTGGTTAATCCTCAACTGAGGATATTTTTCCATTGATCCATTGATTTTTTTTTTTAAGGGATGGGGGAGAGACAGAGAGAGAAACATCAATGTGAGAGAGACACATCGATTGGTTGCCTCCCGCAAGGGGGCCGGGGATACGTGCCCTGGAGCAGAATCGAACCCGGGACCCTTCGGTCTGCAGGCTGACGCTCTATCCACTGGGCCAGACCAGCCAGGGCCCTGAAGTACACGTGTGAGGAGTTTGCCCTGGGAGCAGATGCTGCCTTCGATACATGGAGAACCATTTGATGAGCGGAAAAAGTCGATCACTGACGGAGACTTGAGGTATTTTTCTCTCGTGCCAGCTCAGTCCACAGAGCAATGAACATTTCCAAAACTGCAGGGCGCCGGAGACATGTATTATCCGGATGCGGCGTTTGAATAACTGATAACCCACCTCGCACAACGGACAGGGGTTTATAATACTTTATTTTATTTTATTTTTTTAAAAAAGACATTTTTATTGATGTCTCAGAGGAAGGGAGAGGGAGGGAGAGAGAGAAACATCCATGATGAGAGAGAATCATGGATCGGTGGCCTCCTGCACGCCCCACACTGGGGATGGAGCCCACAACCCGGGCATGTGTCCAGACTGGGAAGCAAACCGTGACCTCCTGGTTCCTAGGTTGACGCTCAACCACAGAGCCACGCCAGCCGGGCTCACTCTAAGAGCCTTTCACCATGAAGTCCAGGCGATCTTGGATACACAGCCCCCCCCACTTCGGATAGATGGATGGAAAACTCGTTCTGAAGGAGTAACATAATACCTGACATTGTTTTAAATACATATTTTTATAAATATGTCTAATATATGTACTACATTACATGTAATATATTAATATTTAATATTATATACTATAGTAGTAATAATAATAATGTATATATATAAACTAGAGGCCTGGTGCACAAAATTCGTGCATAGGGGATGGGTCCCTCAGCCTGGCCTGCACCCTCTCCAATCTAGGACCCCTCGGGGGATGTCCTACTACTGGTTTAGGCCCCTCTCACAATCCGGGACCGCTGGCCTCTAACCACTCACCTGCCTGCCTGCCTGATCACTCCTACCACTCTGCATGCCTGCCTGATCGCCCCTAACTGCTCTCCCCTGCCAGCCTGATCACCCCAACTGCCTCTGCCTTGGCCCCTGCCGCCGTGGCCTGTCCAGAAGGACGACCGGAAGATGTCCGGTTGACCCGGTCTAATTGGCATATTACCCTTTTATTACTATAAATATATACGTATACATTGGTCGCCTTGGTTTTCACTTGGAGTTCCCCAGAGGGAAAACACAACCCAAACATAAAGGGTTGTAAAAATACCCTTGGGTGAGGATTAAAAAAAAAAAAGTAGACGTTGTTACATTTTTAATTTTTTTAATTTTTTATATCCTCATAAAAGGACATTTTCCCATTGATTTTAGAGAGTGTGGAAGGGAGAGGGAGAGACAGAGAGAAACATCAATGTGATTGGTTGTCTCTTGCACGCACCCCGACCAGGGCTCACCACTGAGGTCCATGCCCTTGACCTGAATCGAACCCGGGACCCTTCGGTCCACAAGCTGAAACTCTATCCACTGAGCCAAACCAGCTAAGTCTAGTTACTTTTTAAAAAAAACAAAAAAACATAACACTATTTAAATATTCTAGAGACACTTACTAGTATTTTTTGTTTATAATCCTGTGGTAAATTACAGACTTTATAAAGTGTTTTCTAAAATATTCTGAGTAACTGCCTCCTGATGTCTCTCTTTCTAAGGGCTACAGCATTCCAGTGGTAACAGACAAATGTTTACAGCAATGATTACTATAGAGAATTAACATGGGAAAATCAAATACTCCTTCCCATTATTTTGGAAGTGACATTGGATGGGGAGAAACTGATGTAAAATCTCCAGGCTGTGGCCTGGCCGGCGTGGCTCAGTGGTTGAGCGTCGACCTATGAACCAGGAGGTCACAGTTCGATTCCCGGTCAAGGGCACATGCCCAGGTTGCCGGCTCGATCCCCAGTGTGGTGCGTGCAGGAGGCAGCCGATCCATGATTCTCTCTCATCATGGATGTTTCTCTCTCTCCCTCTCTCTCTTCCTCTCTGAGATCAATGAAAATATATATTTTTAAAAATCTCCAGGCTGTGCATGTGAAACTCAAGACACCTGGGTGTGCTCCGGGAACCCGGGCTGGGTTGCCGTGTAGCCCCAAACCGCTCCATCTGAGATCCGCTGTGTGGCGAGCAGAGAACCGGCCACAGGAATTTTCCCTCCTGACCCACTTACTATAAAACACCGTCCACAGAGGCTTGCAAACTCGGTATGTGCTTTTTCGGAACAACACAATGAGCTGCCATCTCCTGGGCTCCCTGGGGCGGGCGGGCGGGCGGGGGAGCCGGCAGGGGCTCCTGGCCTTGGAGGTGGGATGTGGGGTGATGCACGCACCATCCCGGGGGGAAGGGGGGTGGGGAGGGCGCCTTCGGATGCCGGGCTGGCCGAGGGCCAGGTGCGTTGGAGGTGGTCCTGGACGTGAAACCATCCATCGCGCGTGGTGAGGTCTGAGGTCGAAGCGCTGCCCGGAGCCTGCGGACATGTGTGTTGAAGCTCGGGGCCCTGAAGCGCTCCCTCCATGTGATTTTCCAGCGGGACCTCTACCGCTGTCCGCCGTCCAGAAACTTCTCATTCATTTGGCCCGAGGGTACCCCGCTGGCTTTTTGGGGCGGGAGGGGGGGGGGGGCGCCGGAAGCTTCAGCAGGAGTCGTGGCCACATGGAAAATCGAGCCACTGAAGGTCTCAAATCGGGAGTCCCTGCCCCAGAGGCTGCGCTTTCCTTAGTCAATTTAAATTCGGAGAAATGTCCCGGCCGGTGTGGCTCAGTGGTTGAGCGCCGACCTCTGAACCAGGAGGTCCCGGTTCCATTCCCGGTCGGGGCACATGCCCGGGTTGCGGGCTCGATCCCGTGTGGGGCGTGCAGGAGGCAGACCATCAGTGATTTTCTCGCATCATGGATGTTCCTATCTCTTTCTTTCTCTCTCCCTTCCTCTCTGACATCAAGAAAAATAGATTTAAAATAATAATAAAATAAACAAACACATCAAAAAATAAATTTGGAGAAATGTAAATAAACATCCTTAGCTATATAAAACTATGTGAGAAAAAGATTCCTTTTGTTTTGTTTTGTTTTTGTTAATCCTCACCAGAGGATATTTTTCCCATTGCTTTTCAGAGAGAGCGGAAGGGAGGGAGGGGACAGAGAGAGGTGACGGGGAGAGGGGGGCGAAACATCGACACATCAACTGGTTGCCTCCCGCACGCGCCCTGACCAGGGGACTGGGACGGGGAGCGAACCCACAACCCAGGCACGTGCTCTTGACTGGGAATCAAACCCAAGACTCTTGGGTCCCAGGGCTGACTCTCTAACCACTGAGCAACACCGGCCAGGGTGCAACACGATTCTTATTCGCATGCGTTTTCCGTGATTCAGAGTCCCCCCACCCCCACCCCCCCATGTCCCACAGCAGGGAAATGTAACAACCGTTTTTGTCCAAAGACTGGGATCCGCCCCCTTATTTACTCGGGTTAGCCGGTGACCTCCGAACCTTGTTTGTCCTTGTTCATCTGTGCGCTTGGGGCGGGGGCTGTTTTCGCCGTCCCGTTCCAGGTGCTGTTTTGAGATGGGCGGCCCGCGGCGGCCGGGGTCACGGCTCTGTGCTGCCCTGGAGAGTGCGCGCCGGGGGCCAAGGTCCACGCTTCACGTTGGTGCTCTGTGATTCAGGCTCGGTGGCTGCACTGTGGGTCATTTCCCTTTGGGAGGGCTTATTTCTTTTTAAATCTATTTGTATTGACTTCAGAGAGGAAGGGGGAGGGAGGGAGAGATAGAAACATCCATGATGAGAGAGAATCATGGATCGGCTGCCTCCTGCACGCCCCCCCTGGGGATCGAGCCCACAACCCAGGCATGTGCCCTGACCGGGAATCGAACCGTGACCTCCTGGTTCCTAGGTCGACGCTCAACCACTGAGCCACGCCGGCCGGGCTTCCTTTGGGTGAATTTAGAATTCAGTTCCTCGTCCCCCAAACGTCCCACTGGAAAGAAACAGGGCAAACTCTCCTGGGAAAACCTTCCCAAGGCAAAGCTCTTCCCGTACTGATAGGATTGTATTTGGTCTACAATTGAGACAGAGCCCACGTGCAGATGTTAACGGCGCCCCCATTTCTTACTGGGAAGTCTTTGACTATATTCTTCCCACTGCCCGCCCCCCCCCCCAACTTCCCGCCCACCTCCCCACTCCTGTCCCCAGCTGTCCCCATTGGCTGTTGTGCCCAAATCCCTTCTGATCACCTTCACACAACAAAATCTGCAAGGGAAAAGCGATACCTGGGATGATGTATTAGTAAAGCGGTCTGCCCGGCCGGCGTGGCTCAGTGGTTGAGCGTCGACCTCTGAACCAGGAGGTCACGGTTCGATTCCCGCTCAGGGCATGTGCCCGGGTTGCGGGCTCCATCCCCAATGTGGGGTGTGCAGGAGGCAGCCGATCCATGGTTCTCTCTCATCCTTGATGTTTCTCTCTCTCTCTCTCCCTCTCCCTTCCTCTCTGAAATCAATAAAAATATATATATATTTAAAAAGAGAGAAAAAGAGAGAGAGAGGTCTTAGAACTCACACCAGCAGTACACAATCGCAAACACGGACCGTGTATGTTTGGGGATACCAGTGATATTCAGGGGCGGGTATGAGACCGAGCAGTCTGAATTGGCCAAGCATTTTTGTCACAACAGGCAACCGAAGGCCACGCTGGGAGGAAATGTTCACTGTCTTCCTGGTTTGTTGCTGTCCCGAAACGCGCCAACAGGAATCTGATTAGAATGTTCCTGAGCTGACGGCGGAACCGCTCTGAGTTGGGTACCACACCTCCCAACCCTCACCAAAAAAATGCAAATGGCCTCTGTCCGGCAGGTTGCCCGTGAAGCGGCCGTGACAGACGGCATTTCTGGTTAATGGTTAGCCCCTCCTGACCTTAGACTTCGCCCCGGTGGGTAATAACACGGCCTGCGTCCCCGGTGGCCGTCCTGCCTCCTGCACGGAGATGACTGTTCCTGCTTCGTAAACAACGGAGGTGTTGAAACGCTGCCATGGAATTGGTTAAATTTTACCGCCGGGTGGAAAGCTGAAAGAGAGCAACGGACTTTCTTCCCTGTGCTGGCTTTATTGGCTTCTCCTAAAATGCCATCATGGATGTGCCATGATAGAAGCATAAAAAAAAAGAAAGAAAAAAAAGAAAAAGATTTTACAAGTCGTCCTCTTGGTCTGCGAGGTGAAATATCCGAGGAGAACTACGGTCCTGTGTGTCTCCCTAGCCTCTCCGTGTATAGACGTCCCTGGGAAATTTCCCCATAAAACAGACACATTAAAAAAAAATCATTCCCACAACGGGAAGGGAGAGGAGACCTTTCTTTTTTTTTTTTTTTTCCTTTTAATATATTTTTATTGATTTTTTTTACAGAGAGGAAGGGAGAGGGATAGAGAGTTAGAAACATCGATGAGAGAGAAACATCAATCAGCTGCCTCCTGCACAACCCCCACCGGGGATGTGCCCGCAACCAAGGTACATGCCCTTGACCGGAATCGAACCTGGGACCCTTCAGTCCGCAGGCTGACGCTCTATCCACTGAGCCACACCGGTTAGGGCGAGACCTTTCCTTTTAAACCACCACCCAAGAGCATGCCGCTCTGCTTGGGGGCGTGTGGAGAATCCTGCCGTGTCCAGGAAGGAGCAGAACATCTGCTAACATGTGGGCTGCACGGAGGCCCTGTTGGCGGGGGTTGACGTCGGCTACCTTTGCGTGAACTCTCGGTGGCCGGGGGTTGGAGTGCAGCCTGTGCGGTCCATCTAGCCAGCCCCGCGCTGTGCAGTGTACAGACTTAGTGCAAAGTTCCGAGCCGTGAATCAGAACCGCCTCACACAGGGGCTCCGCTGGCCGGTGTTGGTCAGTGGTCAGAGCGTCAGCCTGCGTGTGGACTAAAGTGTTTCAGGTTCGATTCCCGGTCAGGGCGCATGCCTGGGTTGTGGGCTCCGTCCCCAGTGCGGGGCGTGCAGGAGGCAGCCGATCCATGATTCTCTCTCATCACGGATGTTTCTCTCTCTCTCCCTCTCCATCTCTGAAATCAATAAAAATCTATATGAAAAAAATTGCCCCAGCCCAGGGGTCGGCAAACTCATTAGTCAACAGAGCCAAATATCAACAGCACAACAATTGAAATTTCTTTGGAGAGCCACATTTTTTAAACTTAAACTTCTTCTAACGCCACTTCTTCAAAATAGACTTGCCCAGGCCGTGGTATTTTGTGGAAGAGCCACACTCAAGGGGCCAAAGAGCCGCATGTGGCTCGCGAGCCGCAGTTTGCCGACCACGGCCCCAGCCGGTTTGGCTCAGTGGATAGAGTATCGGCCTGCGAACTGAAAGGTCCCAGGTTTGATTCCGGTCAAGGGCACATGCCTCGGTTGCGGGCTTGATCCCCAGTGGGGGGCATGCAGGAGGCAGCTGATCCATGATTCTGTCTCATCGTTGATGTCTCTCTTTCTCTCTCTCCCTCTCCCTTCCTCTCTGAAATCAATAACAATATATATGAAAAAAACACACAAATAAAATAAAACAGGGGCTCTGTGGAGTGAGACAGCTGCCTGGCATCTAACTTCTCCCTTCTGCCCTGATGGGAATACTGCATCTCAGGACAAGGAAACCCCATCCGTGTGTCCATCCATGTATTTGTCCCTTAATCCATTTCCATCCTTTGTCCAAAAAAAATAAATAAATAAAGGAAATTACCACTCCTGGGGAAATGCAGCTCTTGAGACGTGGACATTTTTTTTGCAATGACTGTAATTTTTTATTCCTCAACGTGGCAACACCGTAAGACGCGGGAATGAAAAGAAGAAAAGCAGCAGCAGCAGGAATGAGCCGTGGAGAGGGGAGCGTCCGCGCCGACGTGGCTGCCGACGTGGGCTTCTGTGGGAACTGCCACGGGCCCGCTCGCTGGACCCGCAGGCTCAGCGCCCGTCCCTTCGGGCTCAAATAGGGGCACTTGGCAGAGGCGGGTCTTGTGTCTTTTTTTAAAAAAATTCCTCGGAACCAGACAGGCTGGCCCGCACGCCGACCCCAGGAACATAGCCACGAGGTCATCTGCCAACAGAAAGCCATTCCAAACGCTCGGAATGCCGGCTCCTGAGCCCAAACCGCCGGACGGACTCCCAGAGCGGCACGTCCGGACCTGCGTCCCTCGGGCCCAGGGCTCGACCTTCCAGGCTTTTCCAGGAATGTCTCCTGTCAGTCACAGCGGAGAGGGGCTGCCTGCCCCCCAGCCGCTGGAAGTCTGGCTCCAGGACACTAGAAGACACTGAACGCCCGGCCGGCGTGGCTCGGTGGCTGAGCGTGGACCTGTGAACCAGGTTCGAGTCCCGGTCAGGGCACATGCCTGGGTTGCAGGCTCCATCCCCAGTGTGGGGCGTGCAGGAGGCAGCCGATCCATGATTCTCTCTCATCATTGATGTTTCTCTCTCTCACTCTCCCTTCCTCTCTGAAATCAATAAAAAATCTATATGAAAAAAATTGCCCCAGCCGGTTTGGCTCAGTGGATAGAGCATTGGCCTGCGAACTGAAAGGTCCCAGGTTTGATTCCGGTCAAGGGCACATGCCTGGGTTGCGGGCTTGATCCCCAGTGTGGGGTGTGCAGGAGGCAGCTGATCCATGATTCTCTCTCATCATGGATGTTTCTATCTGTCTCCCCCTCCCTTCCTCTCTGACATCAATAAAAATATATTAGATAAATTAAAAAATATACACTGAGTACCCTTTGCATGAAAAGGAAAGCGTAGGGCTCTTTTTAGGGTTTTCAAGAATAGTGGAAATGAAACCTCATCACACATGTGCGTCCCACCACCACCTTTTTTGAAAAAGATAGAATTGAACAAGCCTGAGGTTGTTTTGTGTGGTTTTTTTTTCCATAATCAGACCCAAATACAAACAAAAGTCAGATAGAGAA